>NW_015552633.1:974045-996413 GCF_001515605.1 Sinocyclocheilus anshuiensis | reverse complement strand
GTCCGAAAGAACCGGTTCGCGGAAAAGAACCGAACTTCCCATCACTACATCTGGACCATAGAACGGGACTCTCGAAGCCTTGACATCCGGGTATCCGGTAGATAAATGTGTGAAGGCGTTGGACGTCTCCAGTGACCGATCACTTCCTGGAATCTTAACTGAAGATGAATCAACAGACAACTAGAGTGCATACGGAAAGCATGATTCACTAGAATTCTTAGTAATATTAAGGAGATTTGTACATTTCCTGAAGAAAATGTGAGTGGTGCTTGCCTGTGCAAAACAGGGCATTAATTATGGTTGCCAGGGCATCAGGTTTTGTGAGGGGTTGTTAGTATGTTGTTATGCAGTTGCTAGGTGCATACTTATATGGTGGCCCCGTAGTGCACAACACAACGAAATCTCCATAACACAACAAAATCACCACAACACAATGCATTGGACTAATTTCGTTGTGTTGTGCTAATTTCACTGTGTTGTGGCTTGTTCCTGTTGTGTTGTGCTAATTTCGTTGTGTTGCAGTTTGTTTCCGTTGTGTTGCGACTTGTTTCCATTGTGTTGCGGCTTGTTTCTGCTGTGTTGTGTTAATTTCACCGTTTTGTAGCTTGTTTCTGTAGTGTTGAGGCTTGTTTCCATTGTGCTGTGCTAATTTCGTTGTGTTGCGACTTGTTTCCATAGTATTGCGGCTTGTTTCCCTTGTGCTGTGTTAATTTCTTTGTGCTGTGTCTTGTTTCTGTTGTGTTGTTCTAATTACGTTGTGTTGTGGCTTGTTTCTGTTGTGTTGCGAATTGTTTCCTTTGTGTTGTGCTAATTCCGTTGTGTTGCAGCTTGTTTCCGTTGTGTTGTGACATATTTCTATTGTGTTGCGGCTTGTTTTCACTGTGTTGTGACTTGTTTCCATTGTGTTGCGCTAATAAAAAGAGGTGTGATTAGGAAAGGTCCACGAGCTGGGATTTGAACATGCCTGAAGCGCAACGGTGCTATATCTCAGCGCGCTGCCCACGAGGCTATCGGTGCCAACACAATGTAGGACACTTAAAGTGTCCCCTGATTAAAGTAGTAGGTACTATCCCAGTCAATTGCTGTCATGTGATCTTCTACAGGTTTGAAAAACTACCATGAAAAGCGATGAATTAAAGTGTAATACAGAGTGTTAGGGGGTTTGACAAAGTATGCAACTGTGCGTGTGACGCTCTACTAATAAAGAAAAAACTGAACATGTTAACAAATGATTAGACATTTGCTTGTGTTCAGCAATTACATATTTATTCACATACAAAAGCTGAAATAAGAGGCCTCAGGCTCCAGCATGCTCAGGGAGGCATCATCAACATAATTACTACTTGAATTAAAATATTGCAGCCATGTATTGTTAAACACAGCATTAAAAATGGATCTATTCCACTAATTAAAAGGCTCCGCAGATGATGAATTAGTTAAATAGGTATATTAATAATGACACACTACTAAATTAAACATACAAGTTTGACAAGTAGAAAACGTGATGGATTAAGACTTGCCCCGATGTACAAGTGTATGCGTGTGTCCTCGTGGCACCGGCACAGTTACATTTAAAAAAACCAAGAGCAGTCAGAGAGCATGCGATTCCTTACAGATAACACTAATGGATTCATTAATTGCTCCGGTACCAGCAACAATTTTCATGGCGACCACCTAATGCCTTAGTAACGGCACTTCAGTGATGAATAATTGGCGGGATGGAGACACAGAATGAGAGATACTTTAAAACAGGGCTGGGTAAAGTAATTAAACGAGCCCTATACAACAAGTCCAAAATGCCCTTCACGAGAGTGTGCTGTAGGGCTCTCTTCCTCACAGCCAATCAGCTCTCAGGGATGGTATGTCCTTCCGTCTTGATATGTGTGGCCTTTTTCAATTAGAGAGGATGAGTGTTTTCAATCAGGAGCGGATGGTAAATAGACCTCAGTAAAAGCTGATGCGTGATTGCAAAGAGAAGGGGGAGGAGGTCCATCCAAACCCGTTCTGAGTCGCACTACAATGGGGTGAAAGCATGCACTCGGCCTTCACGGCTGTTGTGCATGGCCCATGTGTTCGTCAGGGCTTTTGTGTCAGCTCTATGCACCCCTCTATTGTCTTTACTGGAGTGGCTTTATTCAAAAGGTGTTTATTTCTTACTGTTAGCCATACACAAACACCCAGACTGAACCATTTTTATGAAAGCAGGGAAAACTGTGTGCTGGAAGAACAATAACTTAGGCAGAAGACAACAGTAAGTTGACCTTCAAACCTGTGAATGAAGACAACACACATGACTGTGAGTGTCCGCCTGTAGCTGAAGAAGAAATGTGTGAAAGGTGAGGAGGAGGAAGACAACGACAGATGAAGGGCACTTGTACCTTTGCATGGAGAAGAGCTGTGTCTGAAGGTGAAGGAAGATTTGAGTTCATTAGTAAACTGTGTAAATATAAAGAAATGCCAAATCACATGCAGGTTTTTTCGGACCGGAGACCATAATCGTGTAATAATTTATTTTATTATGATGTGAAACGTCCAATTTTTCTTTCAATAATGTTTTTTTAAAGTATTGCAAGAATTTCGTGACACTAAACTTTTTATTAGTTGTCATAGCAAGTGATTTTTATGGTAATGATATTAATTAGGGGGCGTTTACAAGGTGGAGATCTGACACAAGTCAGCTGCGCACAATTTCAAGCTCATTTGCGATCTCTCACATCTGGAAGAGAGGCGTACGCACGTTGGTTTTCTCTGATACGCACTTTTGAGAAATGATCTTAGAACAAATTTAGGATGGTTTTTACGCAACATTTTATAAATGAGTCCCCAGGTGTTTTGTGCAGTTTAGGACGTCTCCTCTCAACCATGACCTTGCATTCTCTAAACAAGCAAATACAGTGAGCGTTCACACTCCACAGTTGCATGCTGGGAAATAAAGAACAAAATGTACAAAAAAAAATTAAATAAAAAAATAGGCCTATAATTATTCAATACAGTTGGATCACCCCCTTTAAATAATGGCCGAACATAAGCAGTTTTCCAGATAGAAGAAATTTCATTTGTAGCTAAAGATAGGTTAGTGGTGGCGCAATAAAATCAGCTGCCAGCTTTAAGAAATGTGGATCCAACTTATCTGGACCAGCTTGTTTCCTACTATCTAAAGATTTAAGTGCCTTATTAACCTCTGAAACTGTTACTGGGTTAAAATCAAATAATTGGTCTACCTTAAAATTATTTACACTAGAGTAAACAGGTGAGAAATTATCACAGGTTAAATTATTTGACTGATGAAGTGTACCAGTGGCCACAAAATGTTCATTTAAACAATCTATTATTTTAACTTTATCCACAATTTTACATGAATCCTTAATAATACATGATGGAAAATCTGAATTTGATTTACTTCCAATGAGATTTTTAATATTTTTCTAAAAGTTTTTGAATTATTTAGATTATTAGAAGTTTCTAAAAGAAAGTAGTCAACCTTAGCTTTTCTAATCGCAGCAGTAGACACATTACGCAATTGTCTGAAAATCAACCAATCTTCCTTTAGATTAGTACTTCTGGCTTTAGACCAAGCCAAATTACGTTCTCTAAGTAAATTTGACAGTTCGGGGGTAAACCATACATTATGTCTGCCTTTTACTCTAAACTTTCTAAAAGGAGCATGCTTATTTATAAAATAGGTAAAACTTTCATAAAAATAACTCCATGCAATTTCAACTTCTGGAATAAGATTAATTTTTCCCCAATCAAAACGATATAAGTCATGTAAAAAAGCTTGTTCCTTAAAATGTTTCATATCGCGTTTAATAATAATACATGGTTTAGATTTGGGAATGTTTGTATTCCTAATAGTAGCAACAACACAGTGGTCACTTATATCGTTTGCAAATACAGATGCTATGGAATATTTATGAGGGACATTAGTTATAATTAAATCAATTAATGATGAGTTTTCAGGACATTTTAAAATTGGTCTAGTAGGACTATTTACTATCTGAAAAAGATTCATTGAATTACAGTATGCTTTTAGATCATCAGATACTGGTTGCAACCAGTTCCAATTTAAATCACCGATCAGGACTAATTCTTTAGGGTCTAGATCTGATATAATCTGTGTCAAGGAAGATAAGGTTTCATTTACTGCTGAAGGTGGCCTATAGCATCCAACTAAAGTAATATGGCAGGTTTTAGAAACCTCAATATTTAAAGCTAAAAGATCAAATTGATTTTTCACTGATTTAGATAAAAGCATATTCGTACTATATTTAGTTTGAATAAAAACTGCAACTCTACCTCCTCTATTGGATCGATCAACCCTATAAACATTATAACCAAAAATGCTTATGTCCTTATTTGAAATAGAATTTTTTAACTTCATTTACTGCTGAAGGTGGCCTATAGCATCCAACTAAAGTAATATTGCAGGTTTTAGAAACCTCAATATTTAAAGCTAAAAGATCAAATTGATTTTTCACTGATTTAGATAAAAGCATATTCGTACTATATTTAGTTTGAATAAAAACTGCAACTCTACCTCCTCTATTGGATCGATCAACCCTATAAACATTATAACCAAAAATGCTTATGTCCTTATTTGAAATAGAATTTCAAATAGAATAAAACCATAATATCTGCATCAGTTGTATCTGCCCAGATATGTAACATATCCAACTTTGTGAGTAAACTGCAAACATTTAAATGAACAATCCCAAGACCAGTCCTTGATTTAAAATCAGCAGGTGTGTTAAAACTTGTGACAACATCAGGACCTGGATTCGGTTGAACATTTCCAGAAATCAAAAGTAACAGTACAATGAGCACCCTTTGCAGTCTAGATTTCTTGGATAATTTTTCCTCCTTTAAGGTCCTCAAAGAAACAAGAGAACTACTTGGAGTAACAACAAAATTTTCTTGCACAATCATGATTCTGGCAAACCTTATCATGTGCACAGAATTTAAGCAACTAAATAAAAAAGAAAATAGTGGAGCACCACTCGTTATGTTTTCTAGCGTGCCCTTTTTCGTACAATTATTAACTGAGCGTGTAGAACCTACACGGAATTGTTCTATTCCGTGAAAACCTCCACTGCAGCTCGTCATAAAGAAGAAAATAAATAATACAAAAAGGAATGATGCCATTTTTTTAAAGTTATTCCTGATCTTTACCCAGTATACAGTCTGTTGATGAAAAATGTCCAGTATAATCCCAGAAAACTCTCCAGATGCAGTTTCAAATGCTGATGATATAATTGTATCTCATGAAGTTTCCAGGGCTTTGTAATCCCTTAAGGTACCATACTCTTCAAGGCCAAAAGAGATCACATCATAGATCGAGTTGAGAAAAGATCCGCTTCAGAAAGTCCAAAATCTGAGAAGGTCCCTTGTTCAATTTCTAAAACCCTTAGAATTTTTCTTTTCTATCTAAAAGTAGATTCTTAAAATTAATAAAACAAACGAAAACAATACAAAATTAGACAACCACATGTTCAACAAACACGACAAAAAGACATGCCGCCATCTTGGAATGTACCAACTTGGAATTTCTATGGCTTGCTGTGAAAAGAGCAAGCGGCAACCTCCCGCTCTCTCTCGTGAAGCCAACACGGAAGTGACTTAAACTGTAATTCGTCAACTGGCCGCTAGAGGCTGGCTGCAAAAGGGAGTCAATCCCATAGACTCCCCATGTTTAAATGCCCAAATTTACAGCAGAAAAAAAACATGTTTACAGCCTGGGTCAAAAAATTATTTTGGTTTATATAGCTAATTTTGCCCTTCATGACAACTGTGAGGTAGGTGAATTTTTTTCAAAAGTCATCCGTTTAAATTATATTAAGCCTTAAAGTTCTGCATAATTAAGGGTGTGGCCACTTGAGTGACAGGTGGATTGCCGCTGCTGTCACCACTGTCGAGCTAGGTGGGCGTGGTTTCAGCAACCAGCTCCCACCTTTTTGCCCATTTTCGATTATCGGGGAGTGATGCGTGGTGACCCGCTGCCAAGATGACGACGGCCGGCTCTGCCCACTTTGAGCTTAAAAAACGCTCTTCAGGAACCTACGGGTGACGTCACGGACACTACGTCCATGTTTTTATACAGTCTATGGAAAAGAGCTGTTTTTGACAGGGTAAAAAGGATGTTGTTTTACACTACCATTGAGAAATTTTAACCTAAGTATGTTATAGACTTTTCATTAAGACCCTAAGAGTCATATCAGCTTGTGGAAAATGGGCATCCGATGACCCCTTTAAAATGTCTTTTATGCCTGTGATAGTAAGGCTAAATTTTCAGCAGTCATTACTCCAGTCTTCAATAAAATCCTTAATAAAATCTTAAAGAGGTCATACGATGCAATTTCAAGTTTCCCTTTTTCTTTGCAGTGTTACAAGCTGTTCATGCATATATAAGATCCGTGAAGTTCCAAAGACTAAAGTATCAAACCCAAAGAGATATTCTTTATAAAAGTTAAGACTCGCCCACCATGGCCGTACCCAGGCTTTGAAAATTAGTGAGGTCCGTTATTGTAGAATTAGAATAGTGGATGTAGAATTGTGTTATAATAACCCCTACAAATACAACTCATTATATACACTATAAAGGATTAAAGGAGACAGACATCTAGATGTTTGTGAAAGATGTTTTCTCTGTTTTGGAGGGATGATTATTTTTAAATCATACCCTATTTATTGCATCAAAATTTGTTAATACTTTACTATAATTAAGGGTGGATAATTTTATCAGTTGTTTATTGCAACAATAGGCTACATAACTACAATAACTTTGTCTAGTGCTCTTATGAAAGTTTATAGCATGATTTGTGAAAATTTAACTATACTGAATGACATGGCATAGACTTCTTCATGGCTAGTTTTTGCATATTTCATTTCATTCTGTAACCTACTTGTTCTACAGATCTGTGTGTACTAGTGTTAAATGCTACTGTTGTTGACATAACGTTTATGACAGATAATATCATGATCATTTTTGCGTTTCCCTTACAGAATGTCGTATCCTGTCAGCAAAAACCTGTCAATGGGCTTTTTTGATTGCTTTCAGTTTAAGTGCCGGCGATGCCGTGTTGCCAGATATTGATACTAAAACAAACAAAAAGCTAAAAATAAATCAAAATAAACCGAACTTATTTCCAATCTGTTGCAAATAACATAAGATACATATATCGCTGACTCTAAACTGCAAATTTCTACTTTATTAACTTTCTAAAGTGTTAAATTAAGTGGAAAATACAAGTCCAAAAACGCTTATAATAGGTGGATCTGGCACAACTCTCTCAAGCCTCGTTCACCAGCGTCTCGCAGCGATCATTTTCATAACAGGGACGCTAAACATTCTTGCAAACTGTCTAAACTGAATTATACATGTCATGCAGGCATTCATTTGAGGAGTTTAATAGCAAATTAATCATTCAAAGAACAAATTTTATTTTTGAACATGAAAAATTTACCGAGGTCCGGACCTCGGTGGCCTTGGTTACGGGCCTGTTGCCCACCAGTGTTGGGCAAGTTACTCTGAAAATGTAATCAAATTACTGATTACCAATTACTCCTTTTAAAAGTAATCACCAGTGTTGGGGGTAACTCATTACAAGTAATGCGAGTTACGTAATCAGATTACTTTTTTTCAAGTAACTAGTAAAGTAACGCATTACTTTTTTAATTTACATTTACTTTTTGTTACTTTTTCAAAAAAGTAATGCCAGTTCCTTTGTTTTCCCATTTATTGACTGACAAGTCTCCTGTCCCCATATTGGGTGAAATCGGAAATATTTGTTATTAAAGCATCAACATTCACAGAACACTGTTATTTTTGACTAAAGCAAGCGGCTGCTGCTTGCATGGTTTGGCATGGCAGAATGCAAGCAATAAAAAGTAACTAAGTAACGTAATTAGTTACTTTTTTAGGGAGTAACGCAATATTGTAATGCATTACACTTTTAAAAGTAACTTTCCCCTACACTGGTAATCACGTTACTGTTCTGATTACTTTATTTCAAACGGGAGCAGGTCTCTAATCCACTGGCACTTGACTTGACAGTGCGTCTGCTACAACCTTTTTACAATCTCTAGATTATAAAACATTGCATTCTGTCAGCAATGTAACGCGGCAGTAACGTATAGAGACCTCGGCTTGTAACTATACTCTAATTAGGCTACTATTTTGAAAATTATAATGCGTTAAATTACTCCGTTACTAAAAAAGTAATCAAATGACAGTAACGCGTTACTAAGTAATGCGTTACTGCCCAACACTGTCGCCCACGCCTTCCGAAAAAAACGCCTCATTTAAACACTCCCCCACATATCTACATCACTGTGTTGGAAGATTTGCATAACTGCCCAAAAGTTTACGCAAAGGCGTAACTTTTTCTCTTGCTGTAGTATTGTTGCTGCCGCCACCATGTCGTGGCGATGCTTGTGTTTCCAAATATGGTAAGGGGCGTAACATTTCTGTCACACACTTGAGGTATTCGGCCAATCACAATGCACTGGATAGCTGGCCAATCAGAGCACACCGTGCTTTTCAGAACAATGAGCTTTGTAAAAATCGACACGTTTCAGAAAGGCGGGGCAGAGAGGAACAACAATAATGTTCAGTATGTGGAAAATAATGTTTTCGTTTTTACCTTAAACCATGCAAACACACTGCATTACACAAAATAATGTCATTTTTAGCATCGTCACATGACCCCTTTAATATCTTTAAAAAAAATCTGAATCTGAATGGCAGTGTAAACTCATGTGGTTGGAAAACTTTTTAGATGCTTGTGAGGTTCAAATGACAGATCACATGACAGATCACAGTAATTGGCCTCTGCATAAGCTAACAGCACAGGTCAGAAAATGTTTACTAAGTAAAATGTAATTATAAAAGCAAAATAGCATTCACAAGCTAAGAAAGAAAATCTTAAGAGTGGAAGGGAAGTGAGATGTAAGATGCTTGAAAATCAATGAAAATGAGACAGGAGTGATTCAGCAGAGGACAACAAATGGTACAAGGTAGAAATGAATCCATCCCCCAATGTCTTAATTAAGCTGCTGTCGTAAATGGAAACTAACTAAAAACCAGACGTCACTATCATTACAATCAAAACTGAGTATATACTCCTGCCACAGATCTCTTTGCATGTTCTGCAGCTCTGCTAGCTCAGCTGAGAGGCTGGCCACTGTAGACTCCTGCTAATAAACACACAGAGTTCAGTATGCAAGTGCAGGAGCTTATGCAATGCACAACAACACAAACGAAACAACATAAGCAATAGTTCTTCCTGTCTGCTGAGGTTACTCAGAGATAATGAGGTGTGTGTATGCATTGGTCGGTGTTGTAGGAACAGCAGGGAGCCACAGATGGGATGCAGCAAGGTACAGGGGACAAACCGCACTCTGTTATCATGTTTTAAAGCTGGTACAGAAAGTACCAGCTTTCCCTCACTCACATAAAACCCTCACTGCACTGACATATTAAAATCATGAGAGCTAAAAAAAAAGTCAAGCTTCATCAAGCTGTCAAGCTGAATATATGTTCCAAACAAATGTCTGGCCTAAACTCACAGTAGGAATGCCTGCAAAGTTGCCCAATAACAGCGGCAGACAACAATTACTGAAGTATGAGTGTTTAAAAATAAAACATATTTACAGTATAAATATAATTATATGGTGCAAAAAATGCATATTCCAAAAAATAACATACTTATATGCCATCAAAAAGTTTGGGCAAAGTAAACACCAAAACTGTATATTGTACATTTCATTGCATTGCATAACATATTATGCAAATATTGTGGAACGCAATAAAAAAAGCACTAAAACAAATGTAGCTAACTATTAAAAAAAAAGTCTATCTATCTATCTATCTATCTATCTATCTATCTATCTACTGTATCTTCAAATTATTTTGTGCATACTATAATATAGTACATATAAATATATATATCTAATTATATATTATAATAATTGTGTATGTGTGTGTACATCACAAAATGCATGCAACAATTATTTTAAATACAAGCAAATAATAATATATTATTATAATATACTTATACAACATAAGTATATTCAATTATCCTGTATATAATTTTCTTTTCAAATAAGCATGTCAGATTATTATATTATATTATATTATATTATATTATATTATATTATATTATGCTACTGAATGCAAGTTATGATGTATACAAAAAAACACTCTATGATGAACAGGCCTAGCATTACCTCTACAGAGAGAAAATATTCAGCTCTTTTCAGATACTGTTCTCGCAGTCAACCACAGAGCACACACAGTGACACACTGACATAGAGAAGACCACCGACAATATGCATGTCCGGATAATTAAAATATCACTTCTGCAATTACTGACAAATGGCCATCGTTTTGCTGTGGCTTTACAAAAGCAGGCGGCAAAATGTCTGTCCAGTGGAGGTAATTCTGAACTAATTCTGCAACACTCAAAATCCACTTAGAAGATATAGCAAGTAATGGCTTTGACCCAAGATGAGGCTGTTTCAAAGCCAATTTCCTTTGGATTCATCAAGCTTGACCATTTCTCCAGCCATAATAATCCTCTGGCAGGTTGGCTTCATATTCCCAGGCTGGGGGACAGACAAGTTTAATGCCCTATAGAAAAACACTCACACAGGAACAAAGAGAACTCATGAACCAGGCAGCGTGCCTACATCAGACAGGGCCCCATCTCTGCTCACCCTGACCGCTATTAGAGAAACCCCCTGCAATTTTCTACAGCCCATTTATAGTCTGCACTGACAGGACAATGTGTATTATAGACCGAGGATGGAAGTTGCCTTTGGAATTAAATATGTTGATGGTAAATTAATTCTGAACTCAACATATAAAACTAAAAATGAAGGAGAGCTGAAAATGTAGCACTTACAGCACAGTATTATTACTTCAGGCTGAAAATTGCTTCCTGTTTTCATATCATAAGCTGGGCGAAAACAAGTAATTATTGTTTATTTATTGTTTATACAAAGCTTACCCAGGAGAGAAGACATAGATGCCTCTGCCTGTGCTTGAAGGAGTGGGTTCGGAAAAATTTCTGCCATCTTTGAAGTACAGGTAAGGAATGATGTATCCGAGAGGGCAAGATTTGATCCAATTAGCTTCCTTTTTGGTAGATGCCACAAATACAGCATTCTACTGTTCTGCAAGTTACAATGAAGACATTTATAATGTTAAAATATTAAGCAGCACAACAATTTTTTTTTACAAAGATAATAAGAAATGTTTCTTGAGCAGCAAATCAGCATATTATAGCATATGATTTTTTAAGGATCATGTGACACTGAAGACTCGAGTAATGTCATCCAGCTTTAAAATAACAATTTTTTTATATATAAAATGTTTAATATTTTAAATATATGTAAAATATTAAGATATAAAAGTTATTTTTAAATTGCTATATTATTTCTGTATTTTGAGCAAATAAATGCAGCATTAGTGAGCATAAGACACCTTTAAAAAAATAATATAAAAAAAGTACTGATCCCAAACTTCTGAATGGCAGTCATCTTCTGCTCATCTGTGTCTGCGCCTGTTTTGGGGTTTCTCACTATGGTTTTGTTCCAGTTACAATTTAATATTTCCTGGTGCAACACACACACACACACACACAGAGAGAAAAATATATAGCAGACAACAGGAAGCCAGCCCAGTAAGAACTGGTGAACAAAGGCGTTTTACATTTTCGCAATTCTGCCTTTGGGGGCTCTAGGCTGAAATCTCACTAAAAATATTTGATGTGTCCACAGCATAAACCTGAAGGCCTGTCAGAATATTAAAGAATGAATCCAGCTTGTTTTGAATCACAAAAGCTATTGACCAAAAATGGACTCTACCCTGGAAAAGAAAAACAACACTGTGTTAATGAGACTCATTAGCTCATGATTGTACAACATAATTATTAAAGTTACCAGCTAAATCAGTGACAAAATTTCCAGCATCTGATAGTCTTCCTAGTAACAGAGTACAAAATAAAAACCTAAAAGCGAAAGCCAAATGTTCTCCACTACCGTGAATCCAGGATAGACAATCCATATTAAACGCATCTGCCAGTTAAACACCAAGAGCAAAAGGAAGTTAGCATACACGTAGAAATGTAAGTGTTCCTCTTTGCTAGTCCAAAAAAGCCTGTAGTGCTTATTAAAGTCATTGGATAAAGCCGTAGCAGGCTGAGAGGTAGTCTAATATTAACACCTAATAAAAGAATGATATAAAAGTTTATTGCAGTGAAGTCAGGCTAAATTAAAACACCAGTCCCACAGGTGCAACGTGTGTGGGAGAACATCTGCCCTCATCTTAGGAGATTTGTGACATTAATATAAATGAATTTAGAAAACACATTGGGGGAAAAGAGAGAACGAGAATATTATTTTCAAACTTCATGCTTGCGATTACAAATCTTCACCTACTCCTCTCTCTCTCCCTTTTTCTTTTTCTTCCTCCAGAACCTCATTTGGAAAGCATCTGATGGTGGAGAGGAATGCAATCACTTGATGCGGACGACAGGCTCATTCATGGTAAATGTGTATTACCTTTAATGGGAGCTGCTAATTAAAGTGTCTGAGGAAAGCAGAGAAGTGTGTCTCGCCTTTACCGCCATTAGATGAGCAATATTGCGGAAAATACACACTTACATTAAAACACATCAGTCTGCTGAGGTTGCATTTAGGCATGCAGCATTATTACAAAGCATAGGTGCACAGAAGTATAGGTGCACTTCAGAAACTATATCATAGGTAGAAACATCTAAATAATGCGATTAGTCAATTAAACCTTCAATCGTACAGTCAGCCTCATTTAAAAGCTTTTAAATTAGTCAAATTATCCAGTTCGCCAGTTGCTGTTTTCTAGCAGTGAGTGTGTATAATGACTGTGCTGATAATGTCAATGGCCATTATGGTGAGGGACTGTAGTTTTATGACGGCCATAAGCCTGCTGCATTCGGCTCACTAATAGAGGCCTGAAGGACATGGAAACACAGGCACCGCAACCTGTGACACTGCGCACACCAACTGGGAACATGCCAATCATGTTTGCATTTAGCCGGCACCTCTTCTATCCCCCTCTGCGCCCACTTTCACCCATCATCTCTACGCCGACTGTGCGTTTCCAAAGGATTTTTAATCGGTGCCATTCCAGCGAGTGGGACCAATCAGGGTAAATGAAGATCAATAATGAGCCAATGGGTACGCTTTATTTGGTAGATGAGGTGAATCATTAAAACGCAGCGTGCTAATTTGACAGCTGATGTGCCAGGGTGGGCACTTAGGAGTAATGATGCCATCAGAGCAACACACACACAGAGAGAGAGAGACGGCTACACAAACTGCTTCATTTCACACAGGAGCGAAAGAGGGCGAGAAATGGACTCTTTAAAATTCTTTTGACATTTTAATGTTATGAATCCATACACACATCTCATCATGCTATTTCATGTAATGAGGCGACACACGTGAACCGCAACATGAACGGAGATGATTGTGTTTAAAATGACGTGCATTATTCCACCATCCACTTGCATGACGGATGAACGGGACAAAAAAAAAAACACCTGCCCATCTCGCCCTTCTGTGTGTTTAAAGTATTCCCGCAAAACGTGTGCGTGCGTGCGTGTGTGTGGGTGGGTGTGTTGAAGAATGAGAGCTGGAGAGCGTTCCGGGTCTGTATTGATCCTGCTAGCAGATCAGTATCCTTTTCCCACTGTGGTCACTGAATAGGACAAAAGTTCAATACAAAAAAATCGGCTGCTCATCCAGTTCTCACAAAAGCAATTTGTAATATAGATTTATCCGGGTTGACGACAAAGCCAGCTGCTGTTTTTACTATTTAAAAGCTTTGATCGGATAACCGGAGATGCTTCATCTTTTTTAAGGATTGGGTGGCGTGATTCATTTGCAATGTAGGTGGCAATTTTACCTAAAATAAACACAGCTATGGATTGCTTGAAATAAAAGAGGATGCAAACGGATTGAATTCAACAGGCCTGTCTGCGGTGGGCATCACTAGTGCTGCTAAATCTACAAGCACTTAATCCAGAGCTGCTTTGGCATTAATGATGAATATTTAAAACCTTGCTTTTGACAGCAATCGGGTCTGTTTCACACCACAAACACACACACACACACACACACACACACACACACACAAGGAGCGTGAAAGCAGTGTAATAGCAACAGCAGGTGATTATGTGGCTCTATAATGACAATAAAAAGATTTACTACATTGAGTATTTCCTTTAATATTACAAATATGATAATTGTGGAATCAAATTTACATCACATTAACATTCAATTATTTTACATGGAACTGAACCTAAAGCACACACACAAACCTATAAACCAATACAGTCTGGCAATTCAGAACTATTTTAGGTTTTTGGATTTGGTGAATTGGTGGATTACTCATGAATTTGAATACTGATTTGTACAGTCTCACATAGCATGTACAAGTTCTGCTTACGCTCTTCTGATGGTTAGGTGCTTACTTTACTCTAAAATTCATACATTTCCATACAAATCACACTGTAAAATTTCATACAATACCACCACCTCATAAAATTGTTATGCATTATTATTAAATAGGATTGTACAGTATTAACTGGTCAAATCATTTGCCTTTGTTTTTAAAATAATGTGTGTGCTGCTAAGAAAACAAAACAAAACTGCTCAAACCAGCCTAAGCTGGTTGGCTGGTCTTCCAACCTGGTCATAGCTGGTTTGCAGACTGGTTTTAGAGGGGTTTTGACCACTTCTTAAGATGGTCAGACTAGGAGACCAGCTGACCAACCAGCTAAAACCAGCTGAACACCAGCTTGGCCAGGCTGGGAGACCAGCTAAAACCAGCTACTTCCAGCCTAAACCAGCTAAGACCAGCAAACCAGCTTAGGCTGGTTTTAGCTGTTTTTTTTTCAGCAGGGATGTACTTCATTCAAACATTTAGCTACTCCATAAAAGTACTTAAAAATATACTTAAACTTTACTTAAGTATACTTACTAAAACTTGAAGTATACTACTTTTTGGTAAGGGCAGTCATGAAAGATGATTAGTTTTTTTGTAGCTATGCTAATGCTACATCCCTATTATGAATACTGTTAATATGGTTGAATAGTTTGCTCCATTATTTAATATTATTGCATGTATTATTAAATATCACTTTGACAAATAGATTTCAAGAGCATTTTTCTCCATATTTTCCTCAAAAATAGGCTCAGTGCTGAAACACAATTTTAGCTAGGCTAATGCTGCATCCCTACTTTATGGTGAAAGTTCATGTAGATAAATAGATACCCAGAGCATTTTGTTGTACTGAGTCTGAAACTATAAGTAGCACTATGAATTCTGTTATCTGTTATCACTATGGGTTCCAAAATAAAAGTGCGTCGCTTGCTTATAGTGTGTGTTGAGAAACAGTCCTTAGTATGCTTAGTGCACAGAATGTTTTACTTTTAAGCAAACAAAGGCAATGAGGTAAATAAATACTTGATTTTTCCCAAACGAGAGAGTGTTGCTGTGTGAGATGTGTGAAGTAAAGGTGTGAGGTAGCTGATTATAACTCTATCTCTCTCTCTCGTTTCTCTCTCTCTCTCTCTCTCTCTCTCTCTCTCTCTCTCTCTCTTCCAGAGGTAATGAGAGAGCGCTGGGTGGTCGATATGACACTGTCTCAGCCTGTCGTAATTAGTGAGCGTACGCAGGGTCCATCACAGATCAAACAACACATAAAAATGACTCCCAGTCACGGTTAAGCTACCTCAAGCTTTACGTTTGTGAACCCACCAGTGTATTTAGCTTACCTCACACCTCAAAGAAAAAGAAAGAGAGGAGCATTAATTATTTATCACTGGAAGTTTCTAACCACGAAAAAGACAGAAGGAGTTGAAAGGAATTTAAATGATTTCAAAGGAACTTGCAGAGACCTGGATTAATGAAGTCTCAGGCTTTGTGAAGCGCCTACCTGACAACAGTTATCCAATCTGAGACCCGCATGTATGACATTATGAAATATTACATGTTGGAATTAAGGCTCTAAAGTACCTTTCCACATTTAGTCCTCTCATACCAGAACAAGATAATCCTTGTGCTGTCACATGACATTCCTTGCTAATCAGTGCCGAGAACATTGCAAATCCTCTAGTTCACCTCCTGCCGAGGAGAAGCGGCCTGCTGACAGGGGCTTCAAGTGCATGAATAAATAAACAAACAAGCCACGGTCACGGCCCTATGGCGAACACGCTTACGTGTGTATGTCGGTAGGTGAGTGTGTGTGTGAGATCCATAAATGCTGGGACATGGACACAGCTGACCTTTAAGGCTGTGAGTGAGAAGTGTAGGAACAGACTCTGCTGACCTTTATGGATGTTTGGGGTGTCACTCTTGGAGAGTGTAAGAGGACCAAGACTGTGTGTGTATGTGTGTCGTTCTCACCTGCTCTTTGGCCTCGTCTCTTTCTGCTAGCGCTTTCTGAAGAGAAGGGAGTGGAGTTGGATGGTTTTACCTGGAGCGAGGAGGCTCTGTAAGTCAGAGCATCTGTGTTTTTCTTGCTCCACCGCCAGCAAACCACACTAACAGCCCCTGCAACTGCAATATCAACACTTCTTAAACAGTTTTAATGAGCTACAAATATTACAAATATACAAATATTTTGAATGTTAAAGGGGTCATATGATGCGATTTCAAGTCTGTTCCCCTTTCGGGCTCTGTCTTTACATTTATTTTGAAAGATGAAGCTCGCGATTATGGTAAGGGGCGTTACATTTCCGACGAGTGCTTGCGGTGTTTGGCCAATCACAATGCACTGGATCAGCTGGCCAATCAGAGCAGACTGAGCTTGTCGGAAGGAGGGACGTTTGAGAGAGGCAGGGCATAGAGGACCTACAATAATGTACAGTATTTGAAAAATAATGTGTTTTTTTGAACATTAAAGCATGTCAACATATTCTGTTACACCAAATAATGATCTTTAAAAAAGCATCATATGACCCCTTTAAAAATGGATAGGTCCAAAAGGAGGCATCAGAAAACTTTCAAAGGGGCCTGAAAATGACTAAAATAGTTTTAAAATTAGACAAATCAAACATTAAATTAATGTACAACATTACAAATATCAAGATATTTCTTATTGCAATTCACCTCCTGAACAACATGATTGATTGATTGATTGATTGATTGATTGATTGATTGATTGAAGGTCTCCACTGTCTTGAAAAACCTGTACATATAAAGTACTCTAATTTTTTTGTGATTTCTATACCTGTAATCTAAATAATTAAAATTGTAAAACTCCATCTGCAAAAAATATACCTTTTGTACTTATGCCAAGCTTTAAATTATTATTATTATTATTATTATTATTTATTTATTTATTTTTTTTACTTTTCTTATCCTTAATCCTTATCCACTAAATTGCAAACAACTGAAAAAGTCATGGGGCCTTTGATTTATTTTGAGGACAATGGGGGACCTTGGAGTCAAAAAGTTGAGAAAAAAAGGAAGAAAAAAAATAAATATTACTAATACTCTTTTGTAGTAAAATTGGAAACAAAGATTATTGGATTACAAAGATTGTTTTACAATAAAATATTTCAGATTTTCTATTGTGAAATTTCACTTTTAATTTCATGTGTTACTTGCCATTTTTTGTAACTGTTATAAAAATAAACTAAATAAATTAACTGAAATAAACTAGCAATTTCTGAGTGAAATTGTTTCTACACCAATTTTCATTGTTAGAAATAATACTAAAGTATTGGTATAAAGGGCAGGAAATGGGATAAGAAAATTACACAAGCCAGATTCAAACGTCCACCCCCATGAGAGCACCAAATCTCAACATAAACCACTGCACCACATCCCTGACATATAATTCTCCTTTCAAGTTTTAAGACCTTACACCAACACATGGCCAAAGCATCAGCACATCCGAATGTGCAGAATGACTCATAAATCGTTTCCCAGAAATTTCTTGTGCTCTCAGTTCTGTTATTCTGATCCAGATCAAATCTCCATTCTCACAGTAACACATAATGACTCTCATTCAGCGACATTAGCATGAAACTTGAGAGCAGTCTCAAATATTGTCATTCGCACAAAGCTTTCTGACATCCATCTTTGGTCCCACTGTAACTGTGGCATCTTAAATCAGCCGTAATGACACCCCTCGCAAGCCCACCAGGTAGCGGGCACTAATCTTAAATCAGAGAATGCGGCAGCGGTCCTGAAGTTGGATTAAGGCAGAGCTTTCCTTCGTGCCGAGGGGGCCGGCATAAAGATGGTTTTATCAGAGGTCATTCAAATTTCTCTGCATAGGAGACAATGGGACCCGCGGCAGCAGGGAGCCTCGTTCCCAAGCCTGGAAGTCTGGCTATAAAGAGGGAATCGATGAAGTGTCTATTTCTGCTCGGCCACAATGGGAACTGGCTGCTGTGGCAAAAAGAGATCAATACAACAAATTATTACAATTTCCACAACCTCCACTGGACATTCCGTGGGGCGCGAACACGCGTGCGGTCACCCCTCCTCTGCATTAGTGCAGTCAAATGGCGGTGGGTAAGAAATAAAATAGACAAACACAAACCTCACAAATGCCTATTCAGCCACAATCAGTCAGCTTATATGATGGAGCTCAAAAGATTGCTGGCAGTTTGAATGATGGTTTATGAATAATTGCAGTGCATGTAGGTTGTTGTGCAGAAATGGCTTTAATAAAGGGTTTGGACCGTGAGTCCACTCACTGCGGAGACCACCGAGAGGAAAGTAGTGATTCAAAACAATATGTCAGGATGGATTTGAGTTTGGCCGAGGGAGAGAGTGACATGCGTGTTCAGAAATGCTGTATGAGAGTATGCGGTGCATTTGAACACAGAACATTTAGTAATGTTACAGATCGGGCCATGTTAGACCACTTTCACAGTCAGAACTGCGATTGTGGTAAAAGGGAAATGGGAGGGGGAAGAATAGGGAAAAAAGGGTTTGCCTCGGTTAGTCAATGACTAAATAAGTAGCGTTTTGTGTGAATGTACACACGTTGGAATAGGTGGTTTATGGAGACTCTCCATAGGCGTAATGGTTTTTATACTGTATAAACTGTATTTTTTATTCCCCAACACCAACCCTAACCCTAAACCTACCCCTCAAAGTAAGGTTTCTGCATTTTTAGATTTTCAAAAAACAAAACAACATTCAGTATGTTTTTAAGTCTTTTGAATAACGGGGACACAAGAAGTGTCCTCATAAACCACATTGGTAATACCTATGTCATACCCATATAATTATACAAATTCTTGTCCTCATAAACCACTTAGACTGGTGCAAGGAAACTGGTTTCAGACAGGAATCAAATGCACCATAACGTAATGTCAAATGGTCTAAAATAACTTTAGATGAGCTTCAGAGATAGCCAAGCAAGTATACATTAAAAAGTTTGGGTCAGTAAGATTTTTTTTTTTTTTTAAAGAAATGTACACTTTTATTCAGCAAGGATACACTAAATTGAACAAAAGTGACAGTAAAGTTTCCATTCATCAAAGAATCTCAAAAATACACAACATTTCCACAAAATTAAGCAAAAATATTTACCAACCATAAACTTTTAAACAGTAGTTTTTATGTATGTATTTATATATTAATTTATTTCACCCCACCAATCAATGAAGTACATTCACAGAATCATTCATACATTTTCTATAATACATTTGATATTATTTGATATTATTTGATTTTAGTCATTTTGTATTTTTAGTAGTTATGTTTTATACACATCTATATTCTGTTTTTATTCATTTTAATTTCAGTTTTATTTATTTTAGTATATCATTTTAAAAAAGAATAAAATGAGAGATGTTGCTTTGGCAACTAGCTGAAATAAAAAGTTTTTACATTTTATTTTATTTTATTTTTATTTGTACTTTTATTCGGATAACATTTATGTTATTATAAAAATCTAATGGTTTTAATTTTAGTGTCAGTTTTAGTTTTACTTAACTATAATAACCCTGGTGGGATATCATAATTACAAATTCAAAAACAAATTCAAGTGAGCTTGACAGATAGCCAAGAAAAATATTTAGTGACTACAATGCTTGATTCTCAGCCAAATAAATAAATAAATTAATAAAACATTATTTTCTGTTCACTAACCACCAAATTACAAACACAGAACTGTAAGATATCATAGGCAGTGAAGGATGCGTCTATGCTGCCTCCAAAATCCAACCATATGAAGATATCTTAGTGGACAGGATAGATTTGGATGTGCCTTGTTGCCATCCTACCTCAGTATCTGTGAAGGCAGCATTTTTCATCTTTCGGGACCCAGCCAAAGAGAGCATGAGAACGAGTAGGAGGAACCAGGGAGTTCCCAGAAACAGCTGAAACACATTTGGCATCATGCTTTTGGCTTAATAATTAACATTTCTGCGCTAGCCAAACATGACATCCAGTCTGCGAGCAGTGAGCGTGCATGTTAACAACTTGCAAAAAAAAATGAAACCCTAAATTAGACTGATTAGTCACCCGGCAAACATAGATCAAACTAAATACTGCAAAGGGCAAAGCATTTGTTACAGGAGCACATGCTGCTCTTAAACTGACGTATGTGCAGATTACACCCAGATGCTGTGAACTTACACTGACTCAAAACACACATAACAGCAGAAAGAAAGAAGTAGGCTACAGGAAGAGGGGCGCCTCAGCTGGAGGCAGGGGTGCGGTAAGGTGAGATGCAACTCTGTAGGTAGTTCCGGTAAGATGAGATGGATGGAATCACACAGGGTTTCCAGTCAAGAGTAACCTTTAAAGAAATAGGTTTGATATAAGTAAAGCTTATTTGATTATTCTACAGAGATTGCTGAATAATGCTGATTATGTTGTTTTCTTTTCTTAAACACTTTTAATCAGGAAGAAAGCATTAAAAATTATCAAAAGAGAAGACAATTATAAATGAAAGTAATTTATAATGTTATAAAATAATTCTATTTTAAATAAATGCTATTGTTTTGGACTGTGAAAGAATCATAAAAAAATGCATCAGTTTTCACAAAAATATTAAGCAGCAACACTGTTTTCAGCACTGATAATAATAATAGTAAAAATGTTTCTTGTGCACCAAATCAGCACATTAGAATGATTTCTGAAGGATCGTGTGACACTGAATACTGGAGTAATGGCTGCTGAAAATTCAGCTTTGTCATATATTTTTGCTAAAATAACTGTGGCCTTGGTGAGAATATAAGAGATTTCTTTCAAAAACATTACAAAATCTTACAGACCCCAAACTTGAGCAGTAGTGTACATATAATATGTTTAAAATACCATTTTTGTAGTGGAAATATTGTGCCTTTTGAGTTCCATCTTTTTGGTATCCTTAATGGACAATTCAGTGTTTATTAGTTAACAACCTTTACAGATGTTATGCTGAACTGAGGCAAAAAAAAAAAAAAAAAGATGTATACAAACAAGACTATTAAGCAATTGTAAATGTAATATTTAAGTTTTGTGGCAATAAACATTGTGAATGGACCCAATTTACTTCTATTCAAAATCACTTACTCTAACTTCAAATGTTTATTTATTTATTTAATAAGGAATGTGTCCAAAAAAATTATGTAGAAATTAACATCGCCTATATTACCTGTGGTTGGGTGAGCATACAGTAAAATAAATTCAATATTACTACACTAATTAGTGAACAGAAAAGTGCATTGTAAAATACTTGCATTGTATTTAACATAACGGCTTAACTTAAACAGATATAAGTCATTTCTAGGTTGACTCAACCTGAAATGTAGAAACACTATGGTGTTGCGGTGGTTTCTAAACCTCACAACCAACACAGGAACACTAATTCAATTCAATGGTGTGAGTTTTGGGCGGTGCTATCCATTTGACCGATCAAAGCATGTTCGGGAAACCTTTTTTTTTTTCCCCTATTTTGTTATTGTGAGGCAGAAATTACAATCTTTAGCTAATAAAAGCATCAGCTAAATGACGAGTATCTAATAAATCTTACTGTAAAATGTGAGCTGGAGCTGGGTTGTGCAGAACTGGCTGAGGCTCTGGTCTGGTCTTTCATAATGCTTTCATACACTGCCCAGTCCTCTGACACCACTACAAACACACACACACACACACACACACACAGACAGAAAGAAAGAGAGGGAGAAGAGAGAGGTTCACTTACTCGGTTTCATTTGATTACTGACAAATCAATATTCAAAATGTGTTAAAAAAAATCCTTGATCATATTATATATTTTTAAGAGTATGTAATATATGACACAAAGCACTGATTCCAAGTGATTTTTTTTTTTTACTAAATTTGATTATTTAATATCAGTAATTTCCCTA
>NW_015552633.1:971700-973920 GCF_001515605.1 Sinocyclocheilus anshuiensis | reverse complement strand
CCTACAAAACACAGCAGACAGTGCAGAGAACCTATCTTTTGTTCACCAAAAAATAAATTCCTGTCTCCATCAATAGATGGCACTCTTTGCTTTGTGCCTGACACACATGCCCTAGCTAGCAAGACAAGAAACAAAACACTGCTCTGCACTTAGTACATTTAATGTATCAATATCAAGTGTTCATACAAAACATATCACTCTAGATGTATATTCAAAACGGTTCTACATCTGGTTTAATGCTGGATACAACCTACATTATATCTCGGTACTACTGTGGTCAAATAAAAACACTGCATGCTCAAATGTACAGGTGCATTTATTTCAAGGGGGATGATTTTTGTCTGAGGGCTTACTGAGTGGCAATGAGTATCACGGCTTTGAGGTTTTTGCGGATGTCTGCGGCATTATAAAGGACATCAGATGTGATGGCTTGGGGGAGGTTTCAAAGAGGGGCAACTAAAAGCTGAATACTAAAATCCACGGCCACAAATTATTAATTTATAGCTTTGCAGGTTCCAAACTGTTTAAACAAGAGCCATAGGAAATTGAAGAGCCAAATAAACCCACTAAATATTTAATAATCACAAACACGGCAACTAGATTCGAGAACCTCAAGGTAAAATCTAGTTAAAAATCTGCGTAATCAATAAATATAGGTAGAGAGCGATGTGGTGCAAAAGAAAAGATTGATTAAAAATTCCTCTTTTAGTTTTAAAGGGGAAAAATCAGTTTTAGTGTAGGCCTTCAAGCCTTCGGTACATCCTACAAGTGAACTGGGAAGAGCAAATGAATTGCGTATAGCCTGTTCTGCTCCTCTTACCAGCCAACACAGGTAAAGGTCAAGAGTGCTGGAAGTACATAAACGGGATACTGCTTTTCACTAAGCCCCATCTCTGAAATTTGTCTGTTAAGAGCGCCAGGGTGCTCCGCCGGCACATTGAGGAGGAAAAACATGTTTTTATTTCTGATGGCTTAGTAAAGAAGCCATACAAATGAATACGAGCGCTTTCGCCAGTTCCCGTGTTTTAATACCGGACACTTGTTTCCACCTCACATCTGTGTGACTTTGAGCTGGACGGGGCCAGGAGGGTTACTATATGAAACGGCCCCTGTAGGTGTCATCATCCTCACCTCCGAGGCAGCTTCAGTCATATGGGGGGCTTTTAAATTCAATCTCGGACGTGCGCCTGGATACGAACGGGTGGAGGTTAAAAAATTGCATCAAATAAAGGTTTACCTTTGCTTTTGGTTTGGGCTAGCGTTGATTTCAAGCCAGAGGTACTTTCAGCTTTTGCCTTATTTACAGTCCCTTTGGCAGACGTACAACAGCCCCGGGCTATAACACAGTGTACCTAATGTTCAAACTGGCAGGTAATCTTATGTCAAACATTCCCCTTTGATATAAAGTGATCAATAGATTCTTGTGAAGAAGTAATTTCTCTGATGTTTCAACTCTAGATTTTCTTTTATTACAATACATATATAATTCATATTTTTTTCTGATCGCTGAGAGGTGATTCTCAGAATACAGGGGCCATTGTAGGACAGAGTGCAATAAAGAGAGCAGAGAAATTGTGTGTTTAGATGTTTCCGGAGTACAACAATTTTTCAATCAATACTCTATGTAACACAATTATCTGCAGTAATCTGGTTGTATTGGAAAAGAGTTTTGCACCAGCCCACTCCGAGGATTCAGTCTGAACAGCTAACTGATAATTCCATCATATTTAAAATTTATAACTTGCAGTGAAATGGACAGAATCACACTTGCAAACCTCGTAACATTAGGTGGCTAAAGCAATGAAAATATATATTACAGGAAGAAGTAACATAACAATGAGTGTGCGAATTCTATGATTTCATGAAGTTACATATAATATAAAACATTGTAAATATATAAGCAAAAAAAACTTCATTGAATGTAACATAATTATTAGAATTTGCAGACATATACATGTATACTGTATTGCTATGTATACATACATATACACATATATATATATTACTTCAAAGTGAATAAAACAGATTATTGTTTTTCACAAAAATACTGTCTGTCTGTCTTTATATATATATATATATATATATATATATATATATGAAAGGTCCAGATAAACTTGAGGCCTGACTGATCAACAAGCATTTTGTGTTGTTTAGAAAAGAACAGATGTGAGATTCTGAACACCTTTTGTGCTGCATGAAAAATAAAAGGAATAGGAGGTG
>NW_015552633.1:957832-971680 GCF_001515605.1 Sinocyclocheilus anshuiensis | reverse complement strand
ATATATATATATATGTATATAATTACAATATTTAATACTACTACTACTAATACGTTTTGATATTCTATTTCAAAAAATATGATGTGGCTAATACAGTATGGTGTATGGTCAACAGTAAATGGTTATTTACAAGAAATATGAAATGTAGTACTTTTAAAACGATCGTTGGTCAAATCCATTTTTTTCACCTTATTTTTCATACTTCAGAGCTAATGCAGCTTTCTAAATCCTGCAATTCAAAGAGAGGTCTGCCATGCATTGATACAGCTCAGAGAGGGAGTTCTGCTCTCCAATAGTCATTTTTGTATATGCATCATGAGTGCTGCCTACAGCAGGCTGCTCAACCTCCATCATTCACCCCATTAAGCGGCGATTTTTCACCTTTCCTGAATTAACAGCGTTCGCATTTAAACATTCCTACTGTAGGTAGGATGCGCCGAGGATTCTTCAATTAGAATGCCATGTATCATTTCCAGCAGGCCCTCGCCACGGCTATACCCCTGCGCTGCTGATGCGCAAAACAGGATCATAAATCATGTCACTGCCAGCCAATCAGCGGCTGCCGTTTCTGCTGGAAAGGCGCAGGCTGCGGCATAAAGTTATATTCCTGCATGTAATGTATTATTCCTCAGCTTATTTTAACGCCCAGGCGGCCTTAATGCTACAGAATAAACACCTCCAGCTAACAGCTTCAAACCACTGAGGTCAGAAAACTCATGTAAAGCAGAGACGAACACACGGCAATGATTCAAGGATAAGATTGTGTTAAGAGTGACCAAATTCACAAATAATGACGTTAGAGCAACATTACGGTATTTACCTTGCAAAAAACCTCAAAACTCAAGAACTGTATGCACTTAACAGGAATGCACTCGATCGATCATTGGTACAATGGTGCACTCGTGAGTTGGAGTGCATGTATGGGTCACACAAAGAACGCAGCTGAATGCGATTCATCCATACCAAGGGCTCGTGGCATTCTTGTGAAGTGGGAAGGGGGCAGGGCCGTTCTCTTCACTTACGCTGTTGAAGTCTGGAAGGATTCCTCGATGGCGCTCTCTTCTCCTGGTTTGATTTGGTCCAGCTGCCTTCAAACAGTTCAATCACCCACTTGAACTCTCATGGTCATTGGCACTTCCTCCTTTCCCTCTGATTTTTCCCCTCGTTGAGCCACGGGAAGGAGATTTTCAAATGCAATCCATCACTTATGGCCGGTCAACACCAATTCCAATCAAACTGCACCGAAATCTTTACGTTTTACATTTTAAACACCAGGGAAATCGATACGACGTGCCGCTCTCCGGGAGGCTTTGAAGTTATGGAGCATCTACGCTCATCTCATCAACTGCAACTGTTGCCTTGACACCCGGGAATGAACACAGACAAGGGGATAAAACGATGAACTGATCTTATGCATGGATGAGACACCGCCGTCCCCGGCAACCTGAGCAGGCTCAAAAGCACTCAAATAAGACATTACTGTCTGACATGAAATTATAGACTCCACTGTAGATCTAAGGAGAAAAGGACAAATCCAGACAGAATATATAACAATTATTTTACATGCCTCAAGGAGCAACAAAACGGCAGCACGGACACATCCGTTTGTGGTGGTGCAAAAATAAGCAACGGGGTGTTTATTGGTAGCGGCAGTGTAATGAACGAGTGAGGATGGTTGGTGATGTTCTACTGAGAGAGATAGTCTGCCCTGCATGCTTCAGAATGAGATCATAACCAGCATGCTGTGGACAAATGGGGAGGTTTCAAATGACTCCTGATAATCAAGGCGCTTGGGCTGGAGGGCCGGCTGGCTTTGGGGTGGGGATTGATCTATCTCTCGCTCTCTTCTGTTGCTACTGAGGATGCCCACGTTAATTCTTAATGAGACATTCCTGCATTCGTAACAACACTGTCTGCACAAAACAACAAAGGCCTCCCAGACTGCAAATGAGGAGTTCTCTACAGACAGCCCAGCCAGCATCGCATCATTACCACACACACACATAAGCTCACACACACACAGGTTGCCACCATCACATAGCCCATCATTAAGGTGAGTTGTACTTCCTTCTTGTGTGTGTTTGTGTATACTGTATATGTGTGAGGCTTGTCTGTATTGTAAGCTAGTTCATTTCGTGTTTGAAAACGTGAGGGGGAGTAATAGGTCATAAAATGATTTGCATCACCATCTTAAAAACCAGAAGAAAAAATATGATTTTATTTGGCCCCCATGAGACTATTTTTAATCACACATTGCAAACTAGTCATTCCATGACAGGAGTCCCATTCGTGTCCATGTCATCTGATATGGACTTAAAAAACTATATAAAGTAAGTAGAAGTGTCAAAGTTATTCAAAATAATTATAATTATCATTAAAAATATTATTTAGAGTGGTATTTATTTATGTTTTAATATTTATTCATATTAAATATAAATAATCAAAAACTGCCTTTTAAAAATGGAAAAGGCGCCTATTCATAAAATAACTTGTATAACAAATATACTGTTAATAATAATTGGTTATTTACAAGAAATATGAAATGTAGTACTTTTAAAATGATCGTTGGTCAAATCCATTTTGTTCATCTTATTTTTCATACTTCAGAGCTAATGCAGCTTTCTAAATCTTGCGATTCAAAGAGAGGTCTGCCATGCATTGATACAGCTCAGAGAGAGAGTTCTGCTCTCCTATAGTAATTTTTGTAAATGCATCATGAACGCTGCCTACAGCAGGCTGCTCAACCTCCATCATTCACCCCATTAAGCGGCGATTTTTCACCTTTCCTGAATTAACAGCGTTCGCATTTAAACATTCCTACTGTAGGTAGGATGCGCCGAGGATTCTTCAATTAGAATGCCATGTATCATTTCCAGCAGGCCCTCGCCACGGCTATACCCCTGCGCTGCTGATGCGCAAAACAGGATCATAAATCATGTCACTGCCAGCCAATCAGCGGCTGCCGTTTCTGCTGGAAAGGCGCAGGCTGCGGCATAAAGTTATATTCCTGCATGTAATGTATTATTCCTCAGCTTATTTTAACGCCCAGGCGGCCTTAATGCTACAGAATAAACACCTCCAGCTAACAGCTTCAAACCACTGAGGTCAGAAAACTCATGTAAAGCAGAGACGAACACACGGCAATGATTCAAGGATAAGATTGTGTTAAGAGTGACCAAATTCACAAATAATGACGTTAGAGCAACATTACGGTATTTACCTTGCAAAAAACCTCAAAACTCAAGAACTGTATGCACTTAACAGGAATGCACTCGATCGATCATTGGTACAATGGTGCACTCGTGAGTTGGAGTGCATGTATGGGTCACACAAAGAACGCAGCTGAATGCGATTCATCCATACCAAGGGCTCGTGGCATTCTTGTGAAGTGGGAAGGGGGCAGGGCCGTTCTCTTCACCTACGCTGTTGAAGTCTGGAAGGATTCCTCGATGGCGCTCTCTTCTCCTGGTTTGATTTGGTCCAGCTGCCTTCAAACAGTTCAATCACCCACTTGAACTCTCATGGTCATTGGCACTTCCTCCTTTCCCTCTGATTTTTCCCCTTGTTGAGCCACGGGAAGGAGATTTTCAAATGCAATCCATCACTTATGGCCGGTCAACACCAATTCCAATCAAACCGCACCGAAATCTTTACGTTTTACATTTTAAACACCAGGGAAATCGATACGACGTGCCGCTCTCCGGGAGGCTTTGAAGTTATGGAGCATCTACGCTCATCTCATCAACTGCAACTGTTGCCTTGACACCCGGGAATGAACACAGACAAGGGGATAAAACGATGAACTGATCTTATGCATGGATGAGACACCGCCGTCCCCGGCAACCTGAGCAGGCTCAAAAGCACTCAAATAAGACATTACTGTCTGACATGAAATTATAGACTCCACTGTAGATCTAAGGAGAAAAGGACAAATCCAGACAGAATACATAGCAATTATTTTACATGCCTCGAGGAGCATCAAAACGGCAGCACGGACACATCCGCTTGTGGCGGCGACGTGGTGTTTATCGGTAGCGGTAATGTCGGTTTATCGGTAATGAGCGAGTGAGGACGGTTGGTGATGTTCTACTGAGAGAGATAGTCGCCCTGCATGCTTCAGAATGAGATCATAACCAGCATGCTGTGGACGAATGGGGAGGTTTCAAATGACTCCTGATAATCAAGGCGCTTGGGCTGGAGGGCCGGCTGGCTTTGGGGTGGGGATTGATCTATCTCTCGCTCTCTTCTGTTGCTACTGAGGATGCCCACGTTAATTCTTAATGAGACATTCCTGCATTCGTAACAACACTGTCTGCACAAAACAACAAAGGCCTCCCAGACTGCAAATGAGGAGTTCTCTACAGACAGCCCAGCCAGCATCGCATCATTACCACACACACACACACACACACACAGATATACACTCACAAACGCAAGCTGCCACCATCACACAGACCATCATTAAGGTGAGATGTACTTCCTGCTTGTGTGTGTTTGAGTATATTGTATACGTGTGAGGTTTGTCTGTCTTGTACTGGCCAGTCCATAGCGAGTTTGAAAACGTGAGGGGGAGTAATATGTCATAATAATTTGCACCATCAGCCTAAAAACCAGCAGAAAAAAAAAAACAGGAAAAC
Source organism: Sinocyclocheilus anshuiensis (assembly GCF_001515605.1). Classification (NCBI taxonomy): domain Eukaryota; kingdom Metazoa; phylum Chordata; class Actinopteri; order Cypriniformes; family Cyprinidae; genus Sinocyclocheilus; species Sinocyclocheilus anshuiensis. The sequence continues at coordinate 967,043 of NW_015552633.1, read as the reverse complement.
AGCATTTACTTGGCCCCCATGAGACTATTTTTTAATCACACATTGCAAATAAGTCATTCCATGAAAGCAGTCCCATACGTGTCCACAACACGTTTTTTTCAAGGATTTGTGCTCAGGTGCGCTCCTCAAGGCCTAATTTTCTTCAGCCACATGTTTGAGGACTCTTTCTGCCTTTTGATAATTTTCACATTCATAGACACCTTTTCCATTCTAAGGGTTAACTTCATGTACACCTGCTCAACTTCAGCATGGCCCCTTAAGCTCCACAGTCCTCTGCAAAGCCAAGATACAGGAACATAGAGGAACCGACTGAGACAGACTAGGCTTAAACCCATTGCTAATTTAGATCTAAAACTGGATGGATTTTTCTCTGAAAACTGAACATATTTCCCTGAGGTCTACTTATAAGGTAAGATTTTCCTGACCATTTTCTGCTTTTAAACAGTTCAGTTTCTTTTTCTGCTAGGCCAAACAAATGCCCCCTTTACATGTGTATTTTTGTCATGTCCAAATTATAGTTTTACTCTCTCACCCTTAATACTCTCTTTGCAAAGCCTGCAAGAAATTGTAAGCATGAAACAATCTAGATTTTCTGAAAAATAAACTTCACCTGCTAGTTTTTAATGTTGGGGTTCTTCAGAAGGATATTCTGCTACACAAAAGCAGCAACAACACAAGATTTGGTGAACATCCCGCATATTAATAGTTCTTCTGATGTTCAAGGATAATAGCGTTTGTCTGGCTTTCTTTACTAATTTTCTCATCATCCAATAGAAGCATGAAACAATCTAGATTTTCTGAAAAATAAACTTCACCTGCTAGTTTTTAATGTTGGGGTTCTTCAGAAGGATATTCTGCTACACAAAACCAGCAACAACACAAGATTTGGTGAACATCCCGCATATTAATAGTTCTTCTGATGTTCAAGGATAATAGCGTTTGGCTTTCTTTACTAATTTTCTCATCATCCAATAGCTGTCACTGGACAGTCACATGTTGATGTATTTCAGTTTCAGAATGAGACCGTTCAATAAATGCTTTCTTTGGACTAGAAGTTACAATTTGTTTTCATAGCACATCAAGCTCTTTCATCCCACAAGAATCCCCTTTAAATGTATACTCAATTTATGAAATGAGTTAATGAATCCCTTACTAATCTCACATTACTGCACTACAAGCAGTCCCACAGTGCACATGTTATGTTTGCAGATGCCACCATCAGTTTGCAATTTGCATTCTGGGACATTATTATTTAATCACCTTAATTACGCTCATGTATGTGACAACGCTGCCTATTACAAAACGTGTCCCTGCATAAACCTGAACAAGCACTTAGCATGTATAATACATAAGCACTTAGGTGTCTTAATGTGGCCTTGATATTCAAATCAGCTGAGTGCACGTGAATAGCCGCTGATGTGACCCGACAACAACAACACGCCAGCGGGGGCATGTTCTGCAGCAGAAACGCATGTCTGTTGCCCCAGCTACTCTTTATTGAATGAGAGCCTGTAATTTTCCCTCAGGTGCCCGTGAATGGCTGGTTTTCTCCCTTGACACAATTCCACGCCATTCTTTATCGGCCCGCCATCACTGGCTCCGCTGATTTGAATATTTAGTGTCCTTTCATGCTTTAATTGGAGTCAATTGCATTCACTTGGCACGTTTTGCTGGAAATTAATCCTGGGGCCTAATTTGTTTCTGTCAGGCAATCAAAGCCTGAGTGAATAATGGCAAATGTTATTACAGATCCCCTAGTCTCCAAATACCCCAACTATGTATTTAACTAAAGCCTTTAATTATTTGTGCAGCATAGTTGTAGTAGGGCTCAGAGTCAGACAGGCCAAATGAATGAGGTTTTAAGGGGGCGACTGGGAGTGTTGGCGAGCGCCGCTAACATAACAAACATTTGACTGGAGCGCTCGCTGAGAACGCCATCGATGAGCTGTGATTGGAGACAGAGAGGCTACGCGGATGCCGGAGAGAGAGGATAATTGACAGATACCGGGAACGCTCAGCCGATGAGGAGACCAACTTGCTAAAGGATAAAACACACCGCAAGGCAATTTGCTGGAGCAAAAAGAGACGGTAAGTATATTACTGGTTACCTGACATGTTCCAGCCTTTCACTGTGATACTAAACTTTCTATCTGAACAAAACTTGTATACACTGAGCTCTCTAAAATGTTAAGGATGAACCAATACTTCTAAGATGTTTTGGACATACACAAACACAGTATAAACACCATTGTATATGAATATAGTACATGGAGCTGGAGTAGAAATATCAATGCAAAAAAAAAAAAAACATTTTAAATGTGAAGTGTAATAATAAAAAATAACACTAAATCTAAATAATATTAACAAATAAAATAATTTAAATTAATTTTTTTACAAATAATTAAATAATTATTAAAAATTTAAACTTATTTTATTAATTTTTTTTATAAAAAGTTTAGGATCACCTGCAGTAGTATATTAGAGTACCACCTAATGCCATCATTACACAATAGTACTTCCCCAGTACTTGTTTTCACTACCACAAATTCACTTCTCTAACCTGATTTTGTATGATATTAAACCTCTTGGCTTTGGCCTCTCTAGTTGTTTTAGGTCCATGTGGTTGGGCTGTGGCCATCATCATGGTACTAAGACTGAACGGTGCGATCCAGACTTGGCCCTTCTGGGATCTTCCTGTGCAGCTGGACCACCAATTTTAGGGCCTCTATATGCTGATGCCTCATACTCCTCTCTGAAAGACTAAGCCTGCCAGCACCTAATCACATAATAATCAGTCACAAAATGATGGGTTAACAAGCATGCTGAGTCTCATAGCAAAGCTAAACACTTGTTTTCTCTCTAAGAAACCTGATAATTGTGTGCAACCTGATAATCATGTTTTGAGAATGATCCAAAGAGAATCTCATGCTTCAATGGAAACAAGAACATCTGACTGTCTGTATAAAGTTCACATGGTTCAAATGGTTATTGTCACAAATCTGATCATTTGATTAGTGACCCATAACTGGTGTAGAATTTCTTATTAATTCTGTATCGTACATTTATTTGCTTACAATTTTTTTATTTTAATCCCAGATTTCTCCTACTTTAGACCTCTATATTTATAAAGACAACGGGAGAATAGTTATACATAAAATTCAAAAGTAACACCACTCAAGCAGATAAATTGGAGAAGAAAAAAGCTTTTTTCAGATGTAAGATAAATGAAAGAAAGCAGTAGTGCTTCAAGACTAGCCACTGTACTTCGCTGCTCACAGATTTATCCCTCAACAACAGATCAGTATCAGTCTTATTACTGAATGTAACAAAGTATAAAATACAGTCATTCTTCAAATCGGTAACTCTTTTATAAAGCACAAATTAAATTTGATTTGATTAAAATTATATTCCGCCAGTCTGACCTTGTAGGCTGCAGTTTAGCTCATACAAATTAAATTTTTCTGCAATAAAAATGATTCATTTGTTGCCAGGCATTGTAAATGTCTTCAAAAAGACGCAAAACCAAAGTGACATCAGGGGTGCTTGATTCATTTGTCACCCAAGGATGCCCCAAACAGGGCAACTGCAGTGGCTAACCAATATTAATGAATCCTGACGCAAGCACAAAATTGCTTGGCAAGGATAATGCTGGAAGATTATTAGTACATTCTGTGTATGCTCCAAATACACTGAGTTTTCTTTAAACAGTGAAATATGAGACCAAACAAATGGACATATCACCTTGAAAGAATAATAATGCATAGAAATGTCAGAATATCTAAAACCTGATTTGCAGAGATTGCACAAAACAGAGAGAGAAAAAGGTCACAGAAAACGCAGCAAAAAACATTTTGTTAGTCAGGATTTTACTAGTAAAACATCCTTGAAACAAGATTAATTCACTTAGTAATTAGCATAATAATAATAATAAGTAATAATAAACTTGTTTATAGAGAATATATCTTGATATATTTTTCTTCCATTTCAGGACATTTAGTAAAATCGATGCTTTAAAAAAAAGTTTGCCTAAAGGATAATATAAATGTGGATAATTAAAAATGAATAATAAATCTTACACTGCACTCACACTGAAAAAAGGTTTGGTTCAGACCTAAAGTTTTGATTTAATGTCAACCAAAAATACCCCCAACCCCCTCAAAAAAATGAAAAATAAATCATATGCCGAATCAACATATTGTCACAAAGCAAGGCCGGACACGACAGGTAAGTGCAAAACAGGATGGTTTATTGACTTGATAAGTAGATGAATGGAATGGGTGAGGTAAAGGCAGGTGAGTGTCAACACAGTGAATGATTCCAGGGTTGTTATCGGAGTTCTGATGGTGAGTATCTTATGCCGGTTTCGTTGGAGATCGTGGAACAGATTCCAAGGAGTCGTTGGAGGATCACGGGAGGAACAGAAGGTAAATCTTTCTAGGAGAATTCAGTAGAGCGCGTCCAGAACGTTCATAGGAGTGAACGGTAGACCGGACAGTGAGTGACTAAGATGTTTGTTTATTTGTAGAGTGGCTTGATTGGTGACAGCAGGTGCGGGTGATCGGAACTCCGGTGACTGTGATTGGGTGATTATCCTGGATGGTGACTGAAGTGACTGTGATGAATCCCTGACACATATCCTTTTTAGACACAAGCCAAAATGTTACTTAATGTTGGCCAATATACTATTTTCTTTGGGTTTTTACAACCTAATTTCACCATAAACAAAGCTATCACTATAATATGAAAACGAAAACCATGATATAAATGAGATATTGATATCATGAGAATGATATAAAAATTCACTTTAAATAAATGGTCATTTCACTTTTTTCAATGAACAATAAACTTAAAAAAACGTTTAAAATTAAAAATGGATGCAAAAGCATAACAGCATTTTCATTTTTGAATGCATTATTCCTTTAGTATCTTATACACCCTGCTTATCAATTCTTCAATATTTTCCTGAAAACAGGAAAACAATTTTGATCAAGAAAATCATTTTTGTAGTGCATGTTTTATTCTTAGGAGCACTGATGCCAGTTTGACTACAAACCATTTTTTGGTGGCTGTCCATTTTCTCTCTTAATCTCTCAATTTCTTCCTCGCACTGGTGTATTTTCCCCATCTGGCTCTTCAGATTGTCCAGGGCTGCTTGGAGCTCTTCTGTTAGCTGGTCCATTGCCTCTTCAGGGTGTTCCATACGGATGATGACTTTCTGGGCATAGCGAGACTTCGGGCTGGAGATTACTGCTCTTAAGATTCAGACTTCTGCCTGGGCCTTTAGAACAGCACATTACAGAAAAACACCATAGGCATGATCACAAAATTTGTACAATAAGAACAAAAAGCAATAAACTACAGTCTCTTGCATGATAACCATATTTTCCACCAACTGTCGTAGTTACAAAGGTTATTTTACTACAGTAAAATAGTCGTTTTTCATAGGGCATTTCTAAGACCATTTTTAATAGCTTCACTTTCAGATTCCTTTTCTGTAAGTCATTTTGTTTCATTTCCTCCTCCTTCAGATGCCAATGGTTTGCAGTGTCAAGCTAGCCAGGTCCATAATGAAAATTTACTGGTTTAATGTAGTATCAATAAGTGTAGTAACTATGGTATTTTGTTGGAAACGGTGCATTAGAATACAAGATCAACGTTAAATTCGCCCAAAATCTGAGGCGGGGGCCCTAAAAGTTGTAAAATATGACCATGTACTTAGATCGACCCCTGTAATGTAGTTAGCATGAGAGGATCAAGAGCTAGCATGCCATCTGAACACTGCAATAATAATATGAGACTAATGCCACAAACCTTCATTCATCATTCAAGATTGCTTTCACATGGAGCACCTACTGGTATCAAAAGATTTGGACTGAACCTATAAGACAGGAAAGATCAAGAGGTTTTCGTTCCAGAAATCAATGAATATGAAAAGAGACATTACATGTTTAAGGTAAGTAAAGAGACACATGCAAAATGTTACACTGAAAACTACATTCTTATGGAATGTAAACGGAGTGAATACAATGTATTATCACAACAAAAAGGCAAAGTTATTCTGGCTAAAGAACACACAGAACTTCTTCTGGGCGAGGATGAGAGAATATCACACACAGTTATACGCTATGTGAGGAGCTTTCAGACCCTAAACCATAGAGAGAAATGATCTCAACACTAGACTGAGTGGTTAATTTCAAGTTTTTATCTGGAATGTCATCAAGTTTCCATTGCGCTCTCAAATGAATCTTGAAAGCCCTCGCAGACGTGAGTACAATTAAAGCATATCTATGTCTAACCTAATTATCGTGATCAAATATTCCGGAACCTTATTTGCTTACTAATTTTGTTTTGATTAATTCATGTTCCAAATACTCTGTGTGAATGTCCTGTTTTGTGACTTCAGAATTTGATGAGATTATGGTATTTTTATAGAAATAGTTTTGTAACTTTAAAGAGCTTTTCTTTTGCTTGTCTTTCATTTTCTTTGATAAATGACATCAACAGTGCATAATGACTTTAATATGCTGCTCTTGTGACTGTAATAAAAAACTTACGGTCATAACAGCACTTTAATTATCGTGATCAAATATTCCGGAACCTTATTTGCTTACTAATTTTGTTTTGATTAATTCATGTTCCAAATACTCTGTGTGAATGTCCTGTTTTGTGACTTCAGAATTTGATGAGATTATGGTATTTTTATAGAAATAGTTTTGTAACTTTAAAGAGCTTTTCTTTTGCTTGTTTTTCATTTTCTTTGATAAATGACATTAACAGTGCATAATGACTTTAATATACTGCTCTTGTGACTGTAATAAAAAACTTACGGTCATAACAGCACTTTCTGAAGGCTTGTTAACGAAAGACCACGTTCCAAGTGACCTTGAAGCCGTTACATTAAATTTGCTGGTTTATTTAATCTTTTGCTATCTGTGTCTATCACATGCCGTTGTGGTGCACATAAGCGAAAGTTCTTTAATGCTAAGCAATGTTGTTTTCTTGCCCTGACTGATTTTAATCTATGATGAGGACAGGCCTTTAATCTTTAAAAATCAATTAAGCACTTCTTGCTGCACTCAAACTCCTGTTTTACAAACTCTCCTAATGATGGGTTCAGAGCCAATGCTTCACTAACAGCGCAGTGAGTGTGACCTAAAACAAAGTAGGCTAAAACATTGCAGCTGTAAAAAATACTATTAAGCACTGAGTTTTAGTCCATCTGAAAATGCCACAAAGTCGCCAAACACTTCAAACAAAACACCTGCAGTGTAATATCAGCTGAGCAAATGCTAAATTTATTCAAAATACAATGCAATAAATAAACAAATGAACAATAGAGGTCCATTTCTGGACTATTTCCCTGCAAGAGGAACCTAATTAATCTCACTTTTTCATTTTCTTTGATAAATGACATTAACAGTGCATAATGACTTTAATATACTGCTCTTGTGACTGTAATAAAAAACTTACGGTCATAACAGCACTTTCTGAAGGCTTGTTAACGAAAGACCACGTTCCAAGTGACCTTGAAGCCGTTACATTAAATTTGCTGGTTTATTTAATCTTTTGCTATCTGTGTCTATCACATGCCGTTGTGGTGCACATAAGCGAAAGTTCTTTAATGCTAAGCAATGTTGTTTTCTTGCCCTGACTGATTTTAATCTATGATGAGGACAGGCCTTTAATCTTTAAAAATCAATTAAGCACTTCTTGCTGCACTCAAACTCCTGTTTTACAAACTCTCCTAATGATGGGTTCAGAGCCAATGCTTCACTAACAGCGCAGTGAGTGTGACCTAAAACAAAGTAGGCTAAAACATTGCAGCTGTAAAAAATACTATTAAGCACTGAGTTTTAGTCCATCTGAAAATGCCACAAAGTCGCCAAACACTTCAAACAAAACACCTGCAGTGTAATATCAGCTGAGCAAATGCTACATTTATTCAAAATACAACGCAATAAATAAACAAATGAACAATAGAGGTCCATGTCTGGACTATTTCCCTGCAAGAGGAACCAAATTAATCTCACAGCTACACCTGTGCTGTAGTTTACTGTAGATGCATTACAGTACCTTCACAAAAGAGGTGTGTGCTGAGTTTTTGAATGGGCCTTATCTTGTGATTTTTTAAAAGATATTTAAATAAATATATATTGTCTAAATGACAAAAAAGCAGCTAATTGCAAATGAATAATAGAGAGTGATTTATGATATAATTATATAATGTATATTTATACATATTTATATATTCAGAATTATAACTAAGATAAATATACATATAGTCAGAATTATAATTATATATTCACAATTTACTTATATATTCAGACTTGTAACTATAATCAGATTTACTTCTATACATACATATATTCAGTTTTGTATCTATACATTCATATTTACACATATATATATTAACATTTATATTTATATATTCAGATTTAGTTCTGTATATTCACAATTTACATTTACATATTTAGACAATTATATTTTATTTACATTTATATTCATTTTTGTATCTCTATATTCATACTTTGAGCTTACTGTATATGTTCCATTTACATTTATATATTCTGACTTATAATTATACATTATTTACATTTACACATTTATATATTCAGACATCTATATCTAATTGTATGTATGTGTATATATGTGTGTGTGTGTGTGTGTGTATTGTATATATACACACTACTGTGTGTGTGTGTGTGTGTATATGTGTGTGTGTAATGACAATAATAAGCAAAAGATAACCATATGCAAAATATTTTATTATTGTTAGAACAACAAAATTACAAAATTAAACAAAACAGTAGAAAATTAGGGGATACATAATTTGTTGCCACTGTTTTAATTCAGCTACAAAATTAAAATATTAATTATTTGCTAACAGTAAGATGCAATAAAATGACACAGCATTTTGTCAATGGCTTGGTTTCTAATCCATTTAGTTATTCCTTTACATGAATTGCATTTGGTTACCTTTTGTTTGATTGACAGCTTGGCATTGAATCTACAGACTGTCCCGCCCCTCCCATCCAGTCACAGGTGTCACTCAGCGCATGCGTGTGGACCCTCATTAAGCCTGCTGACCTCAGCCTGCCACGATACCAGCTACACGCATACGCGCCCAAACACCTTCACGTACGCCGCCGCAATACACCAAAGTTCAACATCATCTGTATTCATAGCCTGGCTAAATATTGAAAATTATTCC
>NW_015552633.1:917917-957796 GCF_001515605.1 Sinocyclocheilus anshuiensis | reverse complement strand
CACACACACACACACACACACACACACACACACACACAGAGAGCGATATAAACCACCTCTAAAGAAAAAGGCTGAGCACCTTGCTGAGCAAAATAAAAAAAAACCTGAATACAGTCTCTCATCTATGCCTCCCTAATATATCTCTAATATCCATTCTCAAAACAACATCGTTTGGAAGAAAAAAAACACACACACTTTCTCTTTTAAACACTTATAAAACATGACTCACCTTTTTCTGTGAGGCCAAATTTAATGTTTCCCAAGTTCTCATTGAAACACCTAAAAGAAGTCAATGAAGGGTCAAAAAAAGTCTCAATCTCAATTCTTTCTGCAGGGCTTCTCTGTTTATAGTTTTAAAGTTTATTTTTATTCTTTGAGAACTCCTTGCAAGAGGTTTGCTGTAATGTTTCCTCCTCCATCTCTTCCCATGCTTCCTGGGAATTCTTCTTCTTCGATCTCATCCCTTGCAGAATCGCATGCCCACCTAAAAACAGCCAACAAACAATGTCAAAAAACAACTTACGATAAATTATAGCATTAAAAAAGAAGCTCATTCCACTTAAATTAGACACTTGGAAATAAATTAACTTTGCCCTTTATCCCAGTTTCCATAAACATTCAGAATTAATGCTGACATTGCACTGACATTTCAATGCATTTTATACCATACACTTTCATAGCCTGTCAAAATAATAATTGATGAAATAAAATAAAATTATAAATATTATAATGAAAATAATAAATATAAATTACACATAAAATGATTACAAAATTAAATCAACTTTCCACAATACAGTATGTTATCCTATTTTCCACAAACATTTAAAATTTATAATCGTAGACTGTTGTAATAATATTTGATAAAACATGACAATACAATAAAAATAAACTAAAATATAAATAATAACATTATACATAAAAATGATTACAAAAAAATTCATGTTCCACTATATTTTTCCAAAAGCATTTAAAATTGATTCTCACATTGTCAAATGAAGCATTTCACTGCATTTTATCCCATATATAATTGTAGCGTCAATACTTCATCTGTCAATAAAAAATAAATAATAATACACATAATAAATAATATATGATGCATAAAATAAAATAAAATAAAATAAATAAATAAATAAATAAAATAAAATAAAATAAAATAATAAAAGAGTGTTTTGTATGCTATGGGCTGTGAACGTTGTACAGGTAGTATGTCCAGTACCTTGAAAATCTTTTGTTCGGAATATATATGGCTCCAAGTGGCAGGAAATCTATTTTAAAAGTGTTTTTAAAGAAAAGAAAAAAAATCTCTATAGGGTATAAAGTGAGACACTCCAAACCTCGTAGACTTCATAGCTTTACCCTGCAGCTGGTTCACCCTCCGCCTGTGGTTCCACCATGTCTGTCTCTCCACCTGCTGATGCCACTGAACACAGCACAGAAATGAAGCAAACGCATGTGAAACACTCCCAAAACATCTTATTACAATTACAGACAATGTGGCGTGAAACATAAAAGGATGCTGTCAGACTGGAGGCTGATCTACATCTCTAAACAAACAAATAGAATTGTTCAAAGACTTGCCTCCTGTTTTTTCCCAGTAGTCTTCAGTATTTTTGCCTCTAGTAAATCTGCAAATAACAAATCACAGACAACCACAATGTTAATTTTCATTTAAGTTTCATCCTAAGATTTTTTGAAACAGAGATTTATGTTCTTTCTCTCATTCGCTTGTTTTGTAGCATTCCACTATTTTTCTAAACCTATTATTTCAACATAATATTAGCAATAACAGCTTGACAAAGACAACACTGCACTACAAATACGCTGCATTTTTTATGTATTCTCTCTTGCTTTTGTCTTTGTGTTCGATTGCATGGCCTAATAAGTCTCTTTATATTCTGAGAGTCCATCTGCGCTTTCAACAACATTTTCAATCTCAGCCTTTGTAACACCAGTCTGTTTCTTTAAATGAGATATTAGCTTCAATCATCATGTGGGGGTGAACAAACCGATCTCGCCACCACGCTCATTGCTCCCCGCAAGAACACGTCTCTTACGCAGCCCGTCCCCTAAACACAGAAATATGTATCGCCCCCAATTCGGCATATAGAGCAACTTATGGGATGTGAAAGGTCGTTTGTAACTGTCCGCAGGATTGATGGAGTTAAGATAGCTCCTTGACCTTCACCCTGCACTCATGAAGAACAGTCTCAAATGACGGAGCATTGGAGCAACTTTAGAGTGAAACGTTTTTTCACCACTTTTTCCCGCATGTCTTTCCAGCGGCTGGACAGCGCAGAGCCACACAAATGCAGCCTGAGATTTAATTACCGCAGTTTCCCCTTCATTATGGGCTAACCTGTCATCCAATACTACTCGCCAATGTCTCCAATTTGCACTAATTCCTGCATTTCTGTTTGCTTTTGGCTGTCCTTTCAAAGCTATATTCAGAGAATAATTGCTTTTGTGGCCTATGCAAACATAGTCAGGATCAATCGAAACAGAGCTTAAACAATTTTGTATTGGCCATCTGTCTGTGGCTGATGCCTTCCACTCTGAAACTAAGTAGTAAAGGCATTGTAGCTCAGAGCAAGGACAAACACTCCGGCTCAGAGCCAAGCTGATATTTTACATGAAGAAAAGGTCTGGTCGGAGTTCAAGACCTCTAAATACACTCAAAACAGCAACCTCGAGTGAAACTAAAATACACTAGAAAAAGTACAAGTTTGCAATTTTACTTGCACTATTTGTCCACTAACCACACACACACACACACATATATATATAAATAAAATAAAAAATTAAAAATGGTAACATTTAAAAATAAAGTTATTAAATTAAGCTCGCATACTTTCAGAATCTGCAAGATCCTATATACTCACAAATAAATAAAAATGTAAAAAAATAAAAAAATAAAAAAAAACTGAGAAAATTACAGCTCGACTGAAATTGAAGCACAATATACATTCTGCTGACAAGTGATATTTACTTGATTGTGACATTTTTCGTTGTTGTCCTCATACATCACATTTTATTATATTTAACTGACACTTTTGGCACCTTGGTAAATAAAAAAAGAAAAAAGAAAATAAAACAAACAAATAAATAAAGGCAGAATTTTTGTTGTTATGACAATGAAATCCACAACAGCATGGTTATTTGTGCAATAATTGGTAAATGATTTTTGCACACTAAACACTTAAATGGTTTATGATTAGTTCAGGTTTTGTTTAAATTATCACGGTTTTAAAAAATGTAATAATTCATATTTTTATAATGACTGGTTCTGGTATGCGATTAAAACAATTACGTTTAACATAAAAGGCCTTTAAAAAGTCAAAAAAAAACAAAAAAAAAACATTATGAAGGCATAAAATCATAAAAGCAAAAAATGTCAACTTGCACTATTTGTCCACTAACAATGGATATCCATACATCTCATGAGAATTCTGTAATATTTCTTTTTTGTTTTTTTGAATTTGTCATTTATTTCCAAAAAAGAAAAATAATTTCCATAATCTCAAATTATGTACTGAACTAAACATTCCGTGATATTGTTTAAAAATGACATTTAAAATTTTAAATGACAGTCTACTTTGTCGTGTGAAGGTTAATTTCCCACTTGGCATTTAATTCATCCTATATACTCACAAATAAATAAAAATGTAAAAAAATAAAAAAATTTAAAAAAACTGACAAAATTACAGCTCGACTGAAATTGAAGCACAATATACATTCTGCTGACAAGTGATATTTACTTGATTGTGACATTTTTCGTTGTTGTCCTCATACATCACATTTTATTATATTTAACTGACACTTTTGGCACCTTGGTAAATAAAAAAAGAAAAAAGAAAATAAAACAAACAAATAAATAAAGGCAGAATTTTTGTTGTTATGACAATGAAATCCACAACAGCATGGTTATTTGTGCAATAATTGGTAAATGATTTTTGCACACTAAACACTTAAATGGTTTATGATTAGTTCAGGTTTTGTTTAAATTATCACGGTTTTAAAAAATGTAATAATTCATATTTTTATAATGACTGGTTCTGGTATGCGATTAAAACAATTACGTTTAACATAAAAGGCCTTTAAAAAGTCAAAAAAAAACAAAAAAAAAACATTATGAAGGCATAAAATCATAAAAGCAAAAAATGTCAATGTGACCATATCACAGAGGAGAAAAAAAAAAAGATGAAATCTGTTATTAATAAAAATCATAACATAAAAAGACCACAAACACTCAAATACTGAGTTTAATACAAAATGATAAATAATTCTAGGTATTCAAAAAGCTCACAGGTCATCTGAAGCATGCACAACAAAATGAGTGTGTGAGCATGAGTGTAAGTGAGTTCTTCGATGTCCATGAATGCACCATTAGACAGCAGCATCATTTTGCCGGTGGCCACAAAAAAATTGCATTTAAAATGTATCACAGAGTGCCTCCGCAAGACTTGAGAGAACTGTATCATATCTGTAGTGCATAATTTCATTGTGTTTGTACATTTCATGCATGCATAATATATTGCGTTACACCCTTCCAAAGCACATTTAACAGGCTCATTGTAGCACAATTGCATAGGCCTGACATCTGATGTGCTCCAGTGCACAGCGACTGACATTAACCGCATCTGAAAGCGAGAGAAAAAAAGAAAAGAAAAACGAAGACTAAAAGCAAAGTGTGAATGCATCGCTCCTAAAAGAAGGATGTAACCTTCTCATGAAACATTAAAAGCAAATCAGCTTTAATAGCACATCAGAAATGCAGAAACGGAGGTAGCAAAACAACGCCGTATTTGTTGTTATTATACACTTTGTTTCCATTGTACCTTTGTGGTATTCCAAACTCAAATTAAATGTCAAACTACAGAAGCTCATTTAGACCATCAGATACATAATTTTAAGACTAAACTGAATTTTCTGCAGAGTAGAACAAATGTCCTTTGCTACAGAGCAAAAGTAATAAAATAGAAGTGCATCTTAGTAGTAAGCTGACCCCAATATAAAGGTCAACGATATATGGAATCGCATTACGGTGCATTAGATGAGACGCATAAGAAGTATTACAAAAATAATGCGAAATACGACTATGAACTGCACTCTTGATAAGTTACGCTGCTGCCACTTTGTGACAGCCGCAAGCATTTGTTGATTATTTAGCAAAGCGAAACATGCCACAAGCAGCTAGCACGTAGCACAACCCACCACCAACTGGGTCAATCACTCACAACTTTTAGATGAGAACTTTATGCTAAAAGACGTGCATTATGGACAGGAAGCCCCTGAAATCAAGGAGGAGGAAATATTTTTAAATCAATCACTACAGCTCGTATCTCCAAGGCCCCTCCTTGCACACACTCCCCGGCTTCAAATACTGACAAAAAGAGAATCCCATCTGACGTTTAGACATCCTATACAGAGAACAGAGGGAGATCTGGGAATAAGTGTGATATATCCAACCAACAAACAAGCAAATAAACAAATAGAGTGAGTGACACTCACATCCAATATTTATGGAGAAGCGGGTTTATTAAGACTTTGCGAACTGAAAGAGTTGACAAGAGTTCTTCTATGAGAGGAGAGTTGGGTCTGACGTTTGAGGAGAACTGCAAAGTCATTCTGACGGCCAGGGACAATTTCGTCCACTTAAATTACTGACGAAATCTGTAATTAAAGTTTTTTTTAGTTAAAAGCAACGATGAAAGGAAAGATGTGCATCACAACTATTAAACATTTTAATATCAGTATACTGTTGAAAAATATAACAAAAAATTTTTCTCAAGAATGTTAACAATGTTTAAGAAGAAACCAATTTTGAAAGTATTTGAATCTCCAAATTAGTCATAGTATTTATAATTATAACATATACATACATATATATATATATATATATATATCATGGCAATATTAGAGCATTCTTTGAAGTACATGGTATACGATCATGGTAATGATTCAGTACTGTTATATACAGTATATATATATATATATATATATATATATATATATATACACACATATAACATTTTTGGAAAGTATGACATAAAAAAAAACAAAAACACTGTTTTCAACATTGATAATAATGTGCAATGTTTTTGAGGACCAAATCAGCAAAACAGTTATTTTAAAATGTAATTTTTTTATATATACACACATATATGTTTGTATGTATGTATATAACAATTAAAAAATAAATAATAGACTATATTTAAAGTTTAAAATTGTTAAAAAATAAAACAAAACAAAACCCTAATGGACCCTTTTCACATTTCCAGGTTTGGAATATGGATGTAAATTACAGCAGGCAAAATTTCTGTATACTATTACATTGTAGACCAGCGGTTCTCAATTCCAGTCCTCGCGTACCCCCGCTCTGCATGTTTTGCACGTCTCTCTTTGTTAACACACCTGATTCACATCATCATCTCGTTAGAAGTGAGCTCCGTGCATGAACTGTGTTCCAATTGACATGGTCCCTACACAGTGTACATTGCTCCCTACTCCCTGAGCAGGGGAAATCCGTTTAAGTTTACTTGACTTCGGAATATTCATTTACAGATTTGCGCTGCGCCGCTGCCTGCAGCATCTTCACACACAAACGAAACTTACTAGAGAAGCGTGAAGTGGGACATAATATACCTCTGTAAATAAATACAATTTAAATTCATGTCTCGCACACTTAAATGCCCTTTGTATGGAACATATATGCTCCCTTCAAACTGGAATCATGGCGGAATATCCGGTAATGTCCACTTCGCAGGGCACTTACAGTCAAATATAACAAACGTATGAAGCAATAAGAGAAACATACAAAATGTGCAGAGCGGGGGTACGCGAGGACTGGAATTAAGAACCTCTGTTGTAGACCACTGCAAAATTTATTTTAAGCATTTTAAGCAAAAATATTACAAACTTTGCTATATTTACTCTGTAAATTATCACATAAAATGCGTCATCAAAGAGTACACGTAAGTCACTCTGGCCAGTCGGCAGCAGGGGCTGATGGGTAATGTGAGGAGGAATGGAATGCATCATGGCCCCCGCCGCGGAGGCCTTTGTTATTGTCTCTCTCCTCTGATGTGCACTAACTTCAGAGGGACAAATTATCTTTCCTCATGTCTCCTCACTAATGGAGGCCAGGGTCGAGTAAGTAAAACAATGGGTTTTGTTGTCTTTGACGTCTTATTAATTTAGTAGCATTCGGAAAGGGGGGAAGAAACAAACCCCTCTGTGTGGAAGGGATGATCTGTTCAAACAAATCCAGAGAAATGAAAACGAAGGGCTTGGTCCAGCGCTGCTGAAAGCATAAATATCAGACACCGGCGATGGGAGGAGTTCTTTCAAACCAAACTATTAAGGCTATTTGTTCAGCTGCACTAACGGAGGAACTTCTCTGGAACAAAAGATATTATTGTTCAACGCATTTTTCCTCCTCCTCTCCCCTTTTTCCAACAGGAAACAGACAGTGGCAAAGTTACAGTAGTTCAACATATGAGATCAGAGAGAAGGTTTTCGCAGCGAAACAGAAGCAGATGTGGAAACAGTAACGGGACCCATGCAGAACTTAACGTCTGTTTGGTTTGCCTAAGAAGATAAAAGTCCCAGAGATTAATTGAAACCCATCACCAGACACTTATGTTTGCCTATACATACTGTATATTTATTTGCAGGGGTCGGGAGGTTAAACGGCCAGTTGTTTTTGCAGTGGAGGAAATTAAATGCATATCGCCAAACATCTACTTTGTCTCAGGGAAAATTAGGTTAACCCATCTGAAGCTTCACACTTGGACATTTCCACCCTTCTTCATCTGATATTCATTTAAAGCAAAAAGGAGTAGACAGCTTTGCTCCGTTGAGAAAACACTTAAAATACTGAATCCTTTGCCAGTTTGGATTTGACACAGCCGTGCTGTTTTCTTTCTACACAAAGTTAGTCCTCTGTGATTACAAAAATACGGTAACGTACGCGTTTCAGTGAACGCCAACACAAATACAAGCTGTCTCTGAATGGTGAAATTTAGATAAGACACTGTAAAATTTGTGTAATAGACTCCGTATTCTTCTAAACAACACATCCTGGGAATTCAGCATCACAGGGGAGGAGAGAAGTTCAGAGACACTTTTTTTCCCTTTTTTTGGAAGGAGGGACGAGAGAGCAAGCTAGCGAGAAAAAGAGACACTCTTTTTACCTTATTGCCAGCTGCTTTCCTGGTGTCTTTGAGAGTTTGGCTTGCCCTACTTAGAGCCTCCTGCTGCTTGAGAATTTGATCTTGCAGCTGTTGAGATTGTTCTGTCTTTTCCTGTAATTTGGACTTGAGCGGGCTGACTTCTAAGCCCTGGCTATTAACTTTCTCCTCGCTGGCCTGCAACTAAAAGAGAGAGGGAGAGAAATGAAATGCCCTTAAAATCAACATGACCATGCTTTTAAGATTCCTGCAGGGGTAGAGAAGTAGTGAGGTTAATAAAAATGAAACAAAAAGATTTTAGTATAAAAAGGTCACACAAAATCTTGTGAAGCATATAGATTTCTACTTTAGAATGAGTAACAGCTCTTTATCAATGAACAGCATGTCCACAGACTGGGTAAATAAAGATCAAACAGAAAACAAGGAGGAAAACAGAATTGAATAAGAGTGACAAAACACATTCATATTGATCTGATAATACTTCATTGCAAATTACTCATTGTCCATCTTGATATTTATCCATTCTGACAGCGATTAAGTATTAAAGATCATCATTATTTATTAACTAGATCTAGTGATTGGGATTGCTTTCTGATCTTACATTAGCGATTAATATTAAAACAAAGACCCCACCGAGAAGTTGAATAGATAATGAGTGAAATATTAAATCTGATCAGGTGAGTTGAGAAACTTTAGCGGTCGGATAGCAGCTGCTAAAATCCAATGACTGTTGTTTTCTCAAGGGCAAAATGTTTGGACACTCTAAATGAGTTATCCCATCATGCACCGGTGGAGGACGAATCTGCAAAAAGTGCTTAAAGGAAAAACCCAAAACCAATTATATTCATCATTAGTATGCTTCCTTAATGTTCTCATTTATTATTCAATGGAAGTCATAAAACGTTAAATTCACTCTTTCACATCTCAGCACTAAATGACATTCAAATGAAGCAAAAGCATTTACTCTGCACAAACCCTCTGCGGATGCAGGCAGCTCTTAGTATTGGCTGTGATAATCTTTATAGGAAAATAAATGCAATTGCTAGGGTTTTGGAGCGTGTGCTGCATGTTGGCATAACCCTGGGTCAGCAAAGTCCTGTTTCGTGGATACTTGTACAACAATAACACACGAAAAGCTGAGCAATAAAGGGCCAGAATCCCTTAAATGGACACAAACTGGGCTTTTAATTAATATACAAGGCAAATATTCACCTTAAAGAAATTGATCACATAAAAATGCTAAATCTATAATCAAGCTCAATCAATTCTGTAATAAGTAATTATTTTAATCTATTTGAATGTGTCCCTTGGTTTGTACACTGTTCTGTCAGGTATCTGAAAAAATGTCCTTCAAGTGGTAACATCAAAAATCATTGGTTTTATTAAGACAAATATATCAACATGATTCCAAGAGTCAAAAAATAGCTCTTTAAGGTAACATAAAAAAAACGTTCACCTTTTTACAGTGTAAGATGAATGGAAAAAGAAAAGAGTGGGATGGAGAATTTAAAAGCAAATGTCAAGCTCATTGTATTTTCCCTGACAAAATGTCTTAGTGAAACATTTTCTTATTTCAAGAGGTCGCATCGAAATTAACTGGTTTTATTAGGTCAAAAATATTAATATGACCCAATCAACCTGACTTCATTAGGTTACACTAACAAAAGTACATTTTAAGAGTCAAATCAGATACATTCAGAAACATAGCTCTTTTACAATGTGAGAAGTAATAGTAATATATTCACAATGGAAGCCAGTATGTATGTAAAAAAATAAATGTGAAACTCTATTTTATTTTGGGTTATGTTTTTTGTTGTGTTCTGTGTTGTGTGTTGTGTCTTGTCTTGTGTTGTGTGTTGTTGTTGTGTGTTGTGTCTTGTCTTGTGTTGTGTGTTGTTGTGGTGGTATGTGGTGTTGTCTTGTCTTGTCTTGTGTTGTGTGTTGTTGTTGTGTGTTGTGTTGTTGTGTGTTGTGTCTTGTCTTGTGTTGTGTGTTGTTGTGGTGGTATGTGGTGTTGTCTTGTCTTGTGTTGTGTTGTGCTGTTTTACTGGTAAGAACTTAATATTTTATCTGTATTTAACTTTAAAATCACTTTGGTAATCTTTTGTTATTTTCAGATATGCAGTACAAATAAATGTGTCTCAGACTGTATTGTAAGAATACCTCTTTTATAAAGCAATCAGTAATACTTTTCTTAATTTGACTTCTTAATTAGATTTTCTTAAATTGACAGTTCAGAATGAGAATTGTCATTTTCCACCATGTAATAAATATGAAAATGTAATGTAGTAAAGCATCTCCAGAGTAGACAGGAAAAAAGTTTTGAGAAGCTCTAGGACTCAGATTAAGGAAACCTCATTCTAGTTTACACATGTAGAACATGTTGACAAATAACCCATGAGTAAATTCCACATCACTGTCAGGTCTGTAGCCGCGCCAAGAAAACACAAAGGCAGAATGTTTTTTAAAGATATCAAGTAGACTGGGAATTCTGGGGAAAGAGAGTTTACAGAGAAATTTCAGCTTTCAAATGCCTTCAACTCAGAGAACGGCTTCTTCCGATAGCTAAAGCCTCAAACCGTCTTTGACAACAATGAATGATTTTGAACACCTGGCTCTTTTAAGTTGGTGAGTGCTCGCTTGAGCTGACTTAAGAGTCTGCTCCAATGACAACCGCATCTGTGTTGAATGTGAGATTAAAGCTCCGCGGCTCACTCTGTCCATTAGAAACAACACTTGTGGGAACGTGTTAGAAAAAGTCTATTACTAATACATGGTTCAGGATTTGTATTTGCAACAAAAGCCGCCTTTTAAAACGCTGTCAAAAAAACATACAGCCATCACTCCGTGACAACTGAGAGAGGGCAAAATGGCCACGGTTTCATTATGGTGAAGAGAGGAGATTGAATGTGATGGTTATCAAAGAGTAACCGGGCCCTTCTCACACTCTTTATAGTGTGTGTGTTTCTGTTGTATATCCTACCAATAATGATCACATTTCTTGGAGGAAAAATGTAATTACGGCACTGACTTTCGATACATTGATACACTAATTCCCAATTTAAAACAATATTCCCCCCCAAAAAATAAATAAATAAAATAAAATAAAATAAAAATAATAATAAAATAAAAGTTTTGTTTGAAATATTGTGATTAGAAAACAGAAGAAAATATATATTTAGTAAAAGTTTCCTTATTTTAAATGATCAAGAAAATCCATAAATCGATTTGCAATTACAGTAAAACAATTTTTCCAAGACACAAAAAATAAACATTTTGATTAGGGAAAGAAATAAAGAAAACTCTCTTAATAAATTGCCATTTAGTTACAAGCTGGAAAAAATACAGCATCCACTCAAACTAAAATGATTTAAAACTCACCCAAGTTCATTTAACTGTTAATTTGTTATACATTAAAACTAATATAATTTCAATCTTTAGAGATGAGATTAGTATTTTACCCATTAAGACACTTAATGGGTAAAACAAGGACATGAAATTCTACTGCATAGAAACGACCCAGTTTAGCTAAATATTATAATTCAAAGTGTTGTTGAGCCACAAAATGATAAAATTCCAGCTTTGTCGTCTAACAAATCTTCCTCACATTTTTGTTTCAGTGAAGGGTGTGTTAAAACGCTGTCGTTTTGCCCTGTTATGTCACAAGCAAGAGGTATTGTGCAAAAGCTCCCACAACAGAGAGAAAGTCCTGGCAGACAAAGCAGATGCGCGCGGTGACTGGAGCGTTTATGGCCTCAGGAGGTTCCACAGCAGACAGAGGAGTTACTCCGTGACTGTGAGGACTCCAGAGAACATTCTCAGGCATTGTGGGATGTGTGAGGGAGTTTTTAATGTTCGCTTCTAACACACACACACACACAGACATAAATGCTGAATGGGTCTAGTCAGCGCAGAATATACCGGGTTCACTAGCGCTGTGAAAATAGAGGACAGTTGAGGCAGGAAAAATCCCCTCGCAGAGACGCAAATGACAGCCGCCGGTCACACTGTAAAATAAAAGAAAAAGAAATGAAAATCGTTTTTCTGCAAAAAATATGTAGCCTACATATCACTCAAAGAAGGTACATTCACTTTATGCTAAATCAATAATGCCTGTTTTTAGAATTAAGTTGATTTTTCTTTTCTTTTTCTTTTTTTTGTCTTTTAACCTAATTACATTTTATTAGATTTATGTTTTTTAGGAACACCCCCCCCCAAAAAAAATTTTGTTTCTCATGTAAATGTATCACAGTGTATCTTGTTCTAGGATACTTTTTATGGCAAATCAAAACAAAAATACATATTTTATTTAATACCGAAATGACAAAATGAATAAGAAATACTAAAGGTTCTACACTTCAATAGAATAAAATAGAATAGAATAGAACAGAATAGAATATATATTAAATAAAAAAAATGCATTATGGATTTACACACTTAAACATAACATAACATAACATAACATAACATAACATAACATAACATAACATAACTTTAAAAGATGCTAAATAAAATAATTATGGATTTTTCAAAATCACATTATGTTACATACACATTTAAAAGTACACAAACTCACCAGCACAGCACACACAGTCCTTCAAACTAAAACACTAGCACAAGCTAATTAGACATTTCCATCTACCACAAGGCAATTAGAGCAATCCTTGAAGGAGCTTCAAACGAAAGGCCCCTGAACCTTGTCATTTTTACCCAGTTTCATCAACAGGTCTCGTGACTGGATGGATAAAAAGTGCTAATGTCACTTTCAAGATTGCTTTTTTTTCTGAATCTCTGAACTCTTGAATTAATAGACACTGTGTTTCTGTGACAAATTTTAAGGGTTTGCCACTGCTTTCTGTATGGCCTGCTCTCTCCTCAGCTTATTCTCTCATAGTTGAGCTCTGAGGCTGTGGAGTTTGTTCTCTGTGTGTCTTATTTGTGTAGAGGAAGGTCGCAGAGGTTTGTACAAAGTTGAGAGTGCCAGTGAATGGGGGTCAGAAAGAGTTGCAGTAAAAAGAGTGTGGGAGTGTTGCCGGGGAGAATAGAAGAGAAGGTGTGGAGAAACAAACCTCAGTGGTTAATGTTTTGTTCACGTTATGAGCTGATGGTTTTGGCTTAGAGGTGTTCTGTTAATCATCTACTGTCTACTTGTGGTGAACTCTCTAGGTCAGAAAAAGTTCCTGAATGCAGAATCTTCCACTCTGCCTTCAGTATCACCCTCTACAAAACAAATCAATTAAATTAATTTATATACAAATATATTACATATAATATAATTTAAGGTATTTAATATATTATTTAGCAAGGATGCATTAAGTGATTTCTACAAACGATTTCTATTTAAAAAAAATAATAATTAAAAAGAAACATTTATTGACCAAATCAGTATATTAGAATGATTTCTGAAGGATCATGTGACACTGAAGACTGCTGAAAGTTCAGCTTTGCCATCACCGGAATAAATTACATTTTTAAATACATTAAAATAGAAAAACAATTGTTGTTACTAATTATTACTGTATATAAATAAATTAGGTACAGGTAAGCAGTTCAACAAAGGTGAACTATTTATTTAATGTAACAGGTACCTCACTGTAATTACTAAAAATAGTATTCGAATAATATTTATTATATATTATTTTCATTTATATGAAACCAGTTAATTTAGATGTAAGCACATTTTTAATTATGTTTTACAGTGCACCATCAATTAATCTCAATTTCAAAGAATCTGTAAGACAGAAGAAAAGTCTGTTAAAATTATCTCATGGAAAGAACTGTAAATGTCATGCTTCTTCTGACTCAATGGGGAAAATTGATAACCATTTAGGATCCTACTTTTGCGCAAGGCATGACAGTGTGAGCCCTAGTCTTCAGACCGACAAATCAGATGATGAAAACTTAATTTTATAATTTCTGAGGTCTCAATTGACCCCCGCTGAACGGAAGCGCTCCAAATAGAATATCAAATTGCTAAATGTGAAATGAGGGCTTATACCTAAATATTATTTCAGAGGGCTTTGGCTAGAGAAAGGGACCTATCTGGAAAGGACATAATAAGCTAATTATTTTGCCAATCAAAGTCCCCCAGGAGATTTTTGCTGGGCCTGTATGTCCCATTCAGTCCAGTATTGAATCTCCTGACTGCGAAACCCGCCCGCATTAATCCCTGATTGGCCAAAGCTCTTCCTACACTCCAGATTTTAACGAGATAGAAAAGGGACAATGTGCTAGTTATACTTTGTTCAAAACCATCTGGACTTTATGAAATAAAACGATTTACCAAGGACATTTCAACAGCAAGCCGAGAGTTTAAAGTGACAGAAAAAGGTGTGTGATTTTGAATCTCTGTAACGGAGATTCAAAACTTGATAAGGGACTTTCAGTGGAACAACCTTTGCAGTTTATTGTCCGCATGGCCTGTCCGCCGAACAGTGTCTGGCACAATGCACAGATTCAGTATAGAACTAAATACAATTCATCTTTGACACGGCTTATCATTAATGATAACCTTCCTGATTCACGATAGCATAAAGCTTCAGCCTTCAAAATAATTAAACCATTGACGTGTCCATGTTGTTCCTCTTCACAGGCCTTTGAGTAAATAGTAAGGTGACAATGGCAGCTTCTATAAAGCCCATCACGCACCTGGGCTTACGGAGGCCAAGAGGTCATCAAGGTCAAAATGTAATTTCGTATCCCCATGCAAAAGCAAAGCAAAAAACATTTTGAAAAACAAAGCATCTCTCCAGAATTCCCAAAAAAGTTTCATAATGGTGAATGGAGTGGATTTATTATATGATTCCAACAAGGGAGAGTAATCAATCTCCCTTCATGCTAGCTCAGGTGAGCCATGTACATGTGCAAAGTGCGTGATTTGTCTCGCATTATGAAGTGGACTCTATGGACACAATGTCATGATTTATTGTGTATGATGGAGAAAAGCCAGGAAAAGGAAGTTGCTTCATGCAATTTATACATTTCTTTGTTAAACTTCCTCAGAGAGTGATAAAGAGATCCCGATGCGCATTTGATTCCACATGCTCCATGCGCACATGCATGTTTTTTCACACATGTGGGTCTGTCTATCAATAGACGTAATTCAATTGATCACATTGACGATCCATTAGCTTCAGACATGCGGGAGGATAAAATGAGGATTATTCAAGGCACATCTGTGGAGTCTATAAATGACGAACATAATGCTTTCCCAGAAACCACAGCCAATGGTGTTAGAACAGGGGGGAAAAGCTTTTTAGCTTTCAGCACAAACACTAGGTATCACTTGAATATATAATATAATCTGACCTGACACTGGAACCAAAGCCTTGGTTATTAAGCCCTATATCTAGCTTTTCCCGAACCAGGCCTTCTCCGAACAAATGCTCTCAATCAATTCCTATCCAATTGCTTAAGTCACCACAGCAGCGTAAAACATCCCTCGCCACTCCCGTTTTCACCCGAGAACCCAACACAGGGGTCGTAAAAGTGCAGTTAGCCAAATGTTCTCAGGATAATAATATACCCAATTCAATATCGTATGCTAACGTCCTAAATGAGAGTGCGGTGGGGTTATTCTCCGCGGAGGCACAGTGAAAAATTATTCTTAAACTGGAGAACGATGCAAACAGATTAAATGTATAAGATACAGTAGGCATATCCTCCCCATGTATAAAGTGACATTATGCTATTTTCTTGCCATGTAGTAAATGGCTAAATGGAAACACATCATCCCACTGTCACTGTTTGAACATTTAGACAAACAACGAAAGCTGGATGTGTGTAATTTTCTGGATTTCACCAAAATTAACATGCACTGGCAGCTATAAATAAGACATTTGTAGTATAATTTTTCCCAAAAGTTAAACATTGGGGCTCAGCGGTGCTATCAAAACAATATGTTGCTTTAAATATGCCAATAATTAGAGATGCACCAATTTTTTCATTCTACTTTTAAAAATAAACTATTTTGTCTAAATAATAAAAATAAAACACACAATCGTTTGAATCAATCATTTTAAATGCTACAAGTGAATATAGAATTTAATTCACGTAGCACTTTTCATGATACAAATCGTTGCAAAGCAGCTTCACAGAAAATTAAAGTTTCTACATTATATTTAGGAGTAGCTTTAGGATATTCATTTTGAGATTTGCTAAAGATTACATTTGACAGTTTTATTAAATTGTTTTAAAGTGTTTTTAAATATTCACTTTGAGTGAGTTTTAGATGACGGCAAAGATCATTTACATATAAAAATAGGGGAAATAAGCATAAACAATTAAAAATGATTAAAGCTATTAAAGTTGGAACAAAATTATCTGAAATCTATTTTCTAAATGCATGTTATTGATCTTATTATGAATAATTTGTTGACTCATTTGTCCATGCATCTTTTTGATGACTTTACCCGATGGGGTACCAGTACATTGTGCATCCCTACTGATCATATCTCGAGAATGCTACTATATCTGTAATTGTCTGTTGATCATTTTCAAACAGAAAAAAACATTGACTTACTCTAACCAAAGGGGTGGGAAGGGATGGGCAAAGATACATCAAAATATATTTTAAAATAAAATACCAAATACCTTCATTTTAAGTGTATCAAAATAAACTACAAAATACAGCAGCCACACCAAGTATCAAAATAAACTACTGTATTTTTGTATTTTAAAAATACTAAAAAATACTTTTACAAGGGAGCATGAAATTTCTTCACAAACCTTCCATCAATTGGCCTATTTGATCTATCTCTTCACCAATACACTGATGTTTGTGAACAATGTTTGATAGCAACAGCTTTTCTCTGCCCGAGTCATGCAATAAATCTGACATATGCAACCAGTTAACAGATCAAATATTCACATATCCCTGTGATTTCCCAGATGAAGGTTACTTTTAAAGTAACCAACAGTTTAACGTTTAACAGTTTGCGAATGACTCATAATTGTATCCTACAGGTCTTGGCAAGCTGGCAGCAGGCAGCACATGGCAGAGAGATGCCAAAGTGGCATGGTCTGATGAACTGTTGGGAGAGAAAGAGAGCTGACTGTGGAGACAGAGGAAGAGTGACTGATTTTAGATGAAAAAAAAAACAGGCTCATTGGAGAGAAAAAAAACGTGCCTGTGATGACATTTCAGAAGAATAATATTCTGCTGCTTTTCAAAGATTTTCAAAGTGAAATGTCCAGTAAGTTGCGCTAAAAGCACATTCAGTTTTATCTGAAACAGATGAACAAGAGTCTAGCAACGTTCTATTATGTTGGCTGGTGTACATATTGTGGCAGTTTGGAAAATAAATGTATGGTAAGTGGCGCTAAAAGGTTAATGCTCTATCGTGTTTGAATTGCCATACCATGCTACACTAAATGTAACCAAAAGTGTTAAAAGCAAATGTGAGATAAAACTGCATTTGCTGAAGCAACCATGCCGTTTTAGCTTGCTTCTACGAGTTTTTGAGCTGTGTTATAGACCTTTTTCCTGAGTAAACGATGAGCGCCGCCATTACGAATTTTAACTTCCGATTGGATGCTCTACTGTTCCGGTCTTCATAGGAACCCATTCAAATAGTGCCCATCTGTTTTTAATGTAACTAATGTCGGCAGCTTCATGTCATCTACACACTCATTAAACTTTGAGGAGTGAGGCACTGACATTAAATGTATTTAAATACAAATTACATTTGATTTTTGCCGAAGGCTTTCAAATACAAAATAGTATTTTGTATTTCAAATACGTATTTTAAATACATGTATCTGAAATACTGCCCATCCCTGGGGGTGGGACTATCATCAAACAATCAATGTCAAATCCCTACTAATTTTTTTGCAAGTCCAGTTGGTGATGTCAGCAGCTCAGAAATCACATACTCTGGATTTAATAATAGCTCTGTGACTGTAAATGAAAAGGCCTTTGAATAGTCACAGGTCTTGGCAAGCTGGCAGCAGGCAGCACATGGCAGAGAGATGCCAAAGTTGCATGGTCTGATGAACTGTTGGGAGAGAAAGAGAGCTGACTGTGGAGACAGAGGAAGAGTGACTGATTTTAGATGAAAAAAAAAACAGGCTCATTGGAGCGAAAAAAAACGTGCCTGTGATGACATTTCAGAAGAATAATATTCTGCTGCTTTTCAAAGATTTTCAAAGTGAAATGTCCAGTAAGTTGCGCTAAAAGCACATTCAGTTTTATCTGAAACAGATGAACAAGAGTCTAGCAACGTTCTATTATGTTGGCTGGTGTACATATTGTGGCAGTTTGGAAAATAAATGTATGGTAAGTGGCGCTAAAAGGTTAATGCTCTATCGTGTTTGAATTGCCATACCATGCTACACTAAATGTAACCAAAAGTGTTAAAAGCAAATGTGAGATAAAACTGCATTTGCTGAAGCAACCATGCCGTTTTAGCTTGCTTCTACGAGTTTTTGAGCTGTGTTATAGACCTTTTTCCTGAGTAAACGATGAGCGCCGCCATTACGAATTTTAACTTCCGATTGGATGCTCTACTGTTCCGGTCTTCATAGGAACCCATTCAAATAGTGCCCATCTGTTTTTAATGTAACTAATGTCGGCAGCTTCATGTCATCTACACACTCATTAAACTTTGAGGAGTGAGGCACTGACAAATGACGGTCATTTGCAACACTGTAAAAAGTGATGGCGCTATGGAGCCATGTGCTTTTTAAAAACATTTTAATAGGTTTAACATTAGATTATCAGCTTGGAATATACACCAATTTGAATAGAAACACTGGAAACCAGAAATGCAAAGCATCCTTCCAGTTAAGAGTCAGGCGTGACTTCTGCATTCAGAAAAAACGTCTATATTGACTCATGTTTTACAAGTTTCATATGGAGTGCTCCACACTGCTAGTAAAATGTAAAATGCTATACTGTACCAGGTGGGCTACAGAGCAAGTCTACTACAACAAAAAAGCCATACAAATGGAGCAGTTTATATGATGCAAACATTATGTAAAAGCAAGTGATAACATGGTATTGTGCAAGAAAGTCTGTATTAACTGATAAACTACCCCGTAATCAGTTGATTATGTAAAAGTTGTTGGTGCTTTATTGCCACTAGTGGTCATTTCAGCTGGAAACTGCAGTGAATTTTATGCATACAATGGTATGTTTTTGGAGTTGGAGAATGTAAGTAGCGGCACGTATTTCCAATGCGCCAAGGTTGAAGAAGAAAATAAAAACAGAGAGAGAAAGGAATCTTTGCTCAATGATGGATGCTAACACACACACACACACACATATATGTATATAGTGCCGTTTTGGTAACACACACTCACACCAAAAATAAACATCCCATCACTGAAGCACATCTAGCAAATATATACACATATATATAACAGAAGTCAAAATTATACCTCAGGATCCCTCTTGCAACACACACAAACACCCTCTCAAGCTGGGTGATTTAGTATCAGCAAGTGACATTCTCAACGGGTACTCGAGCACAAACACCACCATATGGAGCCTCCACACCTCTCATTACGGGAGCGTGACGGGGAGAAATTATCACCGGGACCAAATTTCATCAAACATACTAAACTGGTGCCAAGGCCAAACATCAGATAATGAAGACGCAGCTCAAATGGGATGGCGCCACAGACAATTAATTAAGTAATTAGGCTAATGACTTCTTTACTCAAGTCCTTTTCCTTTGGCTGTAGATATGAATTAATTAGCACGGGTAATTAAATTAAGCAGGTTGTAATTTCACAGCTGCTCATGTCGGCCTCCTCCCCTCTCTGCTCTGGGGCTAATCAGTGCTAGCTCCAGGTGGGAAAAAAAACACTCGGTTTCATTTCTGATGTCTTCTTCAGTGAAGCCCTGGCATGCCACCAAAAACCCCACTCATATGCAAATCATGCATGCGTGTGTGCGTGCGCTTCGCATGTGTGCGCGAGGGAGCACTTTGACAGATGGAGATGAGAGGCTTCCTCAAAGGACTCTCTTGCCTTGAAAGTACAACCTCCACATGCAACTACAGAAAATGAGCAAATAAAATAAATCACACATTACTGAATGATGTCAATAAGAGGTTTGATACAAGCCTGGCATTGATGGGCCTATTATAATGAACTAGAGATGCTCTCATTTCTGGCCTGTACTACCGACGCCGGCAAAATCATTACATATAACAACAGGCACTGATCAAAGGCCCCGTGCACTGGGAGGAGAGGCATTTGCCTCCTTTAGAGAAGTTATGGGATGAGTCTACCGCCTGTGTGTCTGCAGGATCCGCTCCATTAAAACAGTTTGGGCTCCCTTTCATTCTAGTCTGGCTTCTTAGAGTGCATGGATGTGAAACAAAGCACAGATGTCTAATGTCTGACAGCTAAATGAGAGAAAATTATACAGGCATGCATACAGGTGGGTCCATAAGTCTGATTTTTTTTTTTTTATCATAATTTGAGTGAAAAGTTGAACTGAAAATAATAATAATACTGAAAATAATAATAATAATAATAATAATAATAATAATAATAATAATAATAATAAATAAGTAATGTTTAAAAAATATAGATTAAAATCATTTTATTTCAAAGCATTAATTTTAACAATGAATGAATTATTAGTTTTTCTTTTCCATCTGATTAATCTACTATCAAAATAATTGTTAGATGCAACCCCAGATTCCAAGTTTAAATCAAATCTCATTGATTTTCAATGCCATCTCACAATTTTGGGTCGTACTGTATGAATAGGGATAGGGCACACATGTAATGTAATTAACCCTGCTGAAAAATTTGCCTAAACTGGTTTACCAGTTTGCTGGTTTTACCTGGTTTAAGATGGTCTCCTAGACTAGGCAAGCTGGTGTTTAGCTCAACAGCCAGCTAAATTCCCAGCCTGTCCAGCTGAAAAGTGCCCAAAACTCATCTAAAACCAACCAGTTGAGTAGCCTGACCACGTCGGGAAAACCAGCTTGGACGGGGTTAAGATTTTATCTTTCTTTTAGCAGGGAATACGCTATTAAAGCAAGACTATGCATTTGTGCAACTTCAAACACGTTACTAGTGTGCTATGTCTCACAAACAATAAAAAGCACTAAAGGAGTAGCTTCAACTCTTCAGAATCATACATTTTTCGCACAAACCCTGGGTGGAAATGTCAAATATATGCTATAACTATAGAGGATGAGAAAAAAACAATACTATACAAACAATAGGCAGGATGGGAAACGGAAGCATATTTACCCATGCAACAACCATTCCCTATGATCTGTACACCATCTGCGATTTATTTATGTAGGAAGGGGCGGCTCGGTATCACATTCAATGTTCACAGACACATGAATTGTGATGCATGAAATTTAAGGGCTGATGATTCTTTGGATTCTCTTTCCTGCAGCCTCCCCATGAGAATGAACGCACATCTGGCTTATGGCCACAGCTCGGTGCTTCCAACTACAAACACACACACTCTGGAATCTGACTTTTCCGGTCTGTTCTGACTGATTTGTGAAAAAAAAATGCAAATTCAAACACACCTCTTCGCCATCACCTCCATCCCAGCATGCACCGGGGCATGGCGGGGTCCTGAGTGCGGGAACAATTGGGCTAAATGTGGTGAAAATGAGCAGGATGAGTGTATTGGGGAAAAGGGAGGGGGGTCTGCCTCTTGGCAGTGATGCAGCTAGTAAATCTAAGTTAAAAAGAAGCAGTATTTTTCATCACTTTCGCAGATGGAGACTGGGTTCATCTTTTATGTGGTTGCAAGTGAATGGGAACCAATCGCTGAAAGGGAATGACTGAAAAACACACACTTTTGAATCTGCTGTAGACTGAACAACCACCTTGAGTGATAGTTAAGAAAAAAAAGAAAAATATTTTCCTAATTGGAACCGGAAGCAGACTCATTATAAACACTGATTTCTTTTTCGAGCATATCACATCATTATATCACAACATTAAACAACACTAAACAACAAAAACATGGCACCAACACACTAAGGTTGCATTCACAGAGCAGCAGAATACAGTGTCAGTCCTGTTTTAGATACTTAAATACTAGGGATGAGTACTGATACAGGTTTCCAGTAATGAATAGATTCCAATTTTGATCAGATTTAATTCTATTGTTCTAAGAAATTAAATATTAATCACTACTGATCTATTAAGTGATTAAATATCAGATGTTATATTTCTATTAAGGGACTGAATATTAGTCACTTGGTCTATTAAGCAATTAAATATCAGCAGCTATTGTTCTATTAAGAGATTTAAATATTAGTCACTATCGTTCTATTAAAGGATTAAATATCAGTTGTTATTGTTCTATTAAGAGATTTAAATATTAGTCACTATTGTTCTATTAAGGGATTAAATATGAGTCGCTATTGTTCTAATAAGAGATATAAATATTAGTCACTATTGTTCTATTAAAGGATTAAATATTAGTCACTAGTTCTAATAAAGGATTAAATATTAGTCGCTATTGTTGTATTAAGAGATTTCAATATTAGTCACTTTATCTCTTAAGAGATTAAATATCAGTTGCTCTTGTTCTATTAAGGTATTAAATAACATTTGCTATTCACTTAAGAGATTAAATATTAGTCACTATTGATCTATTAAGATATTTAAATATTAGTCACTACTGATCTATCTATTAAAAGATTAATTATTAGTCACTATTGGTTTAAGAGATTTTTAAGAGATTGATCTATGAAGAGATTAAGAGATTAGTAATTTAGTAATTAGTAATTGCTATTGTTCTAAGCAAGAGTAAGTAAGTGATTCTCAAAAAGTATTAATGAAAATATGATTGGTTGTTGCACATTAAATTTTTGAAGCTCAGTCAAACACCTGAGTTTTCAAAAGTAATTCATAGATTTAGATAATGATCGGTTTATTATAAGCAAGAGTGTACAACTCTCAAAAAGCATCAATGACAACACCATCAGTCTTAAGTAAAAAAAATAATAATAATAGGCAGTTGTCAAAGTGTCTAATGTAGGTTTAACTTTTTACAAATGCTGATTCCTCCAAAGGTTAGTTTGTTCTTGAACAAAATGAATATATCATCTCATTATAAAAGTTGTGTGAGAAATGCGATATACCAATTGTGGCATTCGACTGTTTGGTAGTGTTAACAAAAATCAAGTTTCCTGGTGCACACTCCGCCCTTCTTGACTTTACAGTAGTACTGCTTGTCAGGACAAATAAAAAATGAGATATTTGGAGGCATAAGACAAGGCCCTGTCACAATATGTGTAATATTTATGATTATTTCCCCTTTCATTTGCATCACACTCTCTCTCTCTCTACACAGCCGTGACTAAAAATGTTGTTAATCAAGTTTCCGTTTCAAATGACAAAATGCAATACGCATGGGGTGGGGGAGGAAGTTTTCCTGATAAGGTCATTTGAAGCAGATATATCATTTTGTTAATAAAATGCTGAGGCCTGTGATTAACTGGCGCTCACTAGAGATAGCACGCTGATTAATTTCACCCTCTTCAGCCAATGCCAAGGTCCTTACACTTTCCCTCGTTGTGCTAAGGGTGAAAATTAAATCAGTTCCTCTTCTAAATTTTTCAATAACCTTGTGCCATTTTTTCCCATGTGACATGTGTTCCCAAAGAGACAAAAGCCTTCTTAGGCTCTCAGAAAAGAAAACAAAAGCTACATAAAATGCTTTTCGTAGCCCATTATAGTTAGCACACTTGTTTTTAAGGTTGACTACACCAAAACAACAGAGTGGGGATTTATTTAAACATATTTTCCTACTGTTTGACAGAAATAAAACAAAGAATCAAAGCTTGTTTTCCACAGCCTGAAACCTGTAATGATGAATACAGGTAATTGGGCCTTTCAATATGGTATCTCCCTGGGTATACCTTTGTCAATTAACACACCATCACTGCCAATAATAAAGATATAAATAAAGCTCAAACAAACCACCCACATTAAACAGTAACACACTGTACACATATAAATATCACTGCATTTTTGAGAATGAGTCTAAGTATGTACGGTATAGGCAACACAATGAGCACAAGAACCGAGATGATCCCCTAGTGAAACATAAGCAGTCGACTGTGCTGGCAGAGTGAGATACACGCACGAACACTCGCACAAACACCATTTACTCTTCAACTGCCATGCTAAATTCCATATATTCAGGTTCTAATCAGCAAACATGTTATCGCCCCTGGATTCCAGGCTCAGAAAATTGAATTTCTGCATGCACTTTTATCTAGAAAAATGACGGCAATAATGAGAAATGGGAAATAGTAAGCGGAATACAATAAGCAAACGGCAGATCATTAAGGTGGCATTTGCTTGTTGATGCAAGCAGGGAATAATCAAGATTGTACCTTAATGACATTATAGTGTCATAAGAATCACAGAATGATCAAATTACAGGATTTAGTTAATGAAAAATGGACAAACCAACACGAGTCTCCTTTCATTCCAGGAACACTGTTCTGCACGTCGCCAAACCCAACCGGAAAAGTCAACGGGATATTAGAAGGCTGAAAGCTACACGTCCTTATGCAAAACCTTCATCGCCCTTATTGCCGGACAACGTTGTAAAGCCATCATCCTGTTTATAGAGGTTTAATTGAAGGCAGCATAAAACGATAAACTAAGAAACATGCATGGTTGACTTCTCCAATTCAAGCCATAAATCATTGTGATGTTCAGACAAGTCAGCCAGACACAAATTCAGATGATAGATGACCCATTTAACTTTGATTTTTGAGAGCAATGAGCTCTCCTGCAATAGCTCACACTGAGTAATGCTGCAGATGCGCGGGCAGGAGGCGATGAGAAATCCCCTTTCCTCCGTGCCGCAGATGCTTCGGAATAATCGCACAAATGACCATTATTAAAATGCTGTGGTCCTTCTCCGGCACACCGCCGGTGAGAGAGAGAGCTAAAGAGAGAGAGAGAGGATTTGCATTAGCAGGCTGTAATGTTCTGATGATTTGTGATATAAAACAGTCATCAGCAAACTAATTTATCAGCCCCTGTATCTATAATGATACATGCATATACGCAGCTATAAATATTAGTATAGCAGTACAGACAGGCAAAGATACATAAATCAGGAGGTTGCACGTGGTTATACAGTATGAGGATGCTCTCGATAATGTTTTTACTATGAAAACAACCTCATATGGTCCACAAAAAAGGAATAAACCCCATTTAGCCGGCACACAATTATAGAAATTAGATGCTGCCAGTAAGTTTAGAAGTCATTACTATTTCATATCTCCTCTCACTGTGCTTTTAAATGAGCGAGTGTCCTGTGCCTATTGAAACCGGTCAATTATTCATTCTAGACATGCAAAAGCAGTTAGTAAAGTAGATAAAACTGTCAGTGTGCCACCGAACACAGGAAATTCCAGCTGGTGGCTCTCTCTGCTCACCGCTGTGTGTGTGAGAGAGAGAAAAAAGAGGAGCGATTCACTGAGCAGGTATTCTAATGCAAGGCCAGAGGAGGGAGAAAGAGGGGAAGAGAGGGATTGAGAGAGCGGGAAGGAGAGAAAAGCTGCTCTCCCTGGGGGACCTGTTTAGCCACACGCCGTAATGCCAGACTTTCAGTCTTGTTAGTAAGCAGTCTGCCAGGATATGAGGCAGGAGAGCTTCAAGAACAGTAAACATTAAATTGAATTCATTAACAAAGGCCACCATTTGCTGCTGGATGAAATGTCCCAATGCCCAGCTCAAACCCCCCTTCCTCCCTAAACCCTCTATGTGTCACCTGTTTTATTCATCAGTCTTTTGTTTGTGTACGCAGCTTTGTTTGCTGGCTGCTGGAGAGCTGGCTGGTTAATTTGGCTTCTGTTGATGAAGGTTTTCCAGGTCTTTCTGGAGGCCGCCGCTGCTTGGCATGTCTAATTGTCGGCAGACCTGCAGAGAACTGCTCAGTTCCAAACCCTAGATAGCTGACTTCTGAGGCAGCATCCCAACTAAAGTAGAACCTCATAAGTGATTGACATGAAACACCCTACATGGTCAGCAGCAAATATCAGTGTAGATATCAACAAGTAAATATCAGTGAAAGCTCAAGAAAGACTTGACTCACAATTGATATATGTTGATATATGTCCCAAATAACGCACTCTATGCACTATGTACTCTACTGTCTAGTGCAGGGGTGGCAAACTCCGGTCCTGGAGAGCCGCAGCCCTCTAGTAACCCTTCAGCCCTTGATTAGCTTGTTCAGGTTTGTTTGATTAGGGTTGAAGCAAACCTCTGCAGGGCTGCGGCTCTCCAGGACTGACGTTCGCCACCCCTGGTCTAGTGTATGAATTTTATAAGGTTATTCTGTCATCCAATAAGTGTCTAATATCCCACCCTTTTTTATTAATTAAGCGCATCATTCAGGTATTTAAAGTGCACTTTTTCTTTTTGGTTCCAATGTGAACACACTACTTGCACCATTTATACAACAAACTGAAACACACACATATTTTGGTTTTAGCATTTGTTGTTGCTTTTCATTTTTGGATGAATATATGTTTATATTAAGTATCTTTATATCTAAAGTATATTCACAGGTAACATTTCTGTAACACTTTACTTAAGTATATTGCATTATAAAAGTAGTTTTAATGCATTAATTATGCCTTGTAATGCACCTTATAATGCTTTGTACATTACAATCTCATAAATAATTGTAACCACAGTTAATACATTATAACACTTATCAATTCATTGTTACACTATGCATTTTATTATCTACTACATGATATAATGTATTACAACACACATTATGAATAATTATAATGCATTATACCCTCTAATAACCCTTTATAATGCATTATACTTAAAGATGTTACCAACATTTATTCTTTCATTAACATTTATTATTTCTTCTCTCTATCATTTTGGATTAATTGTTTTATTGCTATTTTCTTATTTGCAAAAAAAATA
Source organism: Sinocyclocheilus anshuiensis (assembly GCF_001515605.1). NCBI lineage: Eukaryota > Metazoa > Chordata > Actinopteri > Cypriniformes > Cyprinidae > Sinocyclocheilus > Sinocyclocheilus anshuiensis. The sequence goes on along the minus strand of NW_015552633.1, from coordinate 930,698 downwards.
AAATAAATGTTTTAAATGGATTCATTTTATTTTTATCTTTTAAATAAGTATACTTATAATCAACATTATATTATACACATTGGATTTTTTTTCTTGTCTACCTTTTAGAACAGCCTTCAACAGTCCTGAGAGAATAAAGTGCAAACAAAATATATATTCTGTCATCATTTACTCTCCCTTACATCATTTCTAAGATGTTTGACCAAAATAGAGTTATTTAAACCAATGTCCAAGCTGCTCTTTTTCCAGACAATGATTTTGAATGGTGACAACAGCTGCCTGAATGTTCTGTTCTAGAAAGAGAGTAATATTGTTTGGAATGACAAGGTGAATAAATGACAGAATCTTCATTTTGGTGTGAATTAACCCTTTAAGGCACCAATGAAGCCCTAAAATGTTGTCTAGGTAGACTGTTCAGTAGGTTTTGGAACACTGAGAGAGAGGACAAGGACTGAATAAGCAGTTCCCAAAAAGGACGTCAACAGAAATAGAGATAAGACCACTCGGACATACTAAAACATATTGAGCAAAACAAAGATTAAGTGAACATACATCAAATAAAATTGATGACGGACAAAACAGAGCATCCAGAGAAAGGACACTGTGGAAAAATGTGAAACGTGACCCTCACCCAGGCCTCCTGCCCGTCCCTGACCCATCAGAACTCCTCTGCCCCTCCTCCAGCACTCAGAAGAGAGCAAAAAACAGTGATATTTAGATGGATGAGTCCGGCACCGGGAGCAGAAAACTACCAAACAGCGACCTAAAGCGATCCCGTCTTCACATGCTTGATTTCATCCCTTAATTAGAGTCATTCATCAACGGTCTTGAGATACAAGGGTTCACCCCGGCTCCCGCCTCACCACACCTTGCCAGCTGTCAAAATTACAGCGTTCAGTTCATACGCCATCCCTCAAATAGTTATTTTCTACAAGCTTGGCTGCATCTCACAATTCACTATTTACTGTATTGTCTTGCCCCTAGCCGCCTAGCCCACACACACTTGAACACTCGCACACACACGCTCACCCGGGGGAGTAGGCGTAATGTCAGCCGGTGCTAATAGTCATTAAGCCTCAGCTCAATTCCAATTAAAGGTCATTAGCCATGTTATTACAGAGATGATTATTGTTTTTAGACTTCAGCCAAACAACGGGCTGCTTGTCCTTGGTTGGCATGTGGGAAAACAGAGCAGAGCCTAATGAGCTAACGCCATATAGATTTGTTATGCATTATGAAAGGATGCCAGAGACCAAGGTGGATGTAAGAAAAGGAAAACATCATATTTCAAGGCTGACAGAGCAAACTTTGGATGTTGTGATTGTTTGAGAAAACGCTTTAATTCGGTGCGAGCGACATCAATTATTTAATTTGTGAAATACTGCTTATTTTCCTCGTACATTACGCCTCGTTTGCAAACACAAAATGTGGCAGAACATCAATAATTTTGCTGAGATGAGTCTGTTAGCATCATTAGCTTCACCTTGGCTTTAGCGTCTCCCTCATTACAGCGCTGCAGGTTCCGCAGCAAAATCCGATTTGAGGAAGAAGAAAGCGGTGGACCGGGTCTCCTCAGCCAGAGCTAAAATTACCTGACCTAGAGCACTCCTGCAGGGCCTCCACTAAAACAACAAAACATTCAGATACACTCTGTTCCCTGCACAGATTTTCAACCTGCAGCGCAGTGGTTTGTGTTTAAAAAGAGACTGAAAGGACAATTACTCCAAGAAACCAAAATCTTTTAACTATCACAAGAGAAATTTGATGCAAAAGACTAAATCTGTTGATCATACTGTATGTTTTTTTTTACATAAATTCATAAATGTATATTCTTCAGAAAAACAGATTATTAAAACATACTGTACCATCATTCCACTTTAAGCATTTTGTGAAGTCTTGCTTGAACCATGTCTGACACAATCATTTCTTTCTTAAAATTATTTTTCGATATCACCATTCAGTTTTTGGCACCTGAATTAATCAATCAATCATATAAAATATAATAATAATACAATATATTTTACAATATACTGTATATCCATTGCTGATTTTCAGGCTAGACATTTTAATTTGTGCTGTCTACATCTTAAAAAGTGTTATTTTCTATAATTGCCATTTAACATAATACAATGAAAAATGCCTCAGTATTTGCAGATGATTTTTGCACAGCCTGACTTCTTAGGGACAGTTCACTCAAAACAGAAAATTCTGTTGAACAATTTTTTTTTTTTTTTCCAATTTAAAGGAAAAGTTCTCCATCCACTTTCATTTTATGGAAAACAGCAGCTTGAAGATTTTAATATCTCCTTTGGTGCTTCACAGAAATCATCCTACAGGTTTGAAATGACACAAGGGTGAGTAAATGATGCCAGAATTTTCATTTTGGGGTGAACTGTCCCTTTAAGCATGACAGTCCGCCTCATCAGTCAGGATGGTTCCTTTCATTCATTCCATCAAACACATTCTGTTCAGCCCTACACATTTTTTTCCCAAGTCTTTGTAGGCGTCAGCCATTTTTAAAGCACAAGGCAGTCACATGGGGAATTCTAGATTAAACAAAAAAAACAAAAACATATTTCTATCTGTCATAATTACAACTGGGTATTAATAACACTGCAAATATTAATCTTAGAAGTAAACACTTAAGCGGCTTAAAGAAAATTGCAAATAAATCAGATTATCCTATAGGAATATCCTTACAAAGGATCTGAAGGGTAATGAGAAAGCCAGCCATGCTTTTTTTCATAAGTATTTGTAATAGGTAGGCAGCACCGAGCAATTCATAAGGTATTTGGCTCGGGCGCATACATATTTCAGCTTCAATTTCATTTTTTCATAAATCGCACAGCCACAAGGTAGATTCAATTAGGTTTTTCTGATTGGGTCACTGCCATTCTGTCAGGTCATTCAAAGGTTAAGGAATTCAGCGCTACAAACATGATTAGGCCACTGCGGCATCTGATCAGGCCTTCTGTTTATCATGCAGACCCACCGGGTTTTTCAAGTCTGACAGTAATGACGGCGGGAAGCTTTGCTGCAGGTAACGGCTGGGGTATTTTACATCCTAAATTGCTTTATTACCACACTTTTACGTTTAAACACTTCGGGGGAGAAAAAACAGGGAGTCACCACAGAATTGACATCACTGCGACTTGATGCTGAAAGCGGAGTACATATTAAATCATTTTTATGTACTGAAGGTATGGGCAACATAATGTCATTTCCCCTCACTACAGGACTCTAAGGGAGAGAGAGAGAAAGGGAGAAAGAGAGAGATTGAAAGCAGAAAAGAAATAATTACACGCATAATTCGATCTGTCTGGACTTCTGTGTCCATCTCCTCCCTGTCTATAGTCGTCTCCATTTATATGTCATGTTATAAATTCACATTTTATTGTGGAAAAATTTCTGTATAATTATCAGATGCACAGAATATTCTAGAGGAAGATGATGTAGTGCAGCATATGTGAATTACAGGCAAGTCCAGTGCAGTATGTTGGTTTCAAACATGCAATTAAAAAAACTTGAATATTTTGAATTTAAACTTGTCTAAAATTGTCGTGTTTTTAATTTAATATATATTTAATATATATTTTAATTAAATATACAATTTAAAAAAACATGAAATACATTAGGGTTATATAAGTATGTACGGAACAGTATTATACACACACAATTTATTACTACTATAACAATGAACTGTCATATTTATCATGTATACATAATTTTTATGCGACACTCTTAAAAATAAAGGTTACAAAAGGGTGTTTTTGCAGTGTTGCCATAGAAGAACCATTTTTGGTTCCCCAAAGAACCTTTCAGTGAACAGTTCCTAATAGAACCATTTTGAAGAACATATTAGAAATCTAAAGAACCTTTTTCAATTATAAAGAACCTTATCTGCATTTGAAATTAAGCTTCCAAGGATGTTTAGGTTTCTTTATAGAACCATTGATGCCGATAAAGAACCTTTATTTTTAAGAGTGTACTACAAAAATACTATTATCATAATGTCCTTTATAATTCAATTTATATGATCTTTTTAAATAAATAATTGTAACATATTTCTTAAATAATAAGTGTATACACACATTAGTAAGAGTAGCAGTATAAATACAACTATAATAATTATATAAATTACAATGGTATAATGTATATATTATTTTTTTATTTATACTACTACTTATAATGGTAGTAAACAAATTCAATGAAGGTAAATGGTAGTTATTATTGAAGTGTATATGAATTTGTACATATCTATGTATCAGCCTGTCTTTACACACTGATACCTCTCATCAAGTGATCTTCCTTTCATATCCTACAAGTGCACAGCTGTCTCTCTCTCTCTCTCTCTCTGTCCGTCTTCCTGATACCACTGCTGGTCCCCAGATGCTGTGTGTCTGCTCCGTCTACCTCAAACACACATACACACACAAAACACTCCAACAACAAGGGATAGCAGAGAATGTGAATAATGTATGAAGCATTTTATATTGGGATTGATGGTTGTCAATCACGTCTGCCTAAATCAAGACAGCACAGATCATTTCCATTGCTGCTATTGGTTATTCAAGTTGAAAGCACTTTTCCAGAACCACACATAACCAGTCAATCTAAGCATCAGCGCAGGGAAGAGATCCCTCGTTGTGCCTTAATTAACATTGGGAAGACCAAAGTCTCACCCAGACCTCGCTTATTCAACCTATGCATTCAATATCTGTATTTACATGCCAGCATTACTGAGCAAACAAGCTCATTTAAAAGTTCATATGCTAATGTGTGACATTTAAAGCAAACTTTACACGAGAAAAGGACATACAACAATAGGCTTTGATTCTTTTCCGTGATGTGAACTTATGCCGTTTCCATATTTATGATTTAAAACTGTGACACCTTTAGAGGAAACGCTTGCAGAGGTATTTCCTCAGCCAGTCTTCTGCATTAAAAAAAAGTGAATTATTTCAATTGGATTGAAGTGGATCGTAAGGATCGAATCTACAATACATCTAGAATCAAGCAAAATCCATACAAGACATCTAAATAAAATCACAGTGATTGTAAAGTTTAAGGAGTTTTATTATGTAACTGGTAACAACAGATCCTATCACTTGCAACTTTACTGAAATTGCATAGATTTTGAATGTGACTTAAGTTGAGTTTTAAAGAATAGTTTTTCTTAAGTAAACTATTTTACTTAATATGTAATAGCAAAGAAATGTTTCAGAATCAAAAAACACTAATTAGAAAGTGATGTGACATGTGGCCAAGTATGGTGACCCATACTTGGAATTAGTGCTCTGCATTTAACCCATCCAAAGTGCACACACACAGCAGTGAACACACACACACCGTGAACACACACCCTGAGCAGTGGGCAGCCATTTTTTGCTGCGGCGCCCGGGGAGCAGTTGGGGGTTCAGTGCCTTGCTCAAGTGCACTTCAGTCGTGGTATTGAAGGGGGGAGGGAGCGCTGTACATTCACTCCCCCCACCTACAATCCCTGCCGCAACCTTTGGGTTACGAGTCCGTCTCTCTAACCATTAGGCCACGACTTCCCCATTAGAGCTTTAACATCTATTAATTTTAAACATAAATCATTAGCATAACATCTTAAAACAACAAATTAAACTAACTTTAAAATTTATTTGTGACCCTGGACCACAAAACCAATCATAGCACGGGTATATTTGTAGCAGTAGCCAACAATACATTGTATGGGTCAAAATTATCGATTTTTATTTTATGCCTAAAATCATTAGGATATTAATGTTCATGTTACACGATCATGTCCATTAAGATATTTTGTAAATTTCCTACCGTAAATATATTAAAACTTCATTTTTGATTAGTAATATGCATTGCTAAGAACTTCATTTGTACAACTTCAAAAGTGATTTTCTCAATATTTAGATTTTTTTGCACCCTCAGATTCCAGATGCTCAAATTGTTGTATCTCGATCAAATATTGTCCTATCCTAACAAACCATACATCAATGAAAAGCTTATTTATTCAGTTTTCAGACGATGTATAAATCTCAATTTCAAAAAATTGACCCTTATGACTGGTTTTGTGGTCCTGGGTCACATTTAATAAAATAAATTAAATTAACACTCAAATATTAAAACTCTCTCATAATTTTCTCATCCCGTTGTCGTTTCAAACCTCTTTATGACTTTATTTTTTTTTTCTGCATCGCACAAAAATATGAACCCATTTTTTTTTTCAGATATGTTGAGATACAGAGCTGTTTCAGTCAAGTCGGCATGAAATGAAAATTCCCCTGGAATCATATAGGTCTTATTTTGAACAATTTCTTTAGGCATATGTTTCTTTCGTTCTTTCTCATTTCCTCATAATGTTGTAACTGAACTATTATGTGACATCGAGGACTTCTCTAATCATTCATTTGCAGTTTACGCCACTTCTGCAAGCTGCAAGCCCAATCAACAACCAATGCTTAGAAACAAGTAATCCTACATTTATTATTATTTTTTTGCACGATGTTACACTCTGATGTATATCACAATATGGAAGAAAAGACCTGCCACTACTTCCATTTCATCACAACTATAGGTTGGAATTATTTTTTTTTTTCAACAGTACACTGAATGCAAGCTTACCACCAAGAACAATTAAAACTGTGTGTGAGTTTCGAGTAGCAGGTTTTAAGCACACAGCAGGTGTTTGTTCTGTTCTAGCAGATGCTGTAGGTGTTCTATATGGGAGGTCAATCTCACATCTCCTTGTCTCTCGTTTCCTCATTGATCTAAACCATCAGATACTTCAGCTCCTGCATTCAGGCAACCAATACAAAAGCGATGACAAAATACGCCATTAAAATTCAAGACTCCAGTATTCACAGAGATACATTTAATCAAAACAATCCCTAATATATTTCACAGTCTGTGCACAAACAGCACTCTTAAATCTCCAACTGGCTTTTCATACTTCAATGAGCACAGCGGAGAAACCAGCAGGAAAGAAAAAACTCCTGTTGCGTCTTTGACTGCGCTTCACTTTCCGAAGGCTGTGAGTTTTGACGTGAAGGATAAACCACAATGTCAACCAACTGCGCCTTGCTTAAAGGCCTTCATGATCGATTGGCCAGACAGCAGATGAACGGGGGCCCATTTCAGCAGTTTGCTGTACAAACCGCTCGTTCATTAAAAGATGCTCTTCCTTATTGATTTTAGCTTAAGTAATGAGGAAGCTTATCCAAAAATCTTTAGCATTTGGTCTTAAGTTAAGGAAATCAATGGCACCATTCCCATATGAACAGCATATTTGAAGTTTATGTGCAAAAGACAAGGCAAATCCAAATTGGATAAATCAATAGGCTTTGTCGATTTAATGTAAAAACTGACCTATAGCTTTTTAGCACTTAAAGTGAGCTGTACATATATGAAGACTAATCACCTCTGATGCATTTCCATCATCAGGGCATTAATTATTAAAATTAAGATGGCTCCGAAACTCCTGACGCCAAACATTCAAGACAAAGACGCACAATTAAAACGACAAATTTGTGCTACTTTTCATACAAGTCAAAAGTTCTTAAAACAAGTCAGATGTTCAAGGTGAAAGCAGACTCGGGGAAATCTAATCCTTATATAAAGCTCATACTGGCATTAGAATTAAAGTGTGAATCTTGCTAAAGCTGGAGGAGGAGAAATGTGTAGGAATGTGTAGGTATAAGCTCAAAGTGTGAGGAGCTGTGTATTCAACTCCAGTCACCTTTTGAGTTCTTCTCAGCACGGAGAGTTCTTTTAAAGTTCAATCAATGGCTCTAAACTAATCTCTGCCGCTGAATAGCGTACAGTTTCAAGCAAAGGTCCAGCAGGCGGTGGAGCAGAAAGTTGACAATAAGTTTGCTACATCTTTCAAATAGGTAGAACTCATTAAAAACATTTGCTGTGTAGCAAAATATCCGCATGGGGCCGTATAAAGCAAACAATTTATGGTAGATATTGTTGTGCGGTCCACAGACATTTCCTGTAAATAATGAAAACTCTATTTATTGTGTTAATATTGTTGTATGTATTACAAAATATCCCACCTGACATATAACCCAGCTCTCAAATCCACAGATATTGCAGACAGGAGATTTCCTTTCACATGTTTCACATATAAAAAAAAACAACAACAGTGGTGCGGGGAGGAGAAAGCGAGAGAGGAGGCAGAAACAGACTGATGGAGAGCGAGGGCAGAAATTACATCCAAATATAGCAGCAGCTGCAGCAGAGATGCCTGCTGGGGATTCCGTCTCTGATGCCACCGAGCCAAAGGTGACGTGTATGTTAGTAAAGCTAAGCTGCAGACAACATTTCCCAGAGGTAATTGTTCCGCTCATTAATATTCATTTGAACCTGATTTCCTTTACATCAGTGACATGTTCTGGCTTTGATGTGCCGGATCGCGTGCCTCAGCGTCACTTTTTTCCCCATGCCCAAATATGCAAAAAACGTTTGCACACGTCTTTAAAAAACAGCACCGGTTTGCTCCGTTTGTCTGCACCTTCGTGCTTCTCTTCCCACCCATTTTGTTGTCTGGTCAGGCAGTGTTTTCCATTTAGCAGGGACAGTTTAATCACGCGTTAAAAATTACAGGCTCCTCTGTTGGCCAAGCATGACATTTCAATAGTGCAGCCAATAAAAGTACTACATGAAGAGGGCTGAGATGATGGACTAACCGCAAAGCCTGGAGATCCAGGTTACCATGGTGAACTACCTTCTCCATTTGTGCAAGGTCAAGATTGAGAAGCCTGATGCAAAAAGCTCTGTTTTATGCACAAAAATGGTCAACATTCATTTTGTTTAATTTTTTTGTTTAAAATGTAAAAGAATATCATTTTTAAATTATGATTTAATCATAATATATATATTTATATATATAAGTTAATATTACATTAAAAATGTCATTTAAACAACATTTAAATAATCAAATTAAAAAGTACACACACATATGATATTAATAAAAATTATTAAATGAAAAATTATTATATTAATTATGTGATATCATATATGATATCATTATATGAAAAATGACAAATATTACACAATAAATAATATACATATAAATATGTGTGTGTGTGTGCGCATGTATCTACATATATCTAATATCTATATCTATATATATCCATTAAAAATAATGTACATTTGATAATGTCTTAGTACATTTTATATCATACTTGTCACAAATTCACTTATTTGATTAGTGACCTATAAAATATTTAAAATATTTCTTATTCACTTTGTCACATACTATTTTAAATGTACTCAAAGCAACCATTTCTAACCATCCTGGCTATCAAACTATCATTCATCTTGAGAACTGAAAACACATAACTTCAAAATCTTAAACTACTTAGGTACTCAGAAATTAGTCATTCGATTTCAGTTAAAAGTGTGTTTTGATATGCCGTACGAAAAAAAGCTTTTCTGGTTTTGATTTTTTTGGGTTTGGAGATGTGGTTATAAAATATTCAGGACAGATATGCAGCAACAGATACCAGCTGTCATGTGTAAGCTAGCGAATGTTATGACAACAGATTTAAAACATTTATGTGCAGAGTATAGTGTATAAAAGACTCATTAGGTCCAAGGGACTAGGCCATCTCTTTCTGCTAAGTATGGTAACAAAGCTAACAGAGAAACCTAAGACGCATCAGGAAGATACAGTACAAGCCAGAAAAACACCAAAAAACAATAGATAGTCATCTCTATCGACTGAAATGTATCTCTTTCTGGAGCTGCAAACGTCACAGTTACAGTGACAAATTTTTCTGCAACATTCTTAAACAGGCTGTTCATGTGTCTAATTAGTTTTTTTTTTCTCAGCTCATAAGCTGCAAAGTAAATAATAACCATGTCTTTTGTTTCTTCAGTTGCCAAACATTTACTAAACTAGTGCTATAAAGACAATAAATCATTTTTCCCATTATTATGCAAAGTGTGATATTGGCCAGATTTAGGCCAAAAGCCAACATAAACTCATGAACCGATTGAGTTTGTGAGCAAAAAGTTGCTTATTAACACACATGTAAGAGACAATATCACACTTTGCATATCAGAAAGCTGGTGTCAAACACTCTGAAAGCATTCAAATGTAACCCGCATGTTTTCAGAAGCAGCTTGAAATAAATCAAAGTACGACCCATATAATCCGATCAAAGGAAGACATTAGACTCGTTAGGAGAGTAAATCATTTAGACTAATGTACATCTCCTGAATGCTACTTCATCTTCCACCGAGATATGACGACATTTAAAGTGAATCTATTATCTGCCCTTTACCTTGGCTTCCCCCAAAACCGTCGCCCACCCCAAGCGGACACCACTATTTGCAATTCTGATGGGATGGATTGTAATTAGAGGCCGGATCATTTTACACAATCAGACAAGGGCACAGGACTGGTGAATCAGCAAATCTGATAAATTATCTTTTCATGGCAATGTACTCCCATTAGGGCTGTGTGTTGGTGTGCTTTTTAGAGTCTGGTGCAAAGACCCCCAGCTCAATTCAAAGCACACTTTCCCATTAGCGTGCGTAATGGACACTTCTTATGCAAAGTGGCCGTGAGTGAGGACGCGGTGGCAGAAATGGGATTAAATCTTGCTAACTCCTCAAGATTTAACGGAGGAAGCGCAGCGGGGCAAGCGGCATAACTCTCGCTCCATCTCTCTCTCTCTCCATCCAAAAGAACAACAGTGTTTTGAAAGCTGTCACCTAATCACTGTGTCTTAAAGGCCCTCTGGGAACATGCTTACCTCAACTAATATGCTCTAATGACTTTGAACTAACTTTCATTTCTGCTGCTTTGCATTTTACTGTCCTGAGGATTTTCCAGGGAGGATTATCATGATGGAGAGAAAGACAGCAGAGCAGCCACAGGTTTTCAGACGTGGGAGACTTATTTGTTTTAATAGAGAATTGTCATATCAGATCAGATATGCGGATATTTCATAGAAAATTGGAAAAACATGCTAGAAAAACACTGAAATTCCATAAAACACAACAGAAGAATTTCACTCATACCACAATTCTGCTGTGCCATCTCTGATCTCTCAGTCACTCACGTAGCCTGTGGCCAAAATACAAGACAATAGGGTACAACAAGGCTATAGGCCCTTTTGATTTTTTTCTTTCTTTCCACTTAAAACACCAACACCTTCACTAAACGTGTCTACTATGCACTGAAAAATGTTACTTATCAACCAGATCATCATGTGCGATGACAAAAGATTGAATGTGAAGTATATTTTTTTTAATCTTGCATATTTTTAAAAACAATAACAATCCTTATTATTTTTATATTTAATTACTATTTTATTCAGAGAGGAAAAAAAGCTTAATTTTCTTTTTTAAATTTTTTTTTCAGGGTGATTAATTTATTTTCAGTATCTGAAAAAAGAAAGACAGACAAAATATTGTTATGGCAAAGGAGGACGAAATTCGAATACCTTTACTGCAGTTGTTTACCAGAAATAAAAGAGAACAGATTTATACTAAAGAAAAAAGGCACACACTGACTGCCCCAGTCACAATGGATATTAATTTATAAAATATGCCTGCACTAACATAGCCTCAAGACTAGCAGTTAAATGAAAGGAAAAAACAAAGTGATTAGATAAAGCAAAAATAGTGCTTATTTTGTATTACTATACACTTACATGTTGCTCATAAAATACATTGCTGATAAAAATATTTGCATATTGTATATGCCTATTTTGCCCTTATATTTAGTACTACTGTGTCTTTACCCAAAACTAGAGGTAAAACAAAGGCTACAAAAAAAGCTTTATCTAATTTGTTATCTAAATTAATGGCCACACTTTATTTTAAGGTCCAATTTTCGCTATTAACAAACCATTAACTATGACTTTTGCCATAGGTATTGGGTAGGATGTAAAATATGGTCTTGCAGAATATGTGCTTTATAAGCACTAGCAAACAGCCAATATGCTATCAATAGGCATGCTAATAAGCAACTAGTTAATAGTGAGAACTGGTCCCTATACTAAAGTGTTACCAAATTAACGATAACATTTTAATGATAAAAAATAAAATAAAATACAAATTTGTTTAGTACCTTGGGCTTCTATATAAAAAAAACAACAAAAAGTCAAATGAAAAACAGCGTGCACAAGTAAAAACCAAAACCAATTTCCAAATGTGTTTAATTGGGAAACCTCAAAGCTGTGCAGTAAACATGTCATGTGTTTTGTCTTCTGTACTCTGTGTCACAGCAAATTAAACATTTGGCACGAGTCACGACGAGTTCCTGATAAGCATAAATCTATTTCTGGGTTTCCCTCAGTACCACTGTCTCTTTAAGTAGATGCCTGTGGTTCACACATTTCATGTATCATGCCAGGAACGTATAGAGGACCGTGATGCGTTGACCACAGCGGAAAGCCAGCCACCATCTTATACGAACACGGGACGGGCTTTCTCCACCTCTGTAAGCAACAAAGCCATCTTGTCTCAATCCCACATTCATAATAAATGTCAAAAGCTGCGGTTAGCTTAAAAAAAACGGCTCCACATTTTGCTGTGGAGCTCTCTGACCACCAGGAACACTGTCTCTTTCATATACTCGGATGCAATAACAATCACTCGGCAAAACTAAAGGAAATAAATCGCACAATTAGAGGCCATTTACCCTTAATCTTTACATAAACACAGGCCACTTCAGCCATATTAAATAACCTCATCCACGCACCACAAGCTGTTCATCCTCACCATCAGTGTTCGAACTATACCGTGGACTTTGGGGTAGCCC
>NW_015552633.1:899069-917821 GCF_001515605.1 Sinocyclocheilus anshuiensis | reverse complement strand
ACAGTAACGGTTGCAAGAAAAACACAAAAAGAGTAAACGTCCATTTCTAAATGTGTACTAAAAACGAAAAGCCGGAGACAGGCAGCTTAAAGCTGCGACGAGCGCAAAAAGCTGGGCTAGTTTGCTTGAAAGAGCAAAAATAGAAATCTAAGCCGACTGCTAGTTAATAGAATAAATATGGTCATGGTGCTACTGTAATCTGGAGGCAGAGGGGGCTTTGTCACAGAATCTTGCCCTTATAAAGACACACGGCGCTTCGGCCTCCATCTGCGCTTGATGAGAATTACAACTCCCATTTAGATGCAAATACAATTAGCTCTCCCTGCCGTGCACATTAGAGCCCTTAGCAAACACAAGTGAGGTTTTTCTCTGCCACTTAAGAAGGCATCTGTGTCCCCACGCGCAGCGCAGGTGGAGGAGGGGAACGTGGCGATGCCAGTCAGCACCGGTTGGCACGGTGTCAAGATTCGGTGAGTAAACACCTCCGACACCTGGTAGCTTATCACAATATGCCACATTATGAGGTAATTAGCAGAGGTGGCACCTCTCCACTTCAGCATCAGTGCTAGGCAAACAGATGCAGGAGCACACACGTGCAGATAAATATTTGTTCTGACAGCTTGACACTTGAACGGGAAAATATGTATCTGGAATTTGACGTCGCACTTTTGCTTTGATAATTCGCAGCGGTGAAGTGCGGGTATCAGGCTTAGTACATAATACAGTCATTAGCGAAATCCCGAGTTCATTAACATGCAGACGTTAATGCGGCGACAAACGCGAAACATCTTGTTGGCACATTTCCAGCGAGCACTCGTAGTCCCTTTGATCAGCACGTGCGGAATCGAGGAGAATAGGAACGCACAGCCCTAGTAGTCCACGAGGTTAATGATATTATTGCACCTATCTGCATATTTAATTACGATCCTTGTTAACGATAAGTGCTGTTCATTCAATTTGCTTCATTTTGTAGCTGGCACGTTTTCAATGGGAGCCTGCCAGCCAGGCTGTCGGGGAGTAGACACAATTAAAACTGCATTCATCGAATCTGTAAAACAGATGCTAACAATCAGGTGCTTTCTCTCAACAAGATCTCTTCAATCTTTTATTACCATTATGCCAGTTAGACGTAATTATCCCATTGCCAGCTCATGCCAGCTCGCTTCTTATTCCGGAAGGTTGCTAGAGTGTTCGTCTGAAGTATCAACAGCAGTGGGGCTCTTAAAACACAGACACATTCAGTGAAATTAAGCATTTTCTCATTAGCCGGAGGCTATTGGGCTTATAAATTATTCATTCCTTCCTCACAAAAGTACATTAATCAATTATGAAGATATAAAGAAATTAAACATGGGGAGAAAGACAAGACTTTCATATTAATATGAAGACAGATAGTACTGCTACCGCTTGAAAATCAATACTTCTGTGAGTAATCTGCACGCTTCGGCGGCAATATGAATGCGTAATCAGATGTGATCTCGGTTCTGGATACAGAAAAAGGCTTATTCTTTTATTGGTCGCTATATAGAGCATCTGCAAAAAGAAAATTAACCCTGTAAGTAAATAAATAAACAAACAAACAGGAGAAACAAATAAAATCACCCTTGTAAAGAAGCGAAAAACGCTGCAAGTGGAAATTCTGGCAGACACACCACCAGGGACCGTAGCAGAGCGAGCCATGCAATTGGTTTGAACCCTGTGCTGCACAAATTTGTTTTTAATGCATTTTTAAAGTTTTACTGCCATTCAAGGACACTCAGGGAATAAAACTCATCCATTCAAAGTGTTGACCTGATTGGTGTTAACAGCTGAAACAAATCTGCTTGGCTCCATCAGCACTCCCTGAGCTAAGAGACACAACCCTGTCTCCTGTCAAAGGCCAGTCTAGCTGCGAATCAAATATTCTGTTGGACAAATCATTTGCAGTATAGCGACCAAATAACTGCACTATGTAGGAATAAAATGATTCAAACATTTAACAATTCTGCCTGTATGTGAGTAACTCTCTGTTGTTCTGATTGAAAACATTGTTTTAGACTTTTGAACCTGTTCATGCTTTGAAAATGTTCATGCTTATAGAAAACTTTTTAAATAATTACTTACAAATTTGGGCACAAAGTGAGCCAAGACTAAAAAATAAAAAATAAATAAAATAACTATATTGAATTAAATTACAAATAAAATAAAATATAAAAAATAAAATAAAATTACAAATAAAATAAAATTTCAAAATAAAATAAAACAAAACAAAACATGTTGTAATACTTTCCCCTAACGCTTATTTGCAGGCATGAGAGGGAATATAAAAAGGTGAGACATTCTGCATTTTGGCTTCATCTTGTCTCATAACACTTTTGGAAAATATTATCTAACACAACAGCGCTGTGAATCATTTTCCTAAAACCATATAAAAATCATTACCCCCAAGCTGCTCGAGTCAAAATCACACAGATAGAAAGACGTGAGACTCATTTTAGATCTGTTTGTTCAAAGCGCATCATCTACGCATCATCTACGTCATGTTACTCAAAGATGCGTCCTGACTGATGAGGTCACAGGAAGTTGCATAACCATAATTCCCTTTATGCCCATTCCTGATGCCCTCATTACTGTCCAGAGCCCATATCAGAATGTTTATCTCTGTGCTTTTGGAGAAACAGTGATAAATCCATCCTCAATTAAAGATTATATGTCAGAGGTGCTGGGCTGAAATTGAATTAAAGGGAAAAAAAGGCTCCTTAATATCCAGTTGATATATCCCTGCAGGTGACGGCTGTATCATAAAACCTTTTCTTCTTGCTTAGCAGACAACTGCTGAGCCTCACTGAGATTCATCTGTAAAAGCTACAGTACTTACAACACCTTCACTCGCCGAACTGACGATATCATTGTCCTGATAGGCTAATTCACTTCTCATCATACTGGTTTATTGAGTATAACACCATTTCAATTTCTGGTTCTGTGTCTGGAAAAAGGGATTTTTTTTTTTAGTACTGGGCATAAAAATCGAGTGCATTATAAGGAGCTCTATTCACTGCTTATGATCATAGCCAATCAGTGACCCTGCTGTGAGTTTCTCATTAAAAACCTCATTTTTTGGATGTGCAGCAAATTAATGTCACTCTGTGCAATACAGCTAAAGGTTATAAGGATGATGGCTGTATTTGCTTTTACACACTCACCTTTTACCAAAGTGTGTGTGCCTTTTCTTGCAGACCCTCTTGCGGTGGTCAAATACTTGACTTTCTCTTCTTTCTTACTTGCACCACCTATCAAGTCACACAAACACACACGCATGCACATCACATCAAAAATAAATATTCAGATCAGCAGACATCTGTCAGTGCATCTTCATGCTCAGAATAGGGTGAGCTCATAGATTCTGCCATTTGCTTGATTACAAAGGACCTTGTGTGAGCAAACAGACTCTTTTGCTGGATTGGAGTAGACTTATAATGATGGAGAGGAGGAAGGTAAGAAGGCAGACAGAGTTTAAGCAGCCGTGTTCCTCTGGGAGGAACGCAAATTAACCCTCGCCTCATCCTGCCTGCCTGCAGCATCCTCATGTTTAGTACCCAGTTTAGTGATGGTGGCATCTGTACTGATGATCTGCATCATATTCTGCATTTCCAGAATCTAAATATCACCATCTAAATATCAAATTCAAAATTGCTTTATTTGCATGACTGTAAATAATTCAATATTGCCAAAGTTTGGAATATATGTACAAAAAGATCATAAAAATAAAGATCACAATAATAGAAGAAAATATTTAATTGAAATGAAACTTAATTTCAATAAATAGTGTAACAAATTAGAACATGTGTGAATACATTTCAACATATAATATATTATACATTAATATTAATATAAAACAACTTAAATTATGAATTGTTTGTATGTGTATGTGTGTATATATATATATATATATATATATAGTAGTTCATTGACAAGCTACGCAAAATCGTGTTCATAATCGATCTGCGATAATGAACGCGATATTGCCTAATTGTCAGTGAACTACGGCTCTGTGTAGTAAATGCCGCTCCATCTGAAAGCAGGTGATGGAGATTTACTACTAATCACGGAACCGGCTTTACTGACGAGATGTGCATGACAATCGCATGCGATTAATTGCACAGCCCTGCATTATATAGTATAACATATATAGTCATATAATATTTTCAGTCAATGTTTTCAAAAATATTTTAAATTGTTTTTTCATATAACTAAGCAAAAATAGCAACATCCACTAAAGTATGCAAAATTACTTAAAAATCACTTTTGTTCACTTGTGATATTGTGATACAAATATGTAACTAACAATTTCCATCTTTAAAAATAGTTTTTTTATTTTATATTTAGGAGATTTAGAAATTTATGGGAGAAATTCAAACTGGTCATCATTCGAAACCTTTGCTTGGCCAACGGCCAAGAATATTATTTTAATCAGTCTAATTTTTCATGTAAGAATGTATACGGTATGTTTTCAAGTGCACATGCTTGATATTGGAGGCTGTGCCAAATGTGACAAGAACACACTGTTTATATGTAGGCTTACCGCAACCATCAATTTATGAAGACATAACCCACAGACAATAAAACAGCAGTGGTTTTAATTTGGTGACACCTCATATGGAGGGGTAGGAGGCAGTAAAAGCAAGTCTCAGTCGAGATGCCATTTCGAACCTTCAGGGTTCACAATATTTGCCTCTTGTCGCAGAACGAAAGCGCTGCCTAATACACAACACATGTAAGGCTTAGAGCGCAATCAGCATGGAATATTGTTAAAATTCAACAGCATCTAAAAGTTGTTTCTATTCAATCAAAGAGGACGGAGGGAAAGGGATTTTTGTCGTCTCCGTGCCTCATTCTTCTTTTGTGCACTGTGGAACAAAGGAGTCTTAATTTCCTCTTTCAGACTTTGAATAATCCTGCTCTTGGCCTTGAGCTGTTTCCTCAGATCTTCCACCTGAGCCTTCAGAGGTGCTCTGGCTTTGGACTGAAAGAGAGGCCACAGAGAATATTAAGTGCAACTTGAAGCCTTTCAATATTTAAATGCGCTTTGAGATGTAAACAGCACATATTTCAACCATAGATTTCGCTTATGAAAACACACGCAGTACAAATATACATCTAACATTCACATTTTTCCTCTCAAAATGATTCAAATTAGCAACTATACTTAAAATATACTTAGCAGTAGAGCATTCGAGCTGTAAAAACAACATGCACGCTTTCAAAAGATGCCCGCAATTTGCGTGAGACATTTATAAGGAGCCATTAGTTGTTCTTGTGAAAAGCTGACTAAAATTGTTCCAGACACTATTCTGCTCCTAATGGTACCTCTGTGGCTTTGTTAGAGTTTCAAAGGTAATGGGGCTCTAAAGAGAAAGTCTTAATGAATCTCCCAATCTGCATTGTATAGTTTGTATAGTTTTTTCCCCTTTCTTTTTCTTTCTTTTCTCCTCAGAACCCCCTGGTGAGCTCCATAATTACTATGTAGTGAGTAGGGCATTCTTTATGCTGTTAATTCTGTGTGGCCCGTGTGTCTCAGTCCCCTCCTTCTTATGCTGTTAATTCTGTGTGGCCCGTGTGTCTCACTCCCCTCCTTCCTGCATCATTATTGTCACACTGTCACTCACCGGGCGGCGGGCGTTCAACCACACACCTGGAGTGCAGCGGAATTGGGGTTGAACCGCACACAGAGCACAAACGCCCCACGAAAACAACATGTATGACTTGTGTCTCTATAGTCATTATTTTTAGTACACAATGAGGCAGCTTATGTGGGACAGCTGTTTAGTGAATCCCGCATTTTATTCACTAACCACCTGCAATCTGGCTTGACCAGGTGCTATCTGCACTGATATATGCTCCTTGCATATTTCAATTAAATCATTGTTTTAAGCATGAAAATGTCTCCTTTCTATGCTAATTAGGCTTGTTATACTTTGATCGTGCCTTATTCCTCAAGAACTACTCACTATTTGCTATTCAACAACATTATTTCCACATAAAATAATACTTATAGCAAACATGGCAGCACTGATTCATCAAATGATATAAAAAAGCATCATAAAGCAGGCATATATCTATACCAGGATTATTATCATTAATCATAAAAACCATATGTGTCTGTATACATATATATTACTTGAAATAAAATAAAATAAACTTATTTTCTTTCATTTTTAACAAATATACACTAAAATAAAGTAATAAAAAATTATAAAAATAAACTAATTCAAAATATTAACATACACAATAATAGTATATCAATGATACTAAAATAACATGGATCCAGGCACAGATACAGTACACTTACAGGATTTTAAAAAGCTGTAAAGTTTACTAGATTACACCAAATGACTTTTTTTTTTTTTTGCATCATTTCCCGATTTTCCCAATTATTTTAGTGCCAAATTATATGCGCTAAAATAAAAACACATTTACAATAAAGTTCCGTTTAATATGCGTTAACGCATTGTTTACCATAAAATATTAAAAAATAACAATAAATAAAAATATTTTTCATATTTTTTTCTAGGTTAATGTTAATGTACAACTTAAAATATAAAAAATGCATATTACCTGTTAAAATTAAGATTAGTAAATGAATTAAACATATGATTGCTAATGCATTAACTAATGTTAAATTTTGAACTGTATTTTATTGTAAATTGTTACTACACTGTACAAAGTGATTACATTAAAGAGCTATTTCTACCTAATTCAACCCATAAAAATAATTTTATTTTTATAAATTAATGTATTTAATAATAATAATAATTCATTACATTTATATAGCGCTTTTCTAGGCACTCAAAGCACTTTACATTGTCAGGGGGTATCTCCTCATCCACCACCAGTGTGCAGCATCCACCTGGATGATTTAGATTGACTCAGAGATGTCAAATACTATTTCTGACTTGAATAAAATCAGCTCATGTTATAATTTTTTTTAAGTGTATAAATGTTGCTATCGGTGGCCGCAGTGAGCATTTAAACATGGCTGATAGATCTGAAAAATTAGTGAATGAACTGAAAGGAACTATGCTGACGCCTCTGTCCAAAACGCTATCAAAAACAATAAATCAGGTTGTGGAGTTGCATCCACTTTCACAAATACATGCAGAGCTCAACAGGAAGCAGTTAGGCCCTGACCGCTGTGACACTCATCAACAGCGATAAGGAAAGGAGAGGCAGTGGCTATGTTTTGGCAGATTTTGGACAGGCGATCCAGAGGGGCCAGGCAGCAGAGAGGGCTCTTGATGTGACAGAGCATGAGATGGAGGGTTGGAGGAGTCGGTGCACTTCCTTCACACTGAGCTCGGCTCCCTGAACCTCTCCAGCTCAGCACGACACTCTAAACTTCTCTGACAGAGCGGGCAGGCAGTGCCGGTTTCCTGATGAGCTCTGCGAAGCTGCTAGCGACAGCTGTCAAGCGCCATGCTATCAACCACCTCTTGACTGATATCCCAGCCACATCCTATAAATATTGCTTCTTAATGTTTCCACTGCAAAAACTCATGCGCCCCATGTTTATATTTGGATATGTAAATGGCAGCTTTATAGAAAACTAACACAGAGGCTCACGCAAGCTTCTTTTCCCCTGAATGCTGTCCCGTGTCATCAAAAGCATAAGGAGATAAACTGATGTGCGGAATGACGGCGGAATCAGGTGCGAAACAGAGGGGGGAATGTGAGACATGCTCTACATCATGGAAAGATTGAGGGGGGAAAAAAAAAGAGTAGGAAATCACAAAACATTAGTGGAAAGTAGTGCAGGTCTCAAAACAGTCACCTGATCTCTCGAGCTAATGAAGTGAAGTATCAACAGGGAGGACATAGATATATGCTTAAAGGAATTTAACCCTTTTTCACAAAAGGAGATATTTTTAACTTTTAAAGGTTAATGACATTCTTTATACACTGTAAGAAAAAAAAATCGTAAAAGGTACTGGTAATTTTCTGCCAGGACATTATTGGTTAAGTTTACGGACATTTCTTTTTACCCTTTAACACAATGCAATGCATAAAGAAAGTAAAACACCTGTGAAAAATCAATATGGAAAATTCCTTCATATTAACCCAGTACACTGTAGTCTACAAGAAAACCAGCTGACACATTCAAAATCTCTTATTTTGTGTTTAAAAAAGTACAGACACGGAGGACATTGATATACACTTAGTATAGTTATCCCCAAAATGAAAATTCTCTGTTCATGTTGTTCTAAAACTGATTGGCTTACTTTCTTTTGTGGAAACACACACACACACAAAGAGAGATATTTAAAAAAAAAAATGTCTTCTTTTGTTAATACAATACAAGTCAGTGGCATTCATCGTCATTGTAAAAACTAAAATAAGGAGAAGCCATACAGGTCTGGAGGAGCATGAGTGTTGAGTAAATGATAAGACTGCAACTACATTGCTTATTAAAAATGCACAACAGCCACATTTTAAATTTGATGTCCACTGTATAACAACTACAAAGCGATTCACAATGGACTTATGGTGAGAACGTCCCATTTTTAACTGAGTTTCAATTACTCACAATTACATCACGCATTCAAGCATTTTATCCAGTGGCGGTTGCCAAATATCAGTCATCTGACATTCATAGAAAAACTTGTGAAGTGTGAGATGAAAATGAAAGCGCTGTGAATAGACGAGAGGTTTTTGAAAGGTAACTAACTGCAGTCAATTTGAGTCCCATTTCCTCTCAGAGACATTTTCAAAAAGCAGCCTGTTCCACTGGCGGATTGTTCCAGGCTCTCCCATGCTGGGTAAAAGGCTCCTGTCTCTTTTCTTTGGGGCCCAGATTCCTCTCCGCACACACCCCTGACAGTCAGTCAATGCACAGGGGCCAAGGGAGGCGTGCAAATTGCCACTCTCAGACTCCGAAACCCAGAGGGCATCCATTTAGCCCTTCACTACAGCCGCGTGTGTGCGCAGGGGCGCCTGTGCATGCTAGCGTACATGTGCGTTCGCGCCCGGTGAACGCAGCCCCTTAACGTGTCAGTACATCAGCGTTCATGCCACCTCTGATGCCAAAATGATATGTGATTAATCATTCATCATGACATGCATATGCTCACACTTATCGCATCAAAAACATATGCCAAACAGAATGCGCAAAATTGCCCTAGACGAAGAAAAGACTACGATGCTACTCTGAGATCACCTAGTGGTATTCTGACTTCCAGACGTGTTATTATTCAGTTATTTGTAACAATTTTGTTTTTCATCTGCAAGAATCGTTGGAGATACCAAACAACCGTTTTGCAATTAACGTTCAGCACTTATATGTTAATGTTTAATATGCCGTAGTTTCACGTTGAAACACAATTTCCAAACATTAATGCGTTATAACGTGCCATGGTAAGTGGCGTAAAAAAAAAATGGCTTCCACGCACTAAGATAAAATTAGAGAACTAAACAGATTACATCATGTCAGGCTGACAAATGAAACAATCTGCTATATTTAGCAGCTCAGAATCTTAATGATCATTCAGCGCCCGGTGTTGTAGACCGGCGAGAGAAATGGTGGCGTGTTTTGTTGGCTGCAAAAACAGCTTCTCAATTTTTCAATCCGTCATTCTGCTCTATTAGCAAAGCCTAACACAATTAGTTATGAATATGCAGTAATAACATGCAAATTGTTCCCTCCCAATTGCCCCTAGGCAGTGGTCTTTGCCTCTCTAAACTCAATTCTTTCTACATCATTACAGAGGCATGGCATAATTCATCAGAACGGGGGGGGGGGAAACACCTTGGCCCAATTTCCTGCGCCTGGCTCGGGTAACCAATCGGCAACTGTTAACCGGAGTGTGACGGTGGTAGCGGGCGGCGTTAACCAAGCTTTTCCCTGGCACCTTCCCACTCTGTCACTTGTACACATCTCCCCTGGGTAATGTTAGACACTGCATTTGAGCCTGCCAGAACAATTAACCCTTCTGTTAATTAGAAGGAAATGTCAGACGCACAGATGGCACAAGCTGGCACCCAGCCATCCCGCCAACTGACGCTGAAAGAGGCTTCCCTGCTGCTGACAGCTGCTCTCTCGTATCCCAAACCAGCAGATGTCAAAACCCTCCAGCTGGGGAGGTCTGACGGGGGGTTCTGAAGGAGGAGGGTGGCGTAAGGAGGGGTTGTTCCACTCCCTAAGAGTGATAGCACTTTACAGCCATAAGATCAAAACATGAACAACATCGGCCAGAAATCCATTAAAAATGTCTCAGACCAATATGCATGATGAATGCATGATGAACCCAGATGAATATGCATTAAAACCTGCTTCTGATTGCCACCTGAAAAAATTATATAAAACATTTATATAAATAAATCTATAAATTTATCGCGTTTTGGAACCAAACTCTTCATATATATATATATATATATATATATATATATTGGTGCTGGGCAACGATTACAATTTAAATCGCGATTAATTGCATGATTGTCTGCGATTACTCGCGATTAATTGCATTATGCACAAAATTCAATATTGCATTCAAAAGTAGTGTATTGTGCACTTTTTTCCTTTAAAAAGTACTGCTATATGAACAAAAGTGCAAAACCCAACTTTTGGGTTAAAAATGTAATTGAAAAATTTAACCCAACAGTTGGGTTAGTCCATATTTGACCCAAAGTTGGGTTAAAACAACCCAGCATTTTTTAGAGTGTAGGAACAAATACCATCAGTTCAGAGCAAATCCAATCAATCCTTTTACAGCTCAAAATCTTATTATTTTTTATGATGTATTTACTGCATGGAATAATTTTATATCAGTGATTACTTTATTTCATTTTTTATTTTTTGGAAATTGATTCTTTTGGAAAACAAAACATAAGATTATTCATTTAAAACAAAAAAATAACGATAAGTCTGGTATAAATAGTGGATTATATCTCAACTGGAATATGATATATATAGTCCTACTGCCCAGAAGCGCTAAAAACACATAACTAACAAACAGGCAGATTAGGCATCAAAGTGAATACATAATAAGGTAAAGAAATATTTAAAGACTTCTTAGGACTCATATTTCTAACCACAAGAGGCTAATTCACCACCAGACGAGACTGACAGTACAAAAGCACCAGCCTAACATGGCAGACAAACACTACATCTAATTAGTCACTCCACACCATGCTTGGTGTTGTTTTGGAAAGCTGAGGTTTGACATTGGCCATGTAGGTGAAATATAGCGGTGTGTATTTGTGTGTGTGGGTGAAGGGTGCAGTGACAGGCGTCACTCTTGGGAAAAAGAAATCAATGCTGATGTTAATTACTCACAGGTCAAGTCCCCAAAGCACATGGCTCTTTCCCTCACTGGCCCGTTTTAGCTTTCGCTCCAACACCAGCAGACCTGACCCCTCACTCTGAGCTTAAAGGGATAGTTCACCAAAAAATGAAAATTCTGTCATTTACTCACCCTCATGTCATTTCAAATCTGTATGAATTTCCTTCTACCATCTAAAACAACCTCAAGGTGATTTTTGTGAGGAATCTCCTGACCACACTTTTCCATTTAATGCAAGCGAATAGGGTTTCGACGAGAAAAGGAAAAAAAAACACATACACACATTAATATATCACAAAATCGGTTCATGCAACTCGTGCTCTGTAATATGACAGTTCTATGTGGAAAAACATCCATAAGAGAATTAGCGACATCTGATTCAAAAATGAATCATTAATTTCAGCTGGATCTTCCCAATGAATCAATTGATTCAGATCCAATTCACAAAACAAAGGGATAGTTCATCCACATATAAAGATTCTGTTATCATTTGCTCATCTTCATGCTGTTCCAAACCTGAATTTGAATTTCCTTTTACCATCTAACACAACCTCAACGTGATTTTTGGAGGAATTTCCTGGCCATACTTTTCCATTTAATGAATATGAATAGGGCTTCGGGGGGAAAAAACACCATATATGTATCAAAAATGTAGTTTATACAACTCATGCTCTGTATTTCAAGACTTCTGAAGTAATATGAATCAACTGATCCAATTCACAAAACCAAACTGAATGATTTGCTCCCAAGTCAGACTGATCTAGTTCTCAAGTTCTCACTCACTGACTTCAGAGAAGATTATGAATGAATAAAATTTCACATTTCAGTTTGATTCTCACGCTATTATATGGCTTCCAAAGATCTGGAATGTAACATACAAGTCACACTGACCATTTTAGTCATTTTAGAGCTTGATTTACCCAGAGTGACAAGGATTTTTTTATTCTTTAAAAATCCACGTTTTATGGAAAAAAGGAACAACATGAAGGTGCGTAAATGATAACAGAATTAACTTTTTGGATGAACTACTCTTTAATATCTCTTAAAAGTACAGCCACACAAGCTGTCACCTTACAGTGACTTCCAGATAACTTGGCCACTCTTACCATCAAGTGCATCAGAGAAGCAAACATGGACACACTTGTTTTTTTGGGGCACAATACTCAGAGACAAGGGTCAAGATACAGCCATTAAAAGCAGGGTAATATTTTATGCATGATCCAGAGATGAAACTCCTTGCTATTATTTTGCTCTAATGCTTGACTTTTTAGGTCAGCCAAAACTCCTTTAACGCAGTCAACAAACAAGAGGGAACACTGATGGATCTTGTGCACTTAAAAAAAGAACACTCAGAAGGTATTACCAATTATGCAGCATTGCTGCACAAGCAACAAATTTACCTCCACAAACAACCATGTTAAGGATTTCTCCACTATTAAATTTCATAAGGGAAAAAGATTAAGGTGAAACTAGCTTTGCTCAGTGCACCTTGCAATTCTAAGTAGATTAATGTTAACAACAAAATGGAAACTGAGGGGAAAATTAGGTGTGTGCGTCATGTTTTTTTGTATCACCGAATGTGTGTGTGGCTGCATGTGAGGCTAATTAAGCAGAGGGACTGAGCTGCGGGACAGCTCGCTCATTGAAGGTGCACGCTTGATATTATTGTTGAGTAAAGCAGGATGGGGCGTCCACACTGGCATGCATTGAGGGGAATTAAACTGTGAGAGAGAAACAATAAAAGCAAGCTGGAGGAGCGAGGCATGGAGCACTTGCTTAAAAGACTAAACGGAAGGGTGATCAGGAAACTCAAGAGCCTCCCATTATGTGCTACGACTCAGACAGAAAATCTTACTGTCCACCGTGAAGAGACAATAACTGAAATTAAATTCCATACAGCCTCTCTCTTTGAGCCCCAGGAGGAATCGGCGCTATATCGGTTGCTCTGAAAAGCCAGAGCTGCTTTTCACAAGCAGTCTTGTTTAATTACGTCTAACTGTGCGATCTGACTAAGAAGGTGCTTATCAAGCCCTTTTTATTTGGCATTATTGTTCTTCCTGTCATTGTTCTTTCAGACAGCAATACAATAAATGCAGTCAAAACACGGATATTTGGAGATCGATTGTAATTATTAATTTCCCTTTGACCCAGGACATGAGATGCATGACAGTTTTTTGAATAATCTTCTTTACAGCTCCAAACAGCAAATACTATTATTCTCATAAGCCGTATCGCAACCACAGGTAACTAAATACGAAAGATCTGTGCTCTTTCCGTGAATACTACAAATAATGAAAAGTAAATAAAAATAAAAAAGACTTTGAATAAACAGTCTTTTCACACTCAAGCGCAAAAGGACAGTAAAAATCGGAAGGATTTACAAAGGCAGCACGCCACAGATGTCATTTCCTGAACAAGCAACATACACACCGCATTTCCTAGACATGACAAAAAAACTAAATATAAATGTGTCTGTTTTAGTTATTCAGATAAATCAGAAGAGGCTGAAATTAAGAGTTTGCCCTTATTGCTGACCTTACAATGCACTTAGTATCCTGTACTTGAATAATGCTGTCTTGGCTCCTCGACGCAATTTATTCTAACTAATGACCATCAAGAGCCCATAAATCAGCATTAGGTTCCTTTAAACTGAGCTGGTGACTCGGGCAGTGCACAGATAGAGACCGCCGTCTGATGCCTAACCTTGTATTGGCACCTCTATTGATTTTAATTAGTCTAATTAGTTCATTATTTCAGAAATCAAACGGAGCATTCATTAGACAGAGCTTTGCCCTAGTGATATAGCATTACAGAGGAATATGGTAATGAAGCTGATCAATTATCACCCAAAAAGGAAGTCATTAACAACCGAATTAACATAACCTCCGACAGTGACCTGAGAGACCCTTCCCCGAACAACCAGTCATCACTCCTGCCGATGCTGCTCGACAGGCTCGGGTTTGCTGCGGCTGTTGCCTGGAGGAGCTTCAATTAGTGCACACACCAGGCAACTGCACCTTCTTCTGTGCTGTGATTTCACAAACTCACCTCTTTGAGCTTGAGCTCCTCTGCCAGTCCTTCCTCCCCTGTGTTTATCATCCAGCAAAACACACTGACAAAAGGAAGCAGAGTGTTATTATCCTCCAACACCACAATGGGGTTGCGCTGAAGCGGGCACACCGACTCTTGTTATGACCGATGATGCCCCATGGGCACAGCTAGCGCACAGGCCGACTTGTCACGGCTAAAGGTACAGCAGCAGGATCTTGGCATGGGCACGTTGTACACAGGAGACTATGGCGAACCTGTCAAGAACAAACCCCACACAGCAAAGGCATTTTGGATCAGTAGTTCCCAATTGTTTTTGTTTTTTCAGGTAGCAGAATTTATATTGGACATCAATACAAACACAAAAATTATTAAATAAAAATTTAAATTGAAAAAAGTTAATTAATTTAAATAATCAATTTAATACATATGAATGAATATAAAAAAAAAATAAATTTTTTTTTTATATATATATATATAAAATAAATAATATTACATAAATTGAATCAATAATATAGTTTAAATAAATTTAAATGATACAATTATGAATAATAATACTACTTCTAATAATAATTAATTTAATAATAAATAATACATTAAATAAATATAATTTATAATAAATAAATTAGAATTAATGAAATGTAAATAAAATCAAAAATAAAAAATGGGCTTAAATTTAAATATTGATAAAAAATTAAATAATTACATTTTTTTTTTTAATGTTAAATTTAAATAAAACAAAAATAAACAATAAAAATATGTTAAATTTAAATAATAATAAATATTTACAAATTTAAATAAATAAAAACAAACATTTAAAAAATAAAGAATTGATATAATTTAAATGTAAATGAAAAAAATTACACTTGAATTTAAATAATAATAATAATACAATAAATAAATATAAATGTATTAATTTGTTAAATTGAAATAATAATGTGAGACTGGACCACAAAACCAGTTATAAGGGTCATTTTTTTTTAATTGAGGTGTATGCATGATCCGAAAGCTGAATAAATAAAAGCTTTCCATTGATGTATGGCTTGTTACGATAGGACACTATAGATACAACTATTTTTAAAAATCTGGAATGTGAGGGTGCAAAAAAATCAAAATATTGAGAAAATCGCCTTCAAAGTTGTCCAAATTAAGTCCTTATCAATGCATATTACTAGTCAAATATTAAGTTTTGATATATTTACGGTAGAAATTTACAAAATATCTTCATGGAACATGATCTTTACTTAATATTGATTTTTGGCATAAAACAAAATTCGATCATTTTGATTTATTTTGGTTATTTACATTTTGGTTATTGCTACAAATACACCCGTGCTACTTATGACTAGTTTTGTGGTCCAGGGTCACAAATATTAGATTAAATAAATTTAAATAAATAAATAATATATACACTGAAATAAATTAATGAATAAAATGTAAATTATGAAATTACATTTCATTTTCTATTAATAATAATTGACCTAAATTAGTAGTAGTAGTAGTAAATGAATGAATGAATTATATTATGGTTATATCATAATTCATATTTTGCATTGTGTTAACATTACCAAGAACTGCAAGCTGTCTCTCAAGTATTACTGGACTCACAGCCTTAAAAACAATAAAACAATGTTTTGTCTGCCTGTTAAAATTAAAATATAAACATAAAACAATTTTTATATGCTAAATATGTAGAAGCATCTGGTTAGTTGCATTTTGCTATTTGCATTTTTTTTCCTGGTGTTTGCAATCCGAACAGACCTTCAACCCATTTTCACTAGACCTGCTGTACGTGAACATTTATACTAACCTTCTACAACATTTCACTGATGTTCTGCATTCACACATGATGTGATAAAAGGAGAAGGGAGATGAAGAGGTGGAGGAGGCATATTATGCAGATCAAAGGCAGGGCTGCGGAGAGCAGAGCGGTTTGATTAGAACGAGTTATTGGAGGTGTTCAGGATGGAGAGGAAGAGGGAGCTGGGTCTCGTCGACTGCGGCCAGAGGGGCCCAGAGGAGCCACGAGGTCAAGTCGAACCCACTGAGTCGCATCAGTGTGGCAGAGCTGGAAATGAGTCCCATGCCGGCGTGTTGGATCAAAGCCTGGCTCCGTTGATCCCTCATGCCCAAAGGCCACCAGTCAAGGTGAAGCCAGAATTAAAAATCCTGAGCTCAAGGGCAGAAAATGAGTTTTGAAAAATGAATGAGGGACCGTCCCATGACTTTGGGGTGAGGGAGAAAATGGAGAGCGTGTGAGCGAGTGAGTGAGTGTGTGTGAGAGAACGAGGCAAGGGAATATAGGCATGTGACTCACATCCAGGCCGAGCATGTGTTGAGCACGATGGATCACTTATGTGAGGGGTCTAAAGTTGGTTTTCAGCTCCTGGATCTCAGCTCGCAGACAGCTACTGTCATCCTCCAGGCATGTCCGCTGATGGTCCAAATCCTGCCGAAATCACAAAGCCAACATCTCCAACCCCTCCCCACCTCTGCAAATCCAATCTGTCTAAACGAACACTTTAGCTTGAGCTTTGATATAAGCTTTTGAACATCTGCTCCCGGTTGGAGACCTTTTGGCCATAAGCTAAGCTTATCACAAGGTTGCTGGGGTTGATTAGGCTTATGTTGCATGCTGATAAAACACAACAACATGGCTATAAGTTCATGTAATTTCAAGTGGATATAGCTGAAACCATTAAAAAAAAACACACTATGTGCGTTTCAAACTACGACTGTTTGGAACATTCCTTTTAATCATGTCTATGCATAAAGTGATAGCAATAAGCAGCCGTATGCTTTGAAAAGCCCATTATTTCAAAACAATTACAAACCTACGAAATGGGTTAATAAATCTGGTTATATATTGCAACCATTCAATCAGTGCATTTGGAGCTCATATTACCAGGTTCGAAGCATTCTTTACATTGCAAGAGGCAAATAAGCAGCTTTTAATGCTCTGAATCTATTCAATTGCCAATTATGTACATTAGAACAATGGTTACTGCAGTCAAGGGACAACAGCATAATATGCCTCTGGGACAGCAGAGATGCAGTCTTCAATCTAATTCTGCTGATTCTTGAAAACATAGACGAATAGAAATGGAGTTCATATGCTACCCCGGCATCAATATTGTGTGGTCTAGCTAATGAACTCCTCTGTAAACTGAGTGGCGTTTACTGTTCTCTGAATTTTAGGGGCCATTTGCAGTGATAACAGCTTATATTGACTTTAGTCTAAATATTAGCCAAATGCATGTTATTTGTTGCATGACACATAGACTTATAACCCACCTACGTTTAACCTAAATTATCAATCTGACTTCTGTCAGGATGAATGGCTTTAAGCTAGGTTAGGTTCAACGGCACCAATGACCATACAGGGAGTTTAATAATTTACAATACATACTGATGAATTATTAAAATATCTATTAGCGGCGCACATACTAAATAGCAGTTAGTGCATATTGAGGAAGATAATGCGAATGTTCACCTAGAGAGCTACAGATCATGTTGTCCCTATTATCGCAGAAATTATTAGTAATCTTAATGTGTCTCTTCTGGGAAAAGGTCAGCTGTCCTTATTTGCTACACATATAACATGCGTGCAGTGATGAACTGTTGAATTCAAACTCTTTAACATTCTTTCAGCAATAAACACAGTATCCATAAATGGTGAAGAATCCACAAGAGGTTTCAAATTATTATCTTCACGAAACCTAAACATTGAGGACTTTAAAAGGCCATATGAGAGTGTGAATACTGTCCTATACACAATAGTCAGCAATCTTGTGTACAAACAAAATAGCTTTTGAAAAGCTGATCAACAGTCAATACAGTGTCTACACTTCCAGATGAACAGATTCTATATAGTCTCTATGTGTGCCAGACTATTGTAGTTCAAGTTCCTCTCTTGTAAACCACAGTTTTGTTAACAAGGACATTATACAAAAAAAAACATTTAAGGGATAGTTCACCCAAAAGTGAAAGTCTGTTATCATTTACTCACCGTCACGTTGTTTCAAACCGGTCTTTCTTTCTTCTGTAAAACACAAAAGGAAATACTAAGAAGAAACATTTCAAATGAAACCATAAATGTGAAGGTTGACTAAGGCCTGTCGGTGCCTAACATCTGTGTTTTACAAAAAGAATGCAGGTTGGGAATAACATAAGGATGTATTTTGGGATGAACAATTTAAATTCCTTTAACTGTCAGAATTGTAAGAACAAAATTCTATAATCTGCCTGATAATATAACTGATTTTAAAAAAAAAAAGCTGCTGTGTATGTGACTAAGAGAATATGCCACTGTTGCTTGCCATCACTGGGAGAAAAAAATAATCACTCATTATAACTAATAAATATAAACATAAACATAACACACACACTATA
>NW_015552633.1:890497-898722 GCF_001515605.1 Sinocyclocheilus anshuiensis | reverse complement strand
GACAGACAGACAGACAGATAGATAGATAGATAGATAGATAGACACACACACACACAAAACAGACGTACTCTCTGATGATATATTACGTGAACTATGCAAGTGCGGAGAGCATTTAACAGAACAGTTGCACATTTGACACGACGTTTTCCAAGGAAAACAAAATGTAAAACTGAAGAAAATGCTTTACATTTTAGTAAACCGTGTTACTATGGCGCCTGAATGCGCATTTATGAGTGCGAACGTTTCACTTCTTTTCTCCCCTTATGCCTCTGTTACAAACAATCTCCGTGCTTGAACACTTGCTGCTCATTAGAGCCCGCCCCTGCTTGATAGCGATTCGTTAAAACATGCTGTAGAACAGCGCTATCGATTTTGATTGGGAGGTTTTTTGTCAGACGCCAACGCATGAAGACTTGCGTGAAGCAACGCCTCTCCCACATGCACAGCGCGATGCGATTTTGACTCGCTCAATCAGATATTGCGATTGGATGCATGTGATCAAGGGTGCAGAGAACATGCAATTTGCAATTGGCTCATCTGCTTCAAGGAGGGGTTAACCGAGATAACCCGGAAAAAGAGGAAGAATAGCGCCTCAGTTCCGACCGAGTCCGATCGTGGACTGTCAGTCTTATCATGGGTAATTATACTAAATTTATTTGCTCTTGTCAAATCTCAGTTAACCAGACATCGTGAGAAAGCATTCTGTATCAAGTTGCATTTAGTTTAATGCAGGACAGAGCATCGTTTTCTCCCCAGTCAATCTAACATTAGGTTTGTGCGTGTTATCGATGCATAATACACGAATTCAATGTACGTGGTCGACAAGAAACTAATATATTATTATTTTGTTGTATAATTGTATTGTTTATGTTAACAATAGCATTCTTGTTATTAACCATGTTGCATTAGATCTCATCACGTTTATGTTTTACGTAAATAAGAATATTAATATTTATAATAATAATAATAATAATACAGTAACAACAATATTAAGTATATTTCTTTTTTAATCTATTTATTACCAACTGTGATTGTGATATTATAATCGTCAACTTTATGATATATTATTAGGATATAATAATGGTCACCTTTTCAGATCATTATTCATCAGATACTCAAACCACAAGCTCACAGATCATTTGGTGTTTCCAGTAATTCCCAGTTCATTTATATTTGGACTTGACCAGATGTGTTGATGTCAGAGTGGGGTAGTTGTTTACTTTGTAATTAGTTTGTTCATTTTCACCACTTTGACCCATTCAGGTCTATTTGCACACCTGTTAGACCATCATAAAATAACAAACATTAGCTTGTCAACAGCATGATCAGCCAATCAAAGCATGGAGGCATGATTTTTGTTTCTTTTATTTACTAGCTACTACTGTAACCCTGAACCTAATCTTAACCCATGTAGTTACCCTATATTACTAGTACTTTCTTAGGTAAGTACACTGTAAATACACGCAAGTGTGCAAATTAACACAGTACATTATTGGATGTGTTTTTACTGACTTTAGAGTGTACATTTTTGTATGAAGTTTTAGAGTGATCAGAAATGCCGTCATCGTACAGAATTAGGACAGCTGATTGCTGTGGATTTGATTGAGCTCTAAGTGGCGCATAGCACACTTAACATAATGAATGGAGTTAAAGACAGACTGCAGTATGATCTCAGCCCAGGTTAAAAGGTTGCCTATAGATTTGTGCCAGTGTTGCATTTAAATGGATTCAAATTTAAAAAGCACACTATATTGTTGGGTCGTTTTGCAGATGTGTTTGAAACTGAGCTTGAGTCTTTCTTCCATTTGGGGGTAAAATGTTTACCAAGCTGCTGCTTCCATATAAACAGGGAGGCTTTTATTATTACATTACATGGCCTTGCTAAGCCAAATCTGGATGAGGGTGAGAAGAAAAACAATTCTCGTACATAAACATGATTTTAAGGGCAGTGGTTTGTGGTGTGGTGTCATGGAATAAGGATGGTGTTTTTAAATAGAAGAAAATGGTTATTGTAAAAAGATGAAATGCTGTTTTTATGCAAATACATCATCTCATAAAGGTGATGAAAAATTACAAGACAAATGTATTGAAGCGGAGATTCTTTGTGGACACAGCAAAGCCTGACTGCCCTCTGTACACCATAATATGCACCTTCACAATTTTCTCATTTAATAACTGTTCTCTTCAGTCGTTCCTGCTGCCTCAGCCTTTAAATGTTTCATGAGTTTTTAAGCTGTTTTTTTCTGCCTAACTCTGTACTTAAGGCTTTAAATCTTCCACCTTCATACTCACAAAATCAATTAAATCTTTTAAATAATTTACATTTTGTGCAAACAAGATTTAGCAAAGCATATCTTTGTGTCAGACCTAGCTGCTATTTCTTAGACGTTAAGTTTTGTTAGACCGGGGCTCTTGCGATTCATTGGTAATTAGAAATGGGGCAGTCTGATGAGACATTAGGACCAGACCTTGAACCCCAAGTGCTTTTGCAGACATTCATATTTTATGATACAGACGTAGAACAATTAGAACGGGCACAGGATGGCTATTTTAGCAGTCCTAATCCCATTTCAGGATGACATCACCTTTAAAATTCAGAAACTGACAGATCCATCAGTGTTCATAATAATATTCAGATACTTCTGGGACAGAGTTAAAAGTTGAATGCAAAACAAGGAGACTTGCTAATTCTTCTGCCAGCTGAAAAGGGTGCCGAAGCTCTGTAACCTTAATCACTCAAATGATTAAAGCAAGCGAAGGTTTAAGAAAGGATTTTTTGACTGAGTGACACCTCGTCTGCCACTGGAAATACAAATTGACACGTTTAAGCAAAGGATAATAAAACCCCTCTGGCATGTCATTTCATTTTTATAAAAGGCACTGAAATATTTGGCAAATACGTATATTTTTATATCATTTTAATCATCAGATATAATGTAATATGCTTTTTAAATGTTTGGGGTCAGTTTTTTTTTTTAAGAAATTATTTGTTTTATCGAGGATGCATTAAATTGATCATAATTTACAGAAAATACATTTATAATTTTATAATTTCAAATGTTGTTCTTTAGCTTTTTATTCATCAAAGAATCCTGAAACAATGTATCATGGTTTCAATAAAAATATTAAGCAGCACAAATATTTTCAATATTGATAATAATAACAAAAAAACTTTTGAGCACCAAATTAGCATATTAGAATGATTTCTGAAGGATTATGTGACACTAAAGACTGCAGTAATGGCTGCTGAAAATTCAGTGTTGTCATCACTGAGGAATTTTTTTTTTTTTTTAATATATTAAAATAGAAACAGTTATTGCAAATTGTAATAATATTTCACAGTATTACTATTTACTGTATTTTGACTTCTTTCAAAACATTTTTAAAATTCTTACTGACCCTAAACTTATAATGTAACATAATATACGTACATAAATATAATAATATAACATAACCATTTTTTTCTTATGCTCTAAACAATGTAATGACATGAAAAAATACTAAATTCACAAGGCTTTTTATTTCTGGTTCTCAGGAGGATATATATATAATATAGCAAAAACTATAGCAATGTAAAAATATGTTGTTGTTTAAATAAACAGATGTAAGTTCTTCTCCGACTTGCCCCAAAGATGCAAAAGCTGACAGAATGTCAAAAGCAAGGTCACGTAACCACAGGCTTCCTAAAAATCTCCAGATTCAAAATTGCCCAGTCGCTGCAGGAATATCATGGCCTGCCGCCTTGTAATGCTAAGCCCAAGGTGACTCTGTGACCCAGCTTATCAGCTGCAGAACTGCAGGCCTGAGCCTCCAGTGGGCTGCCTCAGGAGAACATGTTTTATAGCCCGTGCCGGTGTCAGGCATTTGTCATTTAAGACTGCTTGTCAGGACCTTGACTTGGCTGATATAACCTTATATGCATGTTCCCCATCCATTTTGCAGCCTGAAGATGGGCTCCATTTCCTAGAAAATTCAACTGTAAATTGCAGTAGGGTTATAAATAACAGAGCGGTCATATTGTTGAAATATATAGCTAATGAGAAAATCAGTTTACAAATATACTTATTGTTTCCAGTTTTTTATTCAGACTTCTATTGGTTTAGCTAGGCCACGTTTTCATTGGCTATTTGTCACTGATTTTTTTTTTTTTTCGAGTGCACTGTAGTGGCACTGTAAACGTGTATGAATCACTGCGCTCTATGTTGGCCAGGTCTTCTGATTACAAAAGAGGTAAACAGCCATTGATTACGAATTTGGCCGATTACATAAGACACATGGATTTTCAGCTTTCCGGTTAAAGCCCTGTACATTCAAATGCTTAATTTTTATAGGCAGTGCACATTGACAAAAGTGTCTAGTTATTATATATTTGGCGAGTACTTTGAGTCTGAGAGAACATGTCAATAGTAATCCTGATATTGATAGCAGTCCTATAAGAGATGTTACTTGCCCGAGCTAACATCTATGTGATCCTCTAAATCATAATTACATTACTATTGACAGGCCCTTGACAATAGTCACATTACTATTGATAGGTCGCTGTCAATATTATGTTCTCAAATAAAACATATTCATTCATAACTTGTAAACTGCTCAATAAAAGCCTATGACGAGAACATGGAAAAGCTGTATCCCCAGAGTGGCCTGCCACAATGATTTGTCTCACCTGGCCAAGTGCTGCCGTGCAGTGAAGGATTTTTTCCTTAGCTGAGAAACTATTGAACTGGTCTGTAAACCTCGACACATACAAAACATAATCTGCAGCCTAAAAGGGGAAGTTTTGACTGATTATACAATGAGCGTAAC
Organism: Sinocyclocheilus anshuiensis; assembly: GCF_001515605.1. NCBI lineage: Eukaryota > Metazoa > Chordata > Actinopteri > Cypriniformes > Cyprinidae > Sinocyclocheilus > Sinocyclocheilus anshuiensis. Next base: position 893,916 of record NW_015552633.1, on the reverse strand, counting down.
TTCAGTTTCCAACATGTGTTTAAAGCAGATAATTTTTCAACTGATTCATGAACATCTTGCATCCTTTTTTATTGTCCATTTAAGTTTCATTCTTAAATGGGTGAAGGTTTTAGGCACAGATGAACCTGAAGTATTGAAAAAAGACTTTCCTTAAAGATTTGGAGATGCTTCTTGCAATTTTCATAAGCCAATTTATTTCAGATATTGTCCAAATCCAGTCCTAAGCTAAGAGGTGGTCACCACAGCTCCTGGCTCTCATTTTTTAACCATCACGTTTAAAGAGATAAACTCAGCCCGATACAAATGCATTCCATGAAAAATTGGCAAACGTCACAGTTCTTAGATCCCTTATAAAAAGCCGTCAAAGTAAAGTAGTTCCACATAGCGGATGTTTACTGCCTTTCCAAGCCTATGCTGTTGGGATAATCTCCTGTGATGTGATTTGTCCTCAGACAGAATCTCGAGAGGGAACAGCGTAAGACCTCCTGTGCCTCTGCCCTGCACAGCTAAAAGGGAATTTAGGACGGGTTTTACATGTGAAAAGTGATTTAAACTCAAATGCAAAAATGCATAACCATTTGCTTCTTCTGCTTGTAGCTGGAGCTGGAGGTGACAAGCCTTTCGCCAAGGCCGGCCCAAGCCCTTTATCTCGGGTTTTGAGAATAAGTCAGCTGGATGCTTTTGAACTGGATGGTGCACTGGAACAGCTTGTTTGGTCACAGTTCACCCAATGTTTCCAGCATTTCAAGCCTGGGCTCTTAACCCCTGTGGAACCAGAACTCAAGGCCCTTCTCCAGCTCCTTCTGTGGAGGTTCACAGTCTACTCTAACAGTGCCACCGTGGGCCAATCACTGCTCAATATCCGGTACAAGAACGCTCTTATCCCGGGACAGAAGTACCGACCCATGAGCCAGCCACAGAAGTTTTGGTTCGCTCTGCTGACGGTCGGCGAAAAGTGGCTAAGAGAACGCTCCCATAGCTTGTTCCTCAACCACCCTGCAGAATCCAACGCACGCAAGGCCCGCATGGTACTCAGCATCTGGACGGGCCTTACCAAAGTGGCCAGCCTGGTCAACTTCCTACTGTTCCTCCAAAGAGGAACCTATCCAACACTTACCGAAAGGTTGCTGGGAGTGCAGCCTGTCTTCAGGGGACCCCAGGGACCACGAGACATCAACTTCCAGTTCTTAAACCGGGAGCTGTTGTGGCACGGCTTTGCTGAGTTCCTCATCTTCCTGCTGCCTCTCATAAACGTGTGGAAGCTGAAGGCCAGTGTCGCCGCTCTGTTCTCCCCTCTGAAGGAACTGAGAGGAACGGAAGGTTCGGAGGAGACCCACTGCACCGAGTGTGCCATCTGCGGGGAGTGGCCCACAATGCCCCATTCAGCCGGCTGCAAACACGTGTTCTGCTACTACTGCCTCAAGAGCCACACGATCGCTGACATCTGCTTTACCTGCCCCAAATGTGGCGTAGAGACTGGAACGATAGAGCCAGTCAGGCTTCATATAGGAACAGAGTTGCATCAGAGTTGAGACTTTGCCTCAAACAGCCCTCTGATTGACTTGGGATACACATACGGCAGGAGAACTTGAGACCAAGTTGAATGTTTCAGTCTTTCACAGAGATTGGTTGATGAAAGCATGTGCCTTCTTCTGAAACGAGAGCATTTGTTGCCATGAAATATGCAGAATTTTGTACAAAGAGACAAAGTTAATGATGTAAAATTCTAAAACAACATAATTTGTGTCGCTAATTTATTCAGCCTCATTAAAGTTTGATAGAAACTGTGTATCAGAGGTCCACTTTTCTGCATTCTTGGATTGAGTGCTGAGCAAATGAATAAACATCAAAACAAGCCTTTGCTCAACTGCCTGCACGATCCAATTCCCCTCATCCCCTATGAAGGAAGAAATTTGCACAAGATCAAGGAGAGGCCATGATAGCACCGGGGGTAGTTGGGTTGGATGCAGATTGACAGACATCCCATCATAATCTCCATGGCCCTTCTTAATACGCCAGTAAACTAACAAACGAGAGCAGGACCAATGCAAGTTTCGGGCATATTATGCTCTAAGCCTAATAATGACTGCAAAGATGGGTATTTATTCTGCTGTTAACTCTCTCCAGTGAGCCATGCCTCAGGCCAAACACATCCAAATGGACTCAGACCTGCTGGAAACTCACACTTCAGGGGTTTTTTTTTCCCTCAGACCACATTGCTTTAATTGCCCATTGTGAAGGCAATCAGTCACTTCTCTGGGCACGAGGGGTCTAGTGGTTTGCAAGATTTTGTCCTTTTTTGTAATCGTTGCTCTCAAGTTCACCATGACAAAGAACTGAAAACTGGGAACATGGCACACCGGTCTGCCCTCATGTGGGTTCATTGATGTTATTATGCATATGGTCAAATAAACGGGACCACCAAGAATTGTAGCTCTCACTATATGCAGAACTATCCAAGTTTACTTGTGCACTAGGTTAACAGCATATGTTTATACCCTTTGTTTTGTTTCATAGGATTAAAGGAATTTGCCACCACTGTTCTGGAAATGTTGGGTAATGGTTGCCAATTTACAATATACACAACATATGGTTCTGTTGTTTTTCACATAGATTGGGTCCAGGGAACATCTGTCCTTCAAAATACATTTGTTTAATGACTTCAAAAGCATCCAAATATAATCTTGTAAAACACTCTACCAGATACAATAGAATATTGTATTATATATTTATGTAGTTGCAACAGTAAGATTAGATTTTGACATTTGCTTGCTGTTAAACTATATTAATGGATTTTCTGAATATATTATCACCATTAATTATACATAATGTAGATACATTTTTTCTAAGTTTATTATTCTTCCCTTACTGATTTATTGATAGTAACTTGTTTAATGGTTAGCATTAATTTAAAGTTTTAAAATAAAGGAAGATACAGATAACTATATATTTTGTATATAATATTTAAAGGTGGGGTAAGCGATTTTTTAAAAACGCTTTAGAAAACTGATTCGGGCTAGCAAAACAAACTTGTAGCCAATCAGCAGTAAGGGGCGTGTCTACTCGTGATGTGGAGGAGAGAGCGTTCAGTGCACAGGACGGACATTAGCGAGCCGAGCACAGAAAGATAGAGATGGCGGATAAAAAACAAAAGAAGAAACCGTCTGCGGAACAAAAGAAGGCTTAAAGGGGTCCTATTATGCTTTTTCACTTTTTCAAAGCGACGAGACAAAAACATTAAAACCCATTATAAACGAGGCATTTGTTGCATCCAGTGGGGACATAATTACGGATACAAATATCGACGAATGGTTGAGCTGCACTAGAGAAGGCAACAAGTGTTATTATCACTATGTCGGAGACGCGCTAGCTTTCCCAAGGCAGACAAACTTAGAGTGGTTACAATCATCCGGGTTTAA
>NW_015552633.1:890271-890454 GCF_001515605.1 Sinocyclocheilus anshuiensis | reverse complement strand
GTTACAATCATCCGGGTTTAAATTGCGCTCAAATTGATTTGATTTTGACGCAATATTTACACTGAAGCTCCCAGCAGGCGGCTATGGTAAGGGGCATGACATTTCCCGACCAGTGGTGCCAATCACAACACACACTGGCCCAGCTAACCAATCACAGCACATTTCGTATTTCAGAAGGCGGGC
>NW_015552633.1:880270-890225 GCF_001515605.1 Sinocyclocheilus anshuiensis | reverse complement strand
ACAAAAACTTTTATTTTGGATGCGATTAATCGTTTGACAGCACAAAATGTTATGTTAAGGTTTTAGAACATTATTAAGACAACTTTGAACAAACATTCTATTAATGTTAAGAATGTTTGATCACAACTTTCAGAGAACCCTTTACAGCTTCGCCGCACCACTCACGTCCGGTGTAGACACAGTTTTGCTTTGTTTCACAGAACTAATCGTTGCCTGGGTTGTGTACGTATGTGTGTTTTGGTGATTTTAAATGTCAACATTGGCTACCAGAAATCGCTTACCCCACCTTTAACAAAGCTTCAAACGCATGAACATCATAGTGAGTTACATCCAAAGAATTTTTATCATTTGTAACAGTTCATCTGAAGAGTCGGCCCTCATTTTGCACTTCATCTTCTCCAAACCTCATTTACGCTCAGGGTTGCACTGTCTCCAATCAGCAATAAAATCTGTAGACTTTGACACCATTTACTTTGCCAATTGCCCACATGCCTTTTTTTTTACATACATGCTGGGTGTTACAGTGGACAAGGCCAGATTCACACTTTGATGAGTGATCCTGCTCGTTACAATCGACACATTCTTGATCCTTTGATGTCAGGTGTTGAGTTCTCTGATTAACAGGTTTGGAATTAAAGAGCTCTATTTTAGTCTGCATAATACTAGTACTTACCCTTTGCAGCTATTCTTTGCTTAATTAAATAGTAGCTTATAGTGTACTGAAAGACATACTCTATTTCATATCTGAGTTTTAATACAAGTGTCTGTTTGGGATTTTGTTTTTGTGTGTGCTTGTCTAGGAAAGGCAAAAGTCATTAAAAACAAATAAAACATCTGAGATAAAATACTTCAAGCAGTTCATTGCCATGTGTTGCTCTAGACTCCTAACTAAATGTCCATGGTTAAAAAGCAAATCTAACACAGCTACTGGACAAACCTGTCAACAGTGGCCAATTATCTGTGTTTCTTCACTGTTGGAAGGGCATTTGCACTCTAAACCGGGAATGTGGGGAATCAATGAGACAAAAAAAAAAGATACATTTCCTGACACCCACTGATTTCTCAACATAGATGGTACACTTTTGACCAGTGGAACAAACAGCCATCTGTATCTCTTGCCGTAATTGACCCAGTTTCTCACTTCAGTCAAACTTTCAAACATATTGCAGCATACCTCTGAAATACATAATTGCGTTAATTTACTATACATTGATGTATTACCATAAAGTCTGCACAATACTGAAAGTGTTTTCTTCAACTATAGGCACTTTTAGCCTCATGGACTATGAAAAATTGAGCTCCCTTAAAACATATTTTAAACAATTAAACAGTACTAACAAAAACATGTTCTGAGAATGTTTTGCTAACAGTTTTTTTGAATGTTTTAAAAACGTTTTTATTTGGTTATATACAAACATTAGGGGACATTCCATTTTATAATTTTGCAAACATTAAGGGAATGTTATTTTCCAATGTTATGAAACAAATAGTAACATTTAAAAAACGTTAGACAAACATCCAACTAAAATGTTCCATGAATGATGTATAAATAGAATTTTTATTTGTGCTGTCAAACGATTAATCGCATCCAAAATAAACGTTTGTTTACATAATACATGAGCGTGTACTGTGTATATTTATTATGTATATATAAATACAAACACATGCATGTATATATTTAAGAAAAATGTGCTGTTAACTCCAGAAAAAAAAAAAAAAAGAGTAGGGCAATACAGTTAATACATAAAAGGTATTTGAAAACTATAAATAAATGAAGCATGGCACAGTTTCCAAGACAAAACATTTTTATAAAAATCATTCCTTGGGACATGAAAGTGCCTATAGTTGAAGAAACCCCCTTTTAACGGACAAGCTGAGCCGCTCTTTCTCACAGGGCCTCTCAATTCCAGGCCGATGCTAATGAATGCAAGTCTGGCACTGGCATTATCTGCTGGTAACGTCTGAGGTGGCGGGAATGAGTTTGGCACGGTAAGTGATAGCCTCGCTGACTCCTGTGGAGAACTACAAAGACAGACTGCATGCCTGGAAGGAAAAGCCAATACCTGTGTGCCTCCACAGGCCCTCCGTTCATTGGCTGTGCCGGACTAGAGTGGCTTAAAGAGAGAATGAACGACAACGAGGAATTAAGGGGGATTATGGGCCAGTCTGCGCTGTAATGAGCCCGAGGTGAGGTGGGTTCCAGCCAAAGTCTGAGCAGGCCTCTCATTGATGTCTACTACACACAAAATTGCAAATAATCTGCAGACATCCTTCCAGATGTCCCCTTGAATTTCCTGCGGCTTAAGACAAATTGAAAGTGCTTTGAAAGTTTTGATAATCAAATAGCAAGTTTGATTGAAACCTTGCACATGGAAGAATGTAGCGTGCAGCCATCTAAAGATGTTTAACTTGTGCCCTAATGACAGTCATCCCATCTCAAGGGAATTTTACAGGGATTCAGGAGACAATGATACCTTATCTTCCCAGACAGTGTTATCTGGTAACATAAAGAGACTGAATTGCAGCATCTTAGATTTGAAATGTAACAATATTTTCAATTTTTAATTTAAAAATTGTAACTGTGAAATATTACAATAATCATTTTTTTGTAAATCTTTTAGAATAATTAATTTTAAATGTATTCCTGTGATGGCAAAGCTGAAATTTTCAGCAGTCATTACATCCTTCACAAATCAGTCTAATATGGTGCTCAAGAAACATTGTTGTTATTATTATTATTAACAATAATAATAATAATAATAAAGCAACTTTATTTATATACACAATGGTAATTCAAAGCGCTCTACATAAAATAGAGTTAAAATAATCGTAAAATTAAAACAACATGCATACTGTAAGAAATAAAATGACAATAAAAGCAAAGAACAAAAATCTAAATAATTAAAATTTATTTAAAATGTATCGAAACAGTTAAGAATAAAAAAAAGAGGATACATAAAATACAGTGCAATTATTATTATTATATGTTGAAAACAGTTGCACTGGTTTATATTTTAATATATAAAGGTTTTCAGGAATCCCTTTATTAATAGAAAGCTCGAAAGAACAGCATTTATTTAAAATAGTTCTTTTTGGTCTCTACTGTCACTTTTGACCGATTTGTTGCAAATTAAAATATGAATAAAATTATTCATTCAAAAAATGATTTAATGTTTACAATTAAATAGAATAATATTAAGGAGCACAAAAGGTTGTGTGTGTGTGTGTGTGTGTGTGTGTGTGTGTGTAGAATAAAGCATATTCAAATACAACATGACAGCGTTAGAGAAAAAAAGAAGGGCGAATTATAGTTTAGAAGATGCTTGCAGAAACCTCTAAAGTGCAAATCACCTGAAAGGTAATGACAACTTACAGTATACAGATGTTCATTTCAATGCAGCTGGCCAAGAAAATAATTTCCTCCCGTTCCCATGGAAACCATACTGCAAAATGTGTCTGTCTGTGAACTTCAGCTGGAAATCACAGAACCAGACATGTCTGCAACGATTAACCTCAGCAACTGAATTTGTTCTGTTTGCAAATTCCCCACCAAACATGGAAATTCTGATCAGCAGGAGAAGAAGAGAAATTGATTTTCATGCATGTTATCGTTTATTTTTACAGCGGTACACATAGGCGGTGTGAACTTTCTCCTGTTCACCTGCTGTCTCTGTATCCTATTTGCCTCCATTATTTACTTTTTGTTTTGAAAGAGGCACCAGGAAGTTGTGTGAAACAAAGCTTGAATGCGTGATCTGATATTAGAAAATTCCTCATATTTTGACGCTGGAGACCAGGGCACTTCTATTCACCAATGAAAGACATACCTTTGCTTTTCCCTCCACCAAAGCCTGTTTTTCCAGAGGTCATTGTCAACACACCCAAATGAAAGTCAACTCTAAAATATCTTTCAATCTGAAAGCAGTGACTTGTCTTTAACAGACTGGTGATATTGCACTTGTATGAGGACGGGCTGCCCTCTATATGCCCCAGCTGATTGCTTTGCATTCACAACAGCTGTGGCTCTGCAGCAATTTAGAATCGCGCATTATCTTTTCAGCTCAAACATTTGAAAAGGCAAAATTATTCCTTCTGAAACACATTTTATTTTGTTTAAAACAGATGCTACGTTTTTAAGCATCTGTGTGGTATTTGCTGTTTGAATAGACATCACACACAAATTTACAACAGGACTATCTGTGAGCCGACCCTCTTGAACAAATTACATATATGTAGATTTAAAATGATGTAAAATAGCAATATATAGCAATTTTCAAATGTTGTTGACACACAGATATATATGGGGTGAATTCAGGATGACTGGGGGAAAAAAAAAAGGGTCCCAAACAACCTGAATTCACTTTGTGTGTGTAAACCAGCATTTAAAATTTGGCTTTGTATAAATATATTAAATTATGCATTCAATCTTGTATTAATCCATCACAAAGCTTCTGAATATTATTTCCTTGCTACTATACAGGGTTAATGGTTGTTAAAAAATCTAACTGTACATAAGCTAATTTACTAATTAATTTCAGTACACTAATTTTCAACAGAACCATTTATTTGAGTGCATTGAGTGTATTGATCATTTGGTAATAAAAATGATATTTGTATTTAATAAAAAATAATAGTTTGTCCATATCCCTTGAACGGTTGTCCACCCTGTCGTATTGAGGAATCCGCCCCTTTAAGAAAAGGCCATCCCCTTTAGTCATAAACAAACTGTTATTATGTAGATATAAAATTATGCAAATGTTTGTAAGTTTCATCTACTAAAACTACTGATTTTATAGATGTGTTTGATTAAATATATATAAAAAAAATTATAAAACTATACACAAACATAAACATATATAATATATATGTATATTTTTTATCTAAAGCTACTAATTTTATAGATATGTGTGTGCTAAACTACATATATAAAAATTATAAATATACAGTATGTATACAGTATATATATATATATATATATATATATATATATATATATATATTGGTACTTGCTCTTGTGAATTTATTTTGATGTTAATTACATTGTGCGAGCTGTCTCTTTAATACCGCGTGGTTTATATACATGTTGCTGCTGATTGGGCTGACATGTTTGACACGCCCACCAAACAAGAGAAAACGCATCTCAAACCCCGTTGCACTCCAGGAAACATGTCGTTCAAACCGGAAACCGTAGCAAAACGGTGCACACCGGTTTGAGCTTGAACTTGCCCCTGATGTCACTAAAGGGGATGACCTTTTCTTAAAGGGGCGGATTCCTCAATACGACAGGGTGGACAACCATTCAAGGGATATGGACAAACTATTATTTTTTATTAAATACAAATATCGTTTTTATTACCAAATGATCAATACACTCAAATTGAGTAATCTCTTATTTAACAAAATATTAATAGGAGAAAAAAAAAATATTATATGATTTGACAATATTCTACTATCCTTCAAATTTAATGAGCAGTGCATGGGACATAGCAAAATAACACGCATCCTCTTACACAAAACTTTAAAAAATCTAGAAAATGTATCTAAAGAGCCAAGTAATGCTTTTGTTATACATAGCCTTTGTTATACAGTGCTTTTTTGTTAAACATAGCCTAATATAACACACCCTTTCATGGTCATTTTTATGTCAAGTTATCATGGCAAATGAGTTATGTACAGGACACCAAAAGGCACCCTGCAGTGATATTGACCCATATATATATATCGCTGCATGTAACTATTTTTTCATTACAAATATTAATTTTTTTTTTTTAAATGTTATTTTAGACACACACAAACATTCAAAATTTACTTTATCATTTATAAATATGTACATATGAGATGAGGTTTTCAATCATGTAAAAGCCTCTGAATATTATTTCCTTGATATCATACAGCGTTGATGGTAGCTCAAAAATCTAACCGTACTGAAACCTATTTTTGTACATGCACTTCTATCTCACAGCGGTGTTTATGCCTAGTGTTGCATCGCTGCATGTATTTATGTATTTATCCATTGAGAGGCACACAGCATGACCTACAGCTCGGTTTAGAGCATCTTGGGGGCTGGTATCCCCCCCGGGCCTTTCATCATTTACTGTGCTGTGACAGAAAATGGAGGCAGCGAGCGCAGAGTGCTGCATTAAAAACCCTTTACCCATTGGTGATTTATAAGTGTCCGCCCAGCCAAGCTCACAACGCCACACGATCTTTCCAGCGAGAGGCCATTTGTGAAAATCAGCTATGGGGGGTCGGGTGCTTCATCACAAAGACCAACTTCACTATGAGAAGGTTGCACGTCTAGTAATTTTGCATTTTAATGGTTATTCTCACCTATTGAGTCGTGATGCAGTGTTGGTGAAGTAGTTGAGCAAGACGAAGTACTACAATTATATGATATCCTCTCGTTGACACCAGGTAGTCCTGACAATGAATATTTGAATATGGCATAAGCAGAGACGAGGAAAGAACCAGGCATGTTTTTTATTGAATATCTGCGTCAGGCAAAGTCTCGGGTCACCAGAAATCAAAAGTACCTCTCTAGAGACAGACTGGATTCTGTGTCCTTGAGATGAGCTAACATATAAAGAAAAAATTTATTCATGCTAATTCTGAATTGTATCTGCTTGTGTCTGTGCAAGTTACATGAATGATAGACGGACCTGGAAATGTTATACAGCAAAAAGGCACAACATCATTTCATTTATATATTAATTTTATTGACTGAAAAGAATGACTGAATGAATGACTGAATGAATGAATGAATGAATGAATTAATTAATTAATTAATTAATTAATTAATGAATGAATGAGAAATTCATTTAGGTTAAAACTGATTTAGGTTCATGACTAACACACTATTTGTGGTTGTAAAAGACATGTTTTTTTTAATCATTGCATTGAAATAACACTGATTAATAGAAGTTAAGTTGTTAGCATTTGACAAAGATTATGACAATAACCAAATATACATATTATTATTTTGCAAATACTCTCTGCATTTATGCTGGAAATGTTGTACAGCACAAAGGACATCATAAGATAGTCCTTTTAATGTAATAAATAAATAAATAAATATCAGAAGGTATATATTAAATGTCACATAACTGATGTAATGCAACAACCCTAATTTGATGCAAGGATTCATTAAATTGTGACAGTAAATCAAAAGAGACATCAAGGACATTTGTTACAAAATATTTTTATTTCAAATAAATTCTGTTCTTTTAAACTTTCAATGCATCAAATATATTTATAATTTATAATATATTTATAATATATATATATATATATATATATATATATAAAACGCAAACACTGTTTTTTGTTTATGTAAGATGTTGTGTCATATCTGGAGCTGTAATGAAAGTCCTGACACACACACACACAGGAAAATAATGAAGATGATGAAAACTGGAGATGATATTAAGGTTTGCGAAGGGTTATTATGGCGATCAGTGGCAAATGTGCTGGCTTGATGTCTACATGATCAGGTCAGGCCACAGACAGACTAATGAGTGTACGCATTACCCATGATTCCCTGGATAAACACAGCAAGCCCAGCAGAGGTGTTGACAAGCATCTGTTTTATCATGAATCAATGTCCATATAATGATTAAGATGCGATTCAGGAGTAAAAATGGAGGAAATAAAGAGTTGTCACAGGTCATGGACACGCACAGAAAGATGTCAACAAATGACCATGAAACCTCAGTTTATTCTGTTACTTTGCAGACAAAATAATGACTCATATACTGACACACAGATCAAGAGTTAACCTTGTGTTTATGTGCTCCTATTGGCTTACATTCATTCACTGGACAGTCTGAAATCAATAAGAAATTCACAGTGAACTTACTCAGATTCATGACTAACAAACTATTTGTGGTTATTAAAGATATGTTTTTATCCAAATATACATATTATGGGAGAACAAAAACATGCAAATATTGTCTGCATTTATGCTCGAATAAAGGTGGCAAAAGGCGTAATATCATCACTGGAGCCCTGTATGAGAGAAGCCGCTCCGAGTGGTAAACAGGTTAGAGGGGAAAATGCTTGTAATCCAAGTCCCATGTTTAGAAATGAGAGGGTCTTTTGTGTAGCTCAGGCGTGTGTGATGCACTGCTTTGTAATTTACATATGGCTGTGCTCTTTGTAAATATACAGGGAGGACTCAGACAGGCACTGCCAAAACACACAAGCGCTCTCTGAGAATACAATGGCTGGCCTCTTGTTCAACATCTTTGCAATGAATAAATGAATAATGTTGCACCAGAAGAAGTCTGTAACAGGCATGTGGGACTGTGATATTCAGAGTCTGAATATGCATAACACGGAAATGTTTTGTGCTGTACAATGAATGGAGGAGATAGAATGTTGGCCTACTGTAAACATCTTTCACTAAATCATTTCAACTGTTAAAACAAACAGTTGTAAACTGATGAACATCAACTGACACATAATATACTGTTAATTTATATATATATATATATATATATATGTTATAACTCTGTGTGTGTGTGTGTGTGTGTGTTATCAGAAAATGTGTGAAAACAAAAACACAACAAAATTAGAACCTTAACTGAAATTACAATGAAAACAGCCAATATGTGTAATATTATAAAATATTTCATCTTGAAATATCATGAAATTATACAAATATTAATAAATAAATATATATAGTCAAACCAAAAATTATTCAGACACCAGTTATAATTTTTTATATTTTTTTACTAGTGGGTCCAGGACACTATAGTTCATTTATGTAAGTGAGGATAGCAAAATAAAGTGAATTGTGACATTATACCCAAAAATTCTTCATACAGTGGACTACCAGTAAAATTGATAAAAAAAAATTGGGACCAAAAATTATTCAGATACTTTGACCTGACCATATTTTGCTTAAGTGTTTTTTTTTTTAATTGCTAATGTGATCTTTTTACAACGCAGACTGAACAAAATTAAAGGTGCAATAGGTGATTGTCTTCAGAAACATTTTTTGTTATGCTGGTTGAAAGTCTCTTCATATCACGATATCAATCATTAAGTTAAGTGGTCTAAATGTATTTATCTGTATTTATATATTCTGTAGAAGGCGCAGGATCAAGAAATGTTCGTCCAATCAAAACGCTCGGTCCGAGCGTTTTAATTGGCTTTCCTACCTGCCTGTCAAGGGGAGGCCTTATAAACATGTTAAGATTTTTTTTTCATCTATTTCATCTTAAATACATGTTATCATTGTCAAACCAAAAATTATTCACCAGATATAATTTTTGATATTTTTAGTGGGTGCAGGACACTATAGTTGATTTATGTAAGGGAGGATAGCAAAATCAAGTAAACTGTGACATGTTATACCCCAAAAAATTCGTCATACAGTGGACTACCAGTAAAATTGATAAAAAAAAATTGGGACCAAAAATTATTCAGATACTTTGACCTGACCATATTTTGCTTAAGTGTTTTTTTTTTTAATTGCTAATGTGATCTTTTTACAACGCAGACTGAACAAAATTAAAGGTGCAATAGGTGATTGTCTTCAGAAACATTTTTTGTTATGCTGGTTGAAAGTCTCTTCATTTTAATATGCTTTCCTACCTGCCTGTCAACGTATGTATTAGCATACCTCTGCGGGGCAGGGGGCTGGGGTGTGGTTGGTTGGTGGTTAAAGTAGTGACCATGTGACGCAGTGACAACAAAACTTGACAACCCTGCATCCAACACGAGCTGCAGGAGTCAGATTTCACTGATCACGGGTTGAGAGGAGAGATGGCTGACATATCATGCTGGAGGATTTGCTGCTCAACAGATCCTGAGCTCAATGACAAATATCTGATCTTCCTTTACACAGAACACACGTGATCGCTAAATCAAAAGTGAAAGTGAACAGCGAGTGCTCATTCAAAAGAGATTTAAATACTCCGCATATTGATAGTGGCTCCCTGATGCGCGAAAC
>NW_015552633.1:873999-877929 GCF_001515605.1 Sinocyclocheilus anshuiensis | reverse complement strand
GGGGGGACGTTCGCTTTCAGTGCCATCAGGCTAAAGTTAGCATTTTCCAAGATCTCCTACTGCACCTTTGCTACTGCGTTACTCCTACTGCATTGCTTGGTAATTGGTTGACCTAAATTGGTATTATCTAATTGTGTACTTAAATTTAACAGCTGATAGCTATTCAACCTAATTCATTACATACCTTTCTATCAAAGTTATCTGACATTATCAAGATAATAATGATAGATAATATCTATAAACACAATTTAACTCTGCGATGTTGTCATATTTTATTTCCATTTTCTAAACTATAGCGAATAAATCAATGTTATAATGTGAGAAATGTTGAAGGTGTCTGAATACATTTTGGTTTGACTATTCACACACACACACACACATACACACACATATACATATACATATATATTTCTAATTTCTTGAAATGTATTTTTATTTATAATTTCTGTTTTACAGAACAAAGAAAAAGTATAATTTTTCCAGACAGGCTACTCCCACAGATTTTACAGCAGCAGGGCTACAGTTAAACCAGGACCCCTGATCACCTTTACATCATTCACTCATAATGTCAGCTCTATTTCTGAAAGCGTCCAAGCGCTCGTAAAAATTCAGGCCTCTGCTTAAATGCTTTTTAAAATGTATTTAAAGCGTTATGAAACATGACATGTTTACTGCGGTTGCCATAGTGTTGTTTCCAGTGTAAGAAACAATTAAATACGAATATTGTATTATGCAGAGTCTCAACCTCAATTCACGGCGGTCCCAGTGGAACGTGCGCTGGAAGTAAATTAAGAGAAGGATTTAGGTTTTGGCCTTGCTTCCCTCGAGTAGACATTGTGAAGAAAAGCAAATCCAAACTGCTTTACATTAATATTTACAGTAATGCTCTTAGCAGACACTTTCTGACCAAAGAGACTTTCGAGAAGTTTCTGCTCTTCCCTAGAAGTAAAGACAGATTTCAAAAGTCAATAAATCAGTGTCAGAAGTAACATTTTCATGAATTATGTCTTAAGAACTGCTCACAACTACTTGACACTTGGTTTACTTAAAACAAAAAAAAACTTCACATTTATGCATATTTATTTGGTTAAAGCACAAATATGCATATATAAATATATTGCTGTATTTTTGGTACATTTAAAGGAATAGTTAACCCAAAAATGAAAATTTGCTGAAAATGTACTCACCCTCGGTCATCCAAGATGTAGATGAATTGGTTTCCTAATCAGAACAGATCTGGAGAAATTTAGCATTACATCACTTGCTCACCAATGGATCCTCTGCAGTGAATGGGTGCCGTCAGAATGAGAGTTCAAACAGCTGATAAAAACATCACAATAATCCACAAGTAAATGACTCCAGTACATCAATTAACACCCTTTAACACAAGAAAAAATCTGCAGTGTTTGTAATAAACAAAATCATCGAGATGTTTTTAATGTCAAACCATTGCTACCGCCTAAAATATGAGTTGATATCGTAATATTGCTTTCTCAAGTGAAAAGTCATCTTGTCTGAATCAGGAGAGAAATATGCACAGATCAGACACGATTTACAAGCAAAAACAATCCAGAACAGTTCTAAACTAATATATTGGTTGATTTTGATGTGAGAGGAAAACAGGGACTTTTTCACTGGAGGAAGCTTTATTGTGGATTATGGACTCATATTTTAGCTAGAAGTGATGGTTTAAAATTAAAACGCTTTGAACTCTCGTTCTGACGGCACCCATTCACTGCAGAGGATCCATCGGTGAGCAACTGATGTAATGCTAAATTTCTCCAGATCTGCTTTGACAAACTAATTCACATCTCGGCTGGCCTGAGGGTGCGTATATTTTCAGCAATTTTTCATTTTTGGGTAAACTATTCCTTTAAACTTTGATCTGTCCATCTAAATAATGAAAGCAGAACAAAGAGCAATTCATGCACAAAAAAATCTGATTGTAATATTTTGCTTTATTTTTGCTTTGTCACCATCCAGACCTTTATGACATCATAAACGTCACACGCAAGGTTTGTAAACAAAATGCTCAAAATAAGATTAGCAAATACTCATCTCTAGTGGATGTTTACATTGCTATTGTTATGATTATATAAAAACGGACATTTGTTTTTGCATCTCACTGTCTATGTATCCCGAACAGATTTTGCGTAACTCAAACAGACTTTATGTTTGACAGCTTTGACAAAGCATCTGCTATTTCAGCCTGCCCTCCCTTACACAGCTGAAATATCCACGACCGTTTGTTGATTTAAGGAACATAAAAGCTGGAAGTTATAAAAGCCACTTTCCTATTCAGCCATTTGAAGAGTTCAACTTCGAGGAAGAAAATACATGCAGTCTGAAGCATAACACAGGCATTTTATGTAACAAAACCTGGAACTTTATGCACAATTCAGAAAGCTAACAAAAAATGTATGCGTTTCTTTTGTATTATCAAATCTACAAAACGCCTCGCTGTGCTTTAAACGCCGTCAATGCCTCAGGTGTTCAACAATTCACTGCGTTTCTTCAAATGTATGGCCTCAACTAGAATTCACTGAACATCAACAGAGAAGTATTGTTTTGTTTGGGAGAAAGAAATAAGACATTCCTCTGTGAGGGATGGTATCATACAACTAGTTTTATCTGTCTTAAGCAATTGTGTCTCCCAACCTTCATTCATCTCAAGCCATTTGGGAGGTGTGGTTTTCTGAGCATATCAGAAAACATAAAAGAACAATCTGCTTGGGAAGTCCCAGTGGGCATTTGTTTCAGAGATGTAGCTCTCTGGCTTATTTAGATATCTCTCAGGTCTCCTTACCCTCCCATTCCTGAGATATTTGTATTTGTTGAGCACATCACCTACATGGATATTGGCAATGTTAGGAGCTTATTTCACTCTCAGAATGGAATAATTCTTTTATCCCTTCAGCTTTCCTCCATATTTGTCTGCGGCAGGGAACATTATATATCATATTTAAGTCTCGATGAGGTCTCTCTTATCACCTGTAATCCTGTTTTTATCTGGCCTTTTTTTTTTTGCATTAATGCGAATAAGGACATAAGGACAGAATAGAGCGGCAAGAATGTATTGGGAGAGTGGAAGCGAATTGCATTCAGACTCAAACCGGCAACCTTGTGAGAACTCAGTAACTCTATATTGTTGCAAACATGCTGCTTACCACCAAACCATGCGGATAAGCTCCTTTGTGACATAATAAAACAATTAGAAAATACATATATTTCGAATTTAACGCTGCTCGAGTCAAACACAAATGCACTAGGCTACTGATATATGCAAATTGGAATTAGAGAACTGATCTATGTCTGTGTCACAAATGCAGAAATGTTCTATTAATACAAGGCCTCTACAGTCAGGCCAGCATAAATTATTAGCAATTTTGTCTCGAACACATCTGGTGGAACTGCTCAGGTGCACATGGTAAATGAAGCACAGGTGTGGGGAACAGAGCAAGTTTATGAATCAAAGAACAAACTAAAATAGCTTTTGTGATCACCGGTGAGAGGAGATTAAAAAAGAGGAAAGATTAAAGAAGGACATAAAATAGAAATCTATAGGGGGAAAAAAGCAAGGACATTAATAGAGGATGAATATAGGATATATAAATACTGGACTGATGCATTTTTGTTTGGGATAATATAATATTTGCCACAGTAAATTAGGTATTGTGCAGGAATTACATATTCCCATGTGCAGAATGCAATTATAATTGAATCTCTTTAAAATGAAAGACCTGAGTTCAGGGACCAAATGTAGGAATTAGTATTCTACACTTGGGATTTCAGTGGCAAGAGAGACAAAGATCCAATCACTTTTTATTCAGTTTACTGTCCCCAGATCCAACAAATGGCTTGAGAAAATATCAACCAAAAATGTGTCAATAAACATTAGCATACGACACATCAGCTGCATCTCTTTGACTG
>NW_015552633.1:850615-873095 GCF_001515605.1 Sinocyclocheilus anshuiensis | reverse complement strand
GGATCCTCTGCAGTGAATGGGTGCCGTCAGAATGAGAGTTCAAACAGCTGATAAAAACATCACAATAATCCACAAGTAAATGACTCCAGTACATCAATTAACACCCTTTAACACAAGAAAAAATCTGCAGTGTTTGTAATAAACAAAATCATCGAGATGTTTTTAATGTCAAACCATTGCTACCGCCTAAAATATGAGTTGATATCGTAATATTGCTTTCTCAAGTGAAAAGTCATCTTGTCTGAATCAGGAGAGAAATATGCACAGATCAGACACGATTTACAAGCAAAAACAATCCAGAACAGTTCTAAACTAATATATTGGTTGATTTTGATGTGAGAGGAAAACAGGGACTTTTTCACTGGAGGAAGCTTTATTGTGGATTATGGACTCATATTTTAGCTAGAAGTGATGGTTTAAAATTAAAACGCTTTGAACTCTCGTTCTGACGGCACCCATTCACTGCAGAGGATCCATCGGTGAGCAACTGATGTAATGCTAAATTTCTCCAGATCTGCTTTGACAAACTAATTCACATCTCGGCTGGCCTGAGGGTGCGTATATTTTCAGCAATTTTTCATTTTTGGGTAAACTATTCCTTTAAACTTTGATCTGTCCATCTAAATAATGAAAGCAGAACAAAGAGCAATTCATGCACAAAAAAATCTGATTGTAATATTTTGCTTTATTTTTGCTTTGTCACCATCCAGACCTTTATGACATCATAAACGTCACACGCAAGGTTTGTAAACAAAATGCTCAAAATAAGATTAGCAAATACTCATCTCTAGTGGATGTTTACATTGCTATTGTTATGATTATATAAAAACGGACATTTGTTTTTGCATCTCACTGTCTATGTATCCCGAACAGATTTTGCGTAACTCAAACAGACTTTATGTTTGACAGCTTTGACAAAGCATCTGCTATTTCAGCCTGCCCTCCCTTACACAGCTGAAATATCCACGACCGTTTGTTGATTTAAGGAACATAAAAGCTGGAAGTTATAAAAGCCACTTTCCTATTCAGCCATTTGAAGAGTTCAACTTCGAGGAAGAAAATACATGCAGTCTGAAGCATAACACAGGCATTTTATGTAACAAAACCTGGAACTTTATGCACAATTCAGAAAGCTAACAAAAAATGTATGCGTTTCTTTTGTATTATCAAATCTACAAAACGCCTCGCTGTGCTTTAAACGCCGTCAATGCCTCAGGTGTTCAACAATTCACTGCGTTTCTTCAAATGTATGGCCTCAACTAGAATTCACTGAACATCAACAGAGAAGTATTGTTTTGTTTGGGAGAAAGAAATAAGACATTCCTCTGTGAGGGATGGTATCATACAACTAGTTTTATCTGTCTTAAGCAATTGTGTCTCCCAACCTTCATTCATCTCAAGCCATTTGGGAGGTGTGGTTTTCTGAGCATATCAGAAAACATAAAAGAACAATCTGCTTGGGAAGTCCCAGTGGGCATTTGTTTCAGAGATGTAGCTCTCTGGCTTATTTAGATATCTCTCAGGTCTCCTTACCCTCCCATTCCTGAGATATTTGTATTTGTTGAGCACATCACCTACATGGATATTGGCAATGTTAGGAGCTTATTTCACTCTCAGAATGGAATAATTCTTTTATCCCTTCAGCTTTCCTCCATATTTGTCTGCGGCAGGGAACATTATATATCATATTTAAGTCTCGATGAGGTCTCTCTTATCACCTGTAATCCTGTTTTTATCTGGCCTTTTTTTTTTTGCATTAATGCGAATAAGGACATAAGGACAGAATAGAGCGGCAAGAATGTATTGGGAGAGTGGAAGCGAATTGCATTCAGACTCAAACCGGCAACCTTGTGAGAACTCAGTAACTCTATATTGTTGCAAACATGCTGCTTACCACCAAACCATGCGGATAAGCTCCTTTGTGACATAATAAAACAATTAGAAAATACATATATTTCGAATTTAACGCTGCTCGAGTCAAACACAAATGCACTAGGCTACTGATATATGCAAATTGGAATTAGAGAACTGATCTATGTCTGTGTCACAAATGCAGAAATGTTCTATTAATACAAGGCCTCTACAGTCAGGCCAGCATAAATTATTAGCAATTTTGTCTCGAACACATCTGGTGGAACTGCTCAGGTGCACATGGTAAATGAAGCACAGGTGTGGGGAACAGAGCAAGTTTATGAATCAAAGAACAAACTAAAATAGCTTTTGTGATCACCGGTGAGAGGAGATTAAAAAAGAGGAAAGATTAAAGAAGGACATAAAATAGAAATCTATAGGGGGAAAAAAGCAAGGACATTAATAGAGGATGAATATAGGATATATAAATACTGGACTGATGCATTTTTGTTTGGGATAATATAATATTTGCCACAGTAAATTAGGTATTGTGCAGGAATTACATATTCCCATGTGCAGAATGCAATTATAATTGAATCTCTTTAAAATGAAAGACCTGAGTTCAGGGACCAAATGTAGGAATTAGTATTCTACACTTGGGATTTCAGTGGCAAGAGAGACAAAGATCCAATCACTTTTTATTCAGTTTACTGTCCCCAGATCCAACAAATGGCTTGAGAAAATATCAACCAAAAATGTGTCAATAAACATTAGCATACGACACATCAGCTGCATCTCTTTGACTGTATAAGTACTGCCATTAAATGACAAGCATCCCATATGGACAGATTTACTTGATGCAATAATCAATTCCCAAGTATTTGAAGCCATTTTCGATCATCTTCAAATATCTAAAAACACAGTATTTCAGTGGCAATTATGTGTGCCAAATACCTTTTACAAGGGCAGATGGACTCTTTAGTGCAAATCTGTGGATTAACATCAGTCCTCTCTCACTCCACAGCAAAACAATAGAACAATTCACCAAGATCACATGGCATAAGATACGTACAGAGCTACTGGGATTGGTCCCTGAGTCTTAAATGTCAGCAAACAACTGTGGAAAGATAGAGAGAAGGTGTGGGGAGAGGGCAGAACCGAAATGCCTTCTGCTATTGTTCTTCCAAAGGTCAAACCCTATCCAATCACAGAATAGTGTGACCCTCAAGATACAGGAAAAATAACAGGAATGACATCCAAGTGGAGGCTGCAAAACAAATTTGTTGGAAACATCTGTTAGAATAAAAGATATACGACCAAATATGCAAAAAGCAATTTGGATGTGCTGATCAAAGATGTCCAAACTGGGATAAAACCTCTGAGAATGATTTTCTAGTCACTAACGGGAATGGGAAGTTAGTAGCATTTGAACCATGAAGAGGAACTGCTGGATGAGATGTGATAGACTTCACTAAGTTGTGTCTGGTTTGTTTTAAAAGCAAGCGATTTACCACAATTATGTACAGCCTTTTGTGTGTGAGTTTTAAAAATGACTAGTTATTAGACGCACAAAGTCCTTTTTCCTCTGCCGAATAGCAGTTAAAACTCGCGGCTGGATGATCTGCTTGGTAGATTGATGAATAATCCATTATCTCTTCCAGGGGAGAAGCTTAGACAAATACCTGCAGAAAGGCTCTTGAGATTGACACTTCTACAAATAGTCCATTGCATCTGGATAAAGCCAGATTACAACCAAATAACATATAAGGGCATACCATGTGAAATTAAAAATGTTCTCAGTGTGGATTTAGGGATAATGTGACCTCTTCTCTAGCTCATTGGCAGCATGAGCTCAGGGTAAGGATGGAATGGATGGGCTCAAATTTGTGTCCTTTCCGTGTGATGTCATTCAGTAGTATTATTGATGGCTAAAATGCACAAAGCACGTGAAATCATAAAGAAATATAGAAAGTGATGCCAGGCGCTGAAGTGGTTTGCAGATACAGTTTTTAATGTATCACAACAATGAGCAACAAACATACTTGATGAACTATTTCCAGAAGAAGTTGTTCAAATACCATCTACAATAAACGTCATTTCAACTATGACAACAGGTCTGTGACAAAATAAAAAAGTTTCAAAACCATGTTATTACCGTAATACGGTACAGCTGAGACCTCAAACATTACAGTAACAAAAACTAATGAGACTACTCTCTATATATAAAACATCAATAACATTTTTGGTTTAGTTTATTTAAAGTTTTCGCCATAGGGGCATCTTTTTTTATTAAAACCTTGGGGTGCATTTCCTATGTTACCCAGGCGTTGAAAGTACGTATTGTGTAGAATATGATTACGCCTTGATCATCCCTTTGATATCCAGAAGAACAATCCTAATATCAACCTTTAGAAGGTTGTCCTCCTATGCTTGACACTATCCATCCGTAGAAAGGTTTTTTGGCTGCTGTGCAGTTGCAACATTTATGTACAATTACATTACTGGACCATCCTTAGTTTTTTGTATTTTCTTTTTTTTGTTTTTGGTTTTTTTTTGTTTGTTTTTTTGCTCTACCAGTCCTTTGTGTGGGAAGCATTCTGGTCCAGGCTAACACCTTAGCGCACGGTGCTAGCTGACAGCTCAGTCTCTAAATGCTGTTCCACATTCAGGGAAAGGCAAAAGCAGAGTTCTAAAAGCCTTTGGAATCAGGACAGTCGCTCATGTTTTGGACAGAGGCAGGATTGCACCTTGGGAGGCAAAGATGTCTCTTGTGAAACACAATCAAAAAGTGTCTTCAGGATTAAAAGAAGCGTTAAAATATTAAAAATCCAAATAAGAACATTAAAAAGTCCACAAAAAAAAATAATTAAAAACTGTGACATTTTACCTTAAACAGAAAAAAACACCTGTACAGCAATATAAAGTAAAATGAAATGTTACTTAATTTCATCGTTTGAAACAATTTTTAAGCATGATTTGATTTAACCTGTCAAACAGTTGCATTACATGCTACTTGTTCATCTCAGAATAGGAATACCAAAAGCAATACATTTTTGCATTTCTTCATATTAATAAATTTGTACCATGCACAGCCAACTACGAATATGTACAACAGCTTAACTTTCTTTGTTCACGAGCATTTTACTTTCATACATTAAGCCTTCTGTTACTTTGGAATGAATCACATTGTCCAACTGTATCAAACCAGAAAGTGATTCGTAAAAATTAAACACCCTTGACAGCGTTCACATTCTTTAAGTTACACAGCCAAAAATGAAAGAAAATAAAATAAAAACAGTAAAGCAAGGTGATTCGTGATGAATCAGTATTCTGTCTAGTAGGAAGCTGAAAATGTATGGCAAGCGATTTAGAAAAAACAAAACAAAAACATTACACAGTAGCAGCATAACGTCATAAGATAATACTTTGTAATCCAAGTATCACTAAATATGATGGAAAATGGTCTATGTTCATGACATTAACAGAAGTGCCCAGAGTAGAATGAAAGAAACAGCCTATCCACTATATGGCAGTGTATAGGGGTAACACTGTGTTCAGTCCTACAGAAGTACAGGGGAGAAAAAAAAAATCATTTTTATAAAACAAATGCTTTATCCCCTTTTAAAAAGCAGCTTTCTTGTTTAAAAGAAGCAAATGTTCATACCATTTTTCAACATTTTGTCCAACTTGCACTTTTTCAAGTATACAGTACTACTTTCATGGATGCACCAATTGTTAAATGTCTCTGGATTGTTCGGTGTGAAACGTCTAACAAATGTGGACCAATCTGCTGCTGAACTACACACAAATAATAATTCAAACAAATGAATAAACACCGAAAACTGATGTCTATTAAATTAAGACATGGCCTACCTCAAATAATAATAATAAAAAAAGAAAGAAAGAAAAACTGAAATCAAATAAGTGCACTATAGTCCAGACACAAGCAAGTACCGTAACAGTATAGCAATTCACAAATGAAAAAATGTCCTATTCACATAATGTTCAAGAGTCTATCAAAACTAGAATTATTACCTCTTCAGAAAAGGGTGTGATGAGAGGTAAAAGAAAGAAGGTAAGAGTTGGCACAGATTATTAGTATATTCTACAAGAAAAAAGGGTGTTGTATATAAATACAGCTTGTGGCAATACAAACTGGCAAACACAGGGGCATAACACATGACTTCACCATTCTAAATTCCCTCAGTGGTAAAAGCATACTCTCTCGTAGGGCAAACTAAAAGAATATGCGCGTTGTCCTGTAACAGTTATATTGTCTCTTGGTACACTACACACATCAAGGAAATGCCTCCAATAAAGCTTGACATGTTTTGGTAAAAGCCATTTATAAGCAGGCTTCGTTGCTGTTTCAACAAATGAGAAATGTTATGTTCTGACCTGAGAATTTAAAGCTACTGAATTACACCTAACTAAACGAAGAGAAATTCTCTTTGAAAGTTCTGGATCATTATCCCATACAGTACATGCTAGCATTTGGAAATCAATCCAGCTGAGGTGCAATTTGCTATCGTGAGAATTTTTGGCTTGAATCAAGCTCCAAAAGAACTTGTGAGAGTTTTCCTATTCCATGTTTGTATACAATATAAGCTCAGTCAAGCATCTGCAACAGTTCTGTCCATAACAAAAATCAATCATTTTCTTGCCAGCATATCAATATGGGAAAAACAATCCTGAGTCAATCTTTTGGTACTGTAATTTTTTGGGTTAGAGAAACTTTGGAACTGCAGTTAAAAGTCTTTTTTCGTTTAAGCAAGGAATCCGTTTTTCACACCTACACACTGAACATATCCATTCTGATACTACTGAAATTGCCATCTAGGCCGGACGCCGCCTTAGCCTTGACTTCCAACGTGTTATCTAAGTCATCCAGCTTCTGGCTTAACTCACTGTCAGACTCGTCTGAACAACTTTCGGTGGGTAGTGAGGTTTGAACCCCTGAGGTGCTGCACGAAGTTGAGGTAACCGTTGAAGGCAAGGAAAGGGGAGGAGAAGAAGCAGATGGGCAGGACGCAGCTTTCCTGGCTGAGGCCTGGAAAAGAATATTTGGCCAGGACTTCATGGACAAGTGAGAGAGATGAGGCAAGGTGTTATTAGAAGAAGCTGCAGACTGCGAGGTAGATGTGGTGTTAGGACAAGGGGAGCAGACTGAGTGAGGTAATAATCTAGCATGCTCTTTGGCATTTCTCATTGCTTGTTTGATTGTTTTCTCTTTGTGCAAGCTCGACTGAAGGTGTTGGCCAAGTGCTTCGTTCCCGCTGACGGACACGTTGCAGGCTATGCAATTGTACTTGCTCACGGCCTTGCGATGCACTGTCTCTTGTGGATCGATAAACGGGTGACCAAAGTAACAGAAGGACTTCTGGTGGCGAGCTGCTGAGTCTTCATCAGCAAAAATCATCTGGCACTTTCTGCATATAAACTCGTGTTTGATGGACGGAACGATAAACGCATCTGGAAAGCCTGAACTTTTGGTATTCGTTCGGGGTTCTTCATTTGTGCTTTCTGTTAAAGAGCCTTTATCATCCTTAGTTTCAATAGCCTCTTTTGGTTTGAGAGAGTTGCTTTGTGCACTCATTGACTTCATAGGGGGCGTTTTATGCTGCGGTTCACTTTGCTTCTGCTGCTGCTGATGCTGCTTCTGTAAGGAATCCTGGAGGGACTGCTGGTACTGTTGGTACTGCTGCAGCAGGGCAGTTGGAGAAAGCCCAGCAATAGCCTGCGGCAGTGCAGGGCCGTAGGGGAACATGTTCTCCATTCCACACAGAGGAGGGAAGTATCCCCCCTGCATTCCGCCAGGAAGTTGGGGTGAGAAGCAAGATGCAAAGCCAGGGATGAAATAAGGCAAGAACTGTCCCCCTAGGAAGGAGCCTGGGTCACCAGCAATGGCATTCTGAAGGGCTTGCAGTTGTGCTGGGTCCATCTGTGTCTCACTTCCCAATTTTCCTAGCACTGAAAGTGGCGGCGAGGGCTTTTCCCTTTTCTTCACAATTGGGGTCTCGGGACGGGCAGTGTCAGCTTCTCTTTCTTTCACCTTAGGCTTCTCTAACTTCTTGTCTTTCTCAGATTCTTTTATGTGCTGCTCAGTCTGATTTGCTGCCAAAGGAGTGGGAGGAAGAGGAAGTGCGGCGGGTTGAGGAGGAGGAGGAGGAGGTGTCTGAAGAAGAGTCTTGGTTGGGGTACTGCTGAGAGACATGGCAGGAGAAGGGGTGGCTGGAGTAGGGAACCCAAGCATGCCAGCACCAGGAGACGCTAAAGCTGAAATACAGTGGTATAGATAATATTGAAACATTTGACTGCAAAATAACTCCTCAACTTTGCAAGACATTATTTTGGGGCTATCTCTCTGTTATGGAACCAAACTGTTACAAGCACTTTATCAAAAGAAGGATACAACAAAAAGATAAAACCATGAAAATAAGCACACAGGCATGAAATCAACTCAACTTTAGGGGTCACAGTCGAACTCGAAGTATTCCACATTGTTACAGTGAATGCATGCATTAAGTCCTTAGGAAATAAGTGAATGTCACAGTTCTTCAAAGGAAGCAAATGGGGCAGTAGCATTTAATGCATTAACTGTTCATTGAGCTACTGCACTGTGTTTGTCATACTAACTCACCAGGTGTATTTGGTGGAAAACCTGGAAGGGAGGATGGCCCATTGACACCAGGAAGAAGCACTGGTGGGAGACCAGATATTCCTGGGTAGGCAGTTGGCAGGCTAAGGCCATGAAGTGCATTATTGTCCACTGCAGGTTGGTGCTGGGCTGGCAAGTTGAGTACATCGGTTACCTTCAAACGGTCAAGTTCTTGTTGAGCCATAAGCTGGCGGACAGTGGTAGGTGCAAGATAGTCTTTTTCTCGATCAACCTGGTTGCCCAGGATTTCCTGCACTTTCGCAATGTGCTGCTTTGAAAAGATATGATCACGAATCGATAATCTGGCTGTATACTTCACGCCACATAATATACACTCAGGCCTCGGCCCATCTGGGGAGCCCTGGCTTATCATAAATGGCTTTCCAATGTTTATTTTGAACTTCTTTTCTTTTGCACGGGCATTCTGGAACCAGACTTGCACAACCCGTTTTGGGAGTCCTATTTCATTGCCCAGCATTTCACACTCTTGCATAGTAGGTGTGCGGTAGTCACTGAAACAAGCCTTTAGGACTTTTAGCTGTAGGTTGCTCATTTGGGTTCTAAAACGTTTGTGGCCTGGTCTCTCTCCACCAGCTTTTGCAGACTTGAAGGGATTTGTACCTCCAAATGGACTGGGTGAACTTGGATCAGCCAAACTTGAAGTCTCGCTCTTGTCTGCATAATCATCTAGTTCATCATCTCTGGAATTGAAGAAGTCACTGTCTTTGCCAGAGAAACTTAATGCTGGGCTAACCATGTTGAAATGGAATCTATCCTCATTTATGTCAGAGATTTGTGCTAGGCTCATTCTGTTCTCAATCATTTTTTCACCTCCATTTACTGTGAGATTCTCAACTTCATTATTGGTCTCATCTCCAGTTGTAGCATCACTCACAGCTGTGTTAATTGAGGAGGTTTCATCAAAGTCAATTTTGTTGGCATCAAAAGAGGCCTCTGCAGAGCTCAAGTTAAGCCCCTCAAATTCATAACTATGTTCTGCTTTAACGGATGGTAAGCTCAATACATTTTTTAGTGCCATCTCGGAAGGTTTAACTGGAGTGGAAGATGCAGTTGGAGGCTCACTGTCATTCATCTCAGTCTTTGTGGTCATTTGTAGGTAGTCAGCAAAATTATACTTATTGGGACTTTGACCTCCTTCATCTTGAGGCATCATTGGACTTGGGGGCAAACTAAAGCCTGCCTGTTTTGCCTCATGCCAGTGTCTTGAGCGAATGTGGCTATCAAGAGCTGACTTGGCCTTGAACAGTGCTCTGCAGAAGGGACACTTTTTGTGAGTCTGAGAGGGCCCAACTGCTCTAAATTGTCCCTTCCTCTCTCTGGCTCGGGTGTTCTGAAACCATACTTGGACAACTCTTTTCTTCAGGCCAACTTCACGAGCAATATGATCTAACATCTTTCTTGTTGGGTTTGAATCGAGCAAATATTTATCATATAGGATCTCAAGTTGTTCTGGAGTAATGGTAGTCCTAAGACGTTTATCTCTGTGCTGATCTTCTGCACTATTAACACCATCTTTTTCATGAGATTGATCCTCTTTTTCATCTAATTTACGTTTCACAGAGTTAGAGTTCACAGCAAGGCCAGAGTTGCTTGGAGTTGGCATCTGGGATAGGGCTCCAGACAGGAGTTGCCCAGTCATAAGAGGGTTATTTGGATCAAAGATCATATAAGGCATATCCAGCGGCCTTTCTAAAAACTGTGAGTGTAAGAATTGGTTCTGGGCAGCCAGAAAATGCATGTGCTGGTGCTCCTGCCACAGCTCTACTGTTGGGAAAGCAATTTTGCACTGATCACAGTGGTACTGTAACATTTGAGGTGGTAGGCTATTGTTAAGAGAGGACAGTGCAATTGAAAGAGGACTTGATGGGACAGTCGTAGACTGGGGCTGGGAATGTGGTCTTGACAATTGTGGTTGAGGTAATTTTTGTGGTGGAGGTTGTGGGGTTGAAGCCTTGGAAGATTTTAACTCATTTAGGTTCTTGGGAGTTTGTAAAGAGGCAATCTCTCCCAATTTAGTTTTTTCATGGAGGAGCTCAGGTTTGGGTGAGGACTTCCCTACATCAGGTCGAGGTGAAGGCATTAAGGGAGAGCTGGAGCCAGAGCTGCTTGCTGTTACAACAGAGTTTATTGCTGACTCTGTTGGCTTTACTGAACTTTGCTCATTGTTCTCTGTGAATTCCTCTGAGTGGTTTTCATCTCCAGCTTCATCATCCTCATCTTTGTAGCATTGCTTCTTCTGGTGAGTAATGAGGTCAAAAATTCGGGGGAAAATGACACTGCATTTCTTACATTGGTACTGCATGTTGTTGGTCCTAATGTATCGTTCATTTGTTAGTTCTTTCTTTTCGCTGTCTTTTGTATCTGTTTGGTTCTCATAGCTCTTGCGGGCCTTCTGACGGGCATTTTGGAACCACACCACAATCACTCGCGTTGGCAGGTTGAGTACCGTTGAGAGCTGCTCAATTTCATCATCCTTGGGGTAAGCATTGGCATCAAAGAAATCTTGGAGTACTCGCAGTTGATAGTCTGTGAAACGTGTTCTTGATGACCTTCTGTTCGTCGAAGCATCAGTTCTGTAGTACTCTAGCATGTTCACTTGGGATTCAAGTCTGATATCTTCCAGTGTGGTCATGGGTGGAATGTTAAAATTGTAAGGGGAATCTTTGCTTCTTTGACGTTCTTTGAAGAGTGTATTACGGAACCAGTGCTTTATGACTTTCTGAGGGAGGCCAGATTTATCTGCCATTTCTTGAATCTGTTCTTCGTTGGGAGAATTATTGATGTCAAAATGAGCACGGAGGATTTTTAGCTGATCATCTGTGATTCTGGTGCGAGGACGCTTGAACTGAGACTGCCGCAGGAAGTTTGGATCCAGTCCCAGTTGTTGTTGACATAACTGTGTGAGGTCAGAAGATAAAGAGTCCATTGTTGGAAACTGCAGCGCAAGCTGTGGGGGTAGCCCAGGGTGCTGCACTGATTGCATCATCAGTGGTGGGAAAATTGGCAGGTCAAGAGAAACAGGGAGCTGCACTTGAGGAGGTGCAGTGGGTGGTGGAGGCGGCGGTGGTGGTGGTGGAGGAGGCGGTGGTGGCGCTTGCTGAGGAGTTTGTAGAGGTGCAGGAGATGGTGTCTGCGATTTTCCTACAGACGTAGTGGCAAGGAGAGCGGTCACTGGGGCAGGAGGAGGAGGAGGAGGAGGAGGTGGTGGGGGGGGTGTTTCTGGAGATGCTGGGTTTATGGGATACAACTTGTCATACGCCTCCCTGTACTGCTGTGCAAACTTTTCCAGCTCCACGTATGGAAAGAACTGCCCATGCACATGTTCCTGATGGCTTTTGAGAATAAGCATGTTGGAGAAGAACTTTCCACACAGCCCACACTCCAGTTTGTCAGTCAACACTTCCTCTCTATTCTTTTTCTGGGTTTTCTGTCTATTCTCATTGTACTGTATAACCAATTCAAAGCCAAAGTTCTCAAGTAGTGCTTTAGCAGCATTACCTCTAGCTCCTGAGATGATGCGTGGTGGAGGAATTAGAGGTTCTGAAAATTTAGGCTTTCTTGAATCTTTAGTGTCTTTTGCACTGTCAATATCATTAGCTATATCCAGCTTTGCTTTGCTCTCCTGCTTTTCTAGGTACTCTTCAGCATCTCTGGACATTTGAATCTCAGACAGGGCAATGTGGTTGGACTCAGTTTTTGGCTTGTGACTCTGCTGCTGTGCTTTCTGCTGCTGCATTTGAGACTGGGAGGCCTGCTGCTGAGCTTGCTGCTGAGAAAGTTGAAGCTGTTGCTGTTGGCCCAGCTGATGTTGTTGCTGCATCTGCTGCTTCAGATCTTCCAGGAATGATCCAGTCATACCAGGCATCCCAAATGCAGCTGAATGCAATGCAAGCTCAGGGCTGATGTTAAATTCAGCACCAGGGATGTAGAATGGGAAGAGGAACTGGGGCTGCTGGAATTGCAGTAGGGCCTCTGGTGTCATTGGGAAGTGTGGGAAGAAAGCTGGATTCAGAAACTGTGGCTGAAAGAATGCAGCTTGCTGCTGGAGCTCATGCTGCAGTTGCATCTGAAGCTGTGCTGGTGACTGGGTTGGTGGGTGGGTAGGCTGCACATGCATGTGATCAGTAGTTTGTTTCATGGTAACTTCTTTGGCATCTACAGTGTTTTCTTTGTTAGAGGGTACTGGTGCATTTGCAGAATCTGCACTTCCCTGATTGAGTGGAACAGGGCTTTTAGATGTAGAACTTCCGCTGCTACCACCCCCAGTACTAGTACTACTCTCCATTTTGGCAGTTCGTGCTTTTGTCTGATGAAGTACAGACCTCATGTGAATCTCCAGGGTTGAGCTTTGGCTATAAGCAACGTTACATATATTGCATTTGTATGGTTTGTTGTCAACATTGTTGCTGGTCTCCTGGGGAACTGGGCTTGAGGCCTCTTGGATTACTTTCTTTAGCTTATGCAAATGTGAGACAGAATTGTAGTGAACAAGGAGAATGTTCTTTTGGGTGAATGACTCCTTGCATACTGTGCATTTGTATGGACGTGAGGGGTCTAAAAACTTTTCCATGGTGAAATTTGGACCTTTCCTAAAAGGCAAGGTCCGCTTTGGCTCTGAGCCCATGTCATCAAGCAAGGAGCTGCTGTCACTTCCAGTTGGACTGGCCTTCCCTTCTTGGTCAAGTTCCTCATCTTTGTCTAACTCATGCTCAAAGGCTTGTGCCTCTTCCAGAGCCCGTATCTCACATTCAGCAATGTCTCCATTTAGGGGCAGGTTCCCACAGAGTTGCTGTACTTCTGCTTCAGTCAGCTCAGGGTGACCAGTCTCCAAATGCTTTCGAAGGGCAAGGAATGTCCTGAAGCTGCGCTGGCACAGACTGCACATGGTGGCTGCACGGATGGCATGGTACTGGGAATGTATCTCAAGCTTCTGCATAGTCTTGAAAGCCAGGCTGCAATGGTTGCAGCGGTATTTGTAGACGTGGCGATCAGAGACTGAGAGCTGCTGCCGCTTCTGCAGATCACTTAGATGCTCCTGCAGGGAGTCTGGGCTCTTCCTGTCTTGACCACTTGCTTTCTTCCAGTCAGGGGCCTCAGCAGCCTCTTTTGGTGGTTTGAGTTCCTCATTGGCAAGTTCAACCTCAATTTTTTCTTGGCCTATGCTGTTTTTCAAATCCTTAGAGCTGTTTCCTGTTGAAATTCAGAAAAAGGAAAGATTTTAGAAGTCTTCCAAAAACATTGAATTATAAAAGACTATTATTATGACTTTTCTAAGGAATCCTCTGAAATGCCATTCATACATTTCAGATGACACTGTGGCTGCATAAATGTGCTTACCCATGGGTTTTCCAGATCCCTCAGGGATAACAGCTGAAGAATCCATCAAAGATGGGACTTTGTCTTGTAATGATGTAGACAGCAAGGAATTGGGCACTGTAACATCTGGGCCTGCAACCTGAAGAAAAAAAATACATCAATCCCTTAAGAGATTCCAATGAACATAAGATAAACAATAAACACAAATATTTACCAACATAACAGATTTATTCAAAAATGTTAAGCTTTAAATCAAGTACAGTTATAAGGACTTTCTAAAGATATTTTTCAAAACTGCTCTTTTGTGATTTTATAGGAGGAGAACTTTCAAGTTTATAACATATTCTTTGGAGAATATGCTAGGCCTGGGAAATGATTATTCAAGTTATTCCCTGCCAGCCCTGACAGAGTATGATCTAGTTAGTAAGGCTGATAGCTTAGGCATTTTTTTTCTTTTTTGTATTTAAAGGAAATGAATGCTGCACATACTGTCATAATTAACTTCTCCACACAGTCTGGAGCCACGCTATGGAGGTGGGTGAGATGCAGCTGCAAGTGAATCTTGTTGCTGAGGACATCCTGACACAAGGGGCAGCTGATGACCGGCTGCATGGAATGCTGGGACATGATGTGCAGCTGTAAACGGTTTGCATCCTTGTTACTGTAATTACAGTATGGGCACTGTTGCACCTGAAAAGACAGAATTCATCATAGCATTGCCATGCATTACAGCACTGCTTCGACTGACTATACATGAGTGACATGATGCCTTAAGGAAATCAAATTCCAAACAAGACTCCAAATGTCTATAAAATCGAATTTCCTCCAATTCACTTTAGTTTTCATTTCATGTAACTTAATTTAAAACAGTAAATGAACTAACGTGAATGTCTGGAATTTCTAATCAGAAAATTACAAAGGATGTGGATATTAACCATTTCAGACTATGCCTGGTCCTCGTTACATGAAGTACGTTTAAACTGAAACTTCTCACTGCCTGTTTTAATATAGCCCTTTCAGAAATGGTTCAGTAAGTCCAGTACCACTCAGACAGTGATTTTTATATCATTTAAAAAGTGAATGAAAATAAACTAATCCAAGAATTTAATTTATACACAAGTCTCAGTCTTGTTATTAAGTCTAACCTAAACTAACCTGCTCATTGGGCAGTGTCTTCTCTTCAGCTGATTTGGGCCTCTTGGGTGGAGTGTCATTTTCTTTCTCCTGCTGAAGCAACCGCTTCCCTGCTGTAGAAGTCCCCAGGGTTTCCTTAGCCAGTGTATTAATTCCTGTGAATAAACAGATAGGATATCTTCTGTCACAAGCTTATTCTGGACTCCTGATCCTGAAAATCTTCTGACAGAGGTACAATGACCCTCACTTTAATAAGACTGCACATTTGGGTAGCATAAGCTTATTGTTAGGAATGTAGATCTGATAAAAGGTTATTGGGGTGACTCACATTATGTGAGACTGAGATTATGTAGCAAATGAAATGGACATCATATATTTAATAAGAAAAAAAATCTTCAAAAAGCAGAAAGTAAAGAAGAATTTAAATTGAATTACACCACAGACAAATTGTGTGTATTGATTTGGAGCATGACTACTAGAGGATCCAGCAAAAAAAATAAAAAATAAAAAATCTATATTCACAAATGCAAGCGAATGAAGATATTCGCAAATAAATAGAGGTTTGAATTCATTGTTATTGCTTTGCAGGTCACGGTACCATTATGCAGTTCATTTGGGGGATATAGACCAAATCACCATTCCCAGCATCCCCTTGAATATCCATGCCTCACACTCTGTATTAGAGGGGGTTGCCATGTTATTTCCATTTCAGCTGAGTTCAATTCAGCAAATCAGCCCCCAGATGTATTTAGAGTATGCTGCACAGAGTGATAAATCTTTCATTACCCCTGTATCCTCAGATGCAGACAGTGTCCCAGCCTCCTCAGTCAATGCAATTTATCCTCTCGCTGCATATGCAGTGCACAAAGAACGCCCTGCTCGCTGTTCTTCGCTCTAATCTGGTCACTCTAGGCTAAATGTGTGTATTACTCTTATGAATCAAAGCTTAGCTAAGCAGTCATCGAAAATGGATGGTGAAAAAGATGTTGGAAAAAAAGGCAAGTATTTTTTTCTGCTCTGTATTTATTTAAAGTATATTTCATTATCTGCTGTGTGTTCATGCATTTTAATTCTTGGCATTACAAGACATTCTGCTTATTTTATTGTGGTCTTACATATCAGGAGCCTGACATATTAGCCTGCCAAAGAAAGTGACACAAGAGGGGGAAAAACCACAAGGGCACAATATAAATTTCCAAGAGTATCAAGAGTATGGTCTGCAGTCTCAAATAGCTAGGTAATCTTTTTTTCTCTCTTGGCCTTGATATCCCTGCTGCGTTTAGGGGTGGTGGGGGGGGGAGATGTCACATGCATTTCATGACAAACAGAAAACCTCATTTGTGAGGCTCCCCAATCTCATTGCTGTACCGCATCATCTGACCTTTTTTCTCCTCCCTCAGTTTATTACGAGGATTTCTAATTTTAACTTTCAATTTTCGCCATCTTCCAGTCAATCTGCAACTAAATTATTTCCCGGGTGAGGAGGCGACTCCTGCACAACCGGGTGCAAATACATTTCACAATGCAATGAGGCCCCTTCCATTGATTGCCATCATATTGAATGTAAATGTATGGTCTGGGGGCTTATCTGCTCTACATGAGGATCCATCTATATGATTTATTTTCTTAATCAACTCTCTGCTTTCATAAACATTTAAAGTGCATTGCAGATGGACACACTAGACCCTCAGAAAAGAAATAGGCACAGAAATGTATGAAATGCCTTTGCAGCATTTAATATTATTGAACACATTTTCTGCTGTGCACAAGGCTTTGCTGAGTTGTCAACTAAATTAACTATTAAAAAATTCTAAAGATGGCATATATATGTACTGTATATATATGTAAAATATCTACACACAATAGTCTTTATGTTATGTAATATTGTGTCAGGACTCAATGGCTAGACTCTTTGTGTAATCTGTACCTCACACTAAATGAGAATGCCCTTTTTCTTTGTCTACAGACACACACACAGTGCAATGAAGCAATAGAGAAAATAATTGTGACACCACAGCCCCCCTTCTCATCCGAATGACAAATGTCTTTGAGAAGCAGGACCTTGCTTGATTAGATAAATCAAACGGTGATTTATGACAGTCAAGCTGTTTGCATTACAGGGACCAGAGCCGCAGACTGGCCACCCATCTTTATTTACAACTGTCAATGGGATTTTGAAAACCATGCATCCTACGCAAGGCTTCTTTAAACACCTCTGATAATTCAACCAAACAACAAAAACCTTGCTAATGTTATATATCTAATGTTCCTCACTAAGAGAGAGGCCATTTCTAGTCCTGTTCATTTTCAATGTTCGATTTTCTCCATTTTATTTCTCAAAGTGCAATCTAACACGACTAAAATTTCATATACACAAAAACAGCAGCTCAGCCTCCCTTCGAAAGATCTGCAAAATAGTACTGTGCTTGTATATGACAAGCTAGTCTATTTCAAAATTTCTTTCCCCTGCAAACACCAATTACACAGGACTTGCTTGATAAAGGCATCATAAATTTACTATTCAATTTACTGGTCTTCAGTCCAGCCAGTCTGGCTGAGGTGACAAGGCAATAAATAAAGCAGGACCCTGGGATGCTCCGAGAACTTTAGTGATTTACAAGGACAAGAGGTTAAGGTTACGCATTAGTGTGACCTACAGTTCAGCAGATAACATTTGAATACCACACTCTAAATTCTCGGCTTGCACAAAGCAGCCCCGCTTTCTCTGTGCTCTAGTAAAAAATAAGGCATCTGAGTCCATCAGCTTTGCCATCGCACTTCAGACGAGGTGTAAACCGACGGATGTCATATTTGGCAAATCCTACAGGACTCTCTGAATTAATTAAGTCAGTAACAGAAATCATAGCTGTAGGGCTTCAATGAAATATGCAAATACTTTTAATTTATTTTAATCAAATATCTAGAAAGACAGAAATGTAATAAATGTTAATTTCCGAGCTGGAAACATGCAAATGCTAATGGTAAATATGCAGAATTTGATCTGTATTGCATTTTATTTAATTCAGCAGCATTATTTTAAATTTCATAAGGAGCTGATTTGAAAACAATATTTAACTTCCCTGCTAATTTACAGCAGGTATGCAGAAAATGTTCTTAGCAATAATGACAGCTAATTTTCATCTTTACTTGTGTTTGCTGAATTATCCCTTTACCCTAAAGCCAACACACTGACATGCTTCTATGCTACATCTAAACAGAGCACAAAGTAATCTGGAGTTGATCCAGATTAAGACACTTGCATGGAAAATGCAATTTGGATTATAATTAATCCACAGTGACACTAGATTAAACGACAAAGTAAATGGGCTATTTTGAGAGATGCTGCCTGTGAAGATGAATATTGTGAATATCTCTACGTATAATCTTTAATATGTAGGAGTATGGTGTTTCATATTCAAACCCACATTAGGGATTTATTCCTTTGGCCCCAAAACACATTTAACATATGGGTTCAACAGGGCAACCCATTCTGACCGCTCCTCAAAGTAATGGATTAGAAAAAAAAAAGAAAAGAAAACAACAGCCATTTGGGAACGGATATTTTCTAATTTCAATTTAAATACTGCAGCCTTGAAAAAGCGAAAAAAAACAACCATCGCAAAAGTTAGCATGTATATATTCACATTAAGGTTTAAGAAAGCTAGTTTAAGTAGGATCTGCATCTTGACCGCAGCGTTAAATGGCGCTGCATGTAATAGGTCATGTAAATGCATTGAGTACGAGCTGCCTCAGACAAGCCTGTCATGGCTATATGGATAAAAGATAAACGACTGGCTAAACTAACAGGCTCTGTCCTGTTTCAGCATTTCCTCTGCTCCATTGAACCCAACATTATGTAGCTAGGTATGGTGTGCATGAAAAGACGCCTAATGTAATATTCATTTCGACCATATATTTCCATCTCATACATGACAAAAGCACATATGAATTCTTATTTGGCAAATCAAATATAACAGAGCCTTAGGTAGTGATGCCAGATGCTAGCTCCAGGGGCTGTTTCCTGATCTCAACACAACGCTGTTTTGTAAGGATTGTTGCCCTTGCTAATGTGCTACCAGTCAGATGTGTACGCAGATCTGCAGTTCGAGGACAATGAGCTCTGATAGGTGGTGCATTGCTTGAATTAAAAAGAAAGGTTACAAAACTATACACTTGAGCGCTATCTAATCCTATGCTTATACAAAATTAATATGTCATCAGAGGAATCGCAAGAACAGCAAAGATTAATGAAAGGCGCTTAAAAATTACAAGTGCACAAACTGATTTGATTAAAAAAAATAATCTGGGTGGTCATTGCGGAATATTCTTTGCCTTTATCCACATCTCTGCCATCAGATGGCTATGATTAAAATGGGT
The DNA here is from genome assembly GCF_001515605.1 of Sinocyclocheilus anshuiensis. Lineage (NCBI taxonomy): Eukaryota > Metazoa > Chordata > Actinopteri > Cypriniformes > Cyprinidae > Sinocyclocheilus > Sinocyclocheilus anshuiensis. Next base: position 853,738 of record NW_015552633.1, on the reverse strand, counting down.
CAGCGGGAGGCTACTGATAGCATTCACATGCAACCCACACATGCAGCTGTTAGTATCAGGAAAAGCCCCATTGGAAGAGAACAGAAGAGCAAAACAGGTAGGAGCAGTGTGTGTTAGTGACTAAGTGACACCGGAGAGAGGGTACTAGGGAAAAAGAAAAGACCAAAACTAAAGGTCTTACTGGAGTCCTTCTCTGTTGTGTTGCCTTCTATGGCGTCCCTCTTGCTCGAGTCTTTGTCCTCGGCCGCGGCCAATGAGGAGGCTCGTGGGGATTCCTCGCTGTCTTCACCTGGTTCTTCTACAATTGAACACAGGAAGGGCACTTGGTTACCCACTAGAGGTTAGGGTGACTGCTTTTGAATCGTCTGCCGTGTGTGTGTGTGTGTATACAAAATATACCACAAGACACTGGTGCATGGGGGTCCTTCTGGTTTCATTAAACTCGGGACACTCTGAAATATGAATGTTCTTCACACACCTCTCCAGATTGTTAGCACTGGGCAGATTACATGGAAATTTTTCTGTAGGCTCAACCACCCCTGCCCCCCCCCTCGTGTTTAATAATTCTGTGTATCTTTGCAGTACTGCCAGTGGATTAATCTGTTTATGCTGTTAGGTGATAGGTCGAGGCCGTGTGCCTCTAATCCCTGAAAGGCCTACTGTTCCCTTTCATCCAGAGAGCATTTGTCTCTCACTGCGCTGATGTCACATTTTAATGAATTTTTAGCAGGCTGAGTAATGCCAGATAACCACTCCTGTCTTTCCCCCTCCACCCCATGCAGCTTCCATCACACGACACACGACGGGGGAAGAAAGAAAGAGAGAGACAGAAAGCGAGAGCGAGGGGAAGAAATAAACATATTTCAGAAGACCCCGCGAGAAATTAAATAAATTAGGATAACATGAGGCAGGAAAATGGCGTTCAAAGTGCTGCGCTCATCCATTTTATAAAACCTTAATAACCATATAAATTGACCATGAGGAGGCAAAAAGGTCACCGGTATATTTGCATACAATCACTCAAGTCATTGTTTGGTAAGCAGAGGGGCCCTGACTCTGCAGATACATGATATAATTAACGCTTTAAAACTCCCCACACGGCGCTGGCACCGACGTTTTAAGTGCAATACATTAAGTGGAAATTATATACAGCATGAAATTTTCATGGCAGATGCTGGGAGTGATTGAAAGGAAAAATTGTGCTGCACTCTAGTCCTGATGTTTTATTAATAATATTCTGACAACAGGATGAAATATCTCCTGTCACTGCTGGCAGCCGGCTGCAAAAATTGCTATTTTGGCGCACATGCGGTGACGGTGTGCTCTAATACATCCTGCAACAAAGGCACTGTCTGTGTGTGTGTGTGTGTGTGTGTGTGTGTGTGTGTGTGTGTGTGTGTGTGTGTGTGTGTGTGTGTGTGTGTGTGTGCGTGTGTGTGCGCGCGTGTGTGTGTGTGTGTATGTAAGACAGTTGGGGGGTATCTTTAGATGTACATGCCGCATTTCTACAAAAAATAAATGTCATAAATTGCAGCGTTTGTGCTTTAGGATAGAAAATGCTGTGGCGTCTTTTCCATGAATATACAGATTTTTTTTTTAAATATATATATTTTTTAATGTATATATTATTACTACTACTATTAAAATTGTAAATAATTATAATACATTATAAAATATTATAAATAATTATATTAAATGTATATAAATGACTATGCAGAAATGTATCCTCAAAAAGATGACATGAAAAACATGTCTGACTACACTTGTTGTAATGTTTGTAATGATGTTTTTGTCTGACACAATATAATATAATGTAATTTTGTTTTTAGAAAATATTGAATATAATTACAAAACACAATTAATTAGCTAATCATACAGTGATTGCAATTTGAATCAACTGGAAGCCCCAATTCTGTAGGCATTAGACATATAATTATTCAACCACAATTATCTTGGTGTAATTAAAAAAAGTCTAAGCAAATAAAATAATATTAAAAATACTGCCATTAAAAATAATTTAACTTAACATACCACTAAGCTACACTTAGTATGTCTCTCGCTCTCTGTGCCTCACTTCCTTTCTTTTGCAGTAGAGGCAGGACTGGGGGTGAGTGTTGTGGGGGAAGGCGTTGTGGGGCAAAGGGGCTCTGGACGGAGCTTAAGCCAGTGTCAGGACAGAGGGCTAATCAGAGAGAGAGAGAGTGCTCTGCCTCAGTAGGCAGATGGGGGTTAGGACCAGCTGGATGTCTGTGATCATGACCAGATTTCAGGTCGGTTAATAAAAGAGACACACAAACACACACACACACGCTCATACACAAACACCACAGCACAATGTCACACCCTAAGGGTACAGGGGCCAGGCTGTGGCACCTCCCACTTCTCTCGCCCCTTCTCCTCCTCCCTCCTCGTCCTCAGCGTGAGGCGCTCTCTTCAGTCGGCTAGGTTTACTGACCCAGTCCCCCTAGCTGGGAAATGAAGTGTCAAAGTGCTAGTGAGCATCTCTACCTCGAGGGGGCATCAAATTTTTAAGGCGATCGTGGAATGCATTAATAAAACATGGAGTGTCACGAAAAAGAACAGGGCGAATTATGAAGGTAGTAACAGAAGGAATAAGGGAAGAAAAGGATGGGTCGCTATCATCTGGGTCTCATCAGACGGCATTTTTTTCTCTCTTTCCTTCCACTGTCCTTCTCTCTCTTCCTCGTCTTTTAGCAGGGTGTTCTGCAGTTTTTCTGGTATACATTTCAAGAGCGAGAGAAACTCCCAGACATGCTTTCCTATACATCATAGCGGTGTCTGCCCCGCGCCTGACCCTGGCAACAGTTTGAGTAATCTGAATGCTTTACAGAGGCAGCGTGTCAGCAGCATTGGAGGGGTGCGAGTAGGGTTCGGCAGACTTTCTGCCCATCAAACTTAATCGCAAACAGCAGAGCCATAGACAACTTTTACTGCCCCCGCCATCCCTTTCAAGCGAAACCCACAAACACATCAACCACACATCTCCCACGGCTCTCTGTTCGCCAGTCTCCTGTGAGACCTGCTCTGATGTGGGATGATCGGCATGCTGGAGGGAGACCGGGGTCAAGAAGGCGTCGCAATTAAAGCAATGCTGTGTTTTGG
>NW_015552633.1:828826-850401 GCF_001515605.1 Sinocyclocheilus anshuiensis | reverse complement strand
CAAAATTTCATACCCTAAAAAAAAAAAAAAAAAAAAAAAAAAAAAACGGAAAAGGAACCCATGGAAATGTGAAAATATGACAGCCGACACTTTCTTTTCATTAAATACTGTCCGGTATAGAGAGAGTGTAATGACGGATGTGGAGGGCAGGCTGCTCCCTCCTCTTGGGGACTATAACACCTCAGTCCAGTCATTATCCGGCCAGTAAAAGAGACACCCACCGTACACAACCGTGGATACCCCCAAAAATTATTCTGCTCATTAAGATGTGTCCCCCACCTCCACCTTAGACTCACGGTTTATTTATGGTTCTCAACAAAGAATATCAAAGAACTTAGTGAAGCTAGGCTATCATAAATGGTAGCATTACTTTAAATTCAATATTTAAAACTAATTACAACCAGATTGCATTTTTGCAAACATTTTTTAATAAAAAATTTTTTTTTAAATGTATATATATATATATCTATATAATTAAATAATAATAATAATAATAATAAACTATTAATTTTAAACTAAAAATGAAACTATTATTATTCATAATAATAATAAAAACAGTTCTTCATATGATTGTCCTTTCTTATAATTTTACTGATCTCAGCATTTGTGAAAAAGCAATCTGGTTGTAATTATGATTTCTGGACTGTCTCGTCTTGTCGAGGTGTAAGGAACACTAATTTCCCAGCACACCACAGGTTGGCTCTGAGCTGCCCACGGTTTTCATGATGTCACATTCTTTTCCCCCATGGTTTTCATTTGAGCCGCTCCGTTTTAAAGGAATCTTTGAAACTCGAAACCCTGTACTACTTTGTTAAGGGCCAGTTGTAATACTTTCAGGATAATAAGCTTTACTGACTTGTTGATCCACCGTCCCCCCCCTACTCAAATCTTTTTTCTTGCTCCTTTCTTTTTCCAAATTTCAGTGTATTTAACAAGCATTTAGATCTTAACCAGATGCCGTTAATGTACCATGTCTAAAATACTAAACATCCACGCGGAGAGCGGGCCCGTTTCCCTTCACGGCGCTGCTGCTGCTGCTGGGAGACACAAGAAAGCTGCTCTGCACATTCACACAGTTGCTGCAGGGACCCGTGGAGACGTCCAAGTAGATTGCGTATTAACCAAAAGGTTTTGTGATAATTGGTGAAAAATGTTCTTGTCTAATATTTTACAGTATTTCATTTTTTAAATCCTGCTTCCTTTAGAATTTTCTTGAATTTCACTGCAAAAAGCTCAGTTGTAAGAACATCAAGCAACCATGTATAATAGCGGTCCTTTGGCACTTGTTTGCTAATAATGCAAAGAATATTTCATATAGAATTTTTGACTAAATGCTTAAGAGTGTTCATTACTTCATACAGTCACTATCAATGGCTTTTCTCTGAGACAAGAACACTTCCACTGCAGTACACCTTATGCATCAGCAATCAGAAAATGTCTTTTGTTGCTGTCAGTTACTTTCATCCAAGAAAGTTTTCCTATGCTACCAGCTCCTCTGTGATGTATGATGCACTCAAAACCATTAATCACCTCCATCAAATGAATAAACATGATGAAGATTAAAGCTTCTGCTTTTGCTGCACCAACACAAATGTCCCCCTTCATTTCTGCAGACTTCTGTTTCTGCCCTCATGAAATACTGTATATTAATGGTTCCAAATAACTAGCATTAAATCTTTTAAAGAATGCATCTTCAAAGGTTTCTACAGACAAACCCCAAACACCTGCATCGTACACAAAAAGGCTTTTTGTGTCCATGCCATTCGGATTACCTGAGGCATCTGGAGAAAGGAGGCACCGCAGCCGGGCTTACTCTAGTATTTGAAAATAATATAAAAAGATTCCTCCTCGTTTTGTTCTCCCCCCTGCCTCCTTGCTCCTTTCTTTCTCTCTCTCTCCTTTTTTTATTATTCTCCATCCAATATTTATTCAAGACATCATTATAAACATCTGCCCGGGTAGCCGTTTCATCTACACAGGAGCCAAAAGGGCTGGAAATTTCACACACGGCCGCCAACATGACCTCGGCTCAGATGGAGCATGGCACTTTTTTTTCCTCCCGCGCACCGCACGGCTTCCTGTCTGTGACGTCTGAAAAGCACTGGGGGCCAGGGTTAATGGCCTTTCCAATCTCTGTGATAAGAATTCATTTTGTTCTATTACCAGCAGTTATCAGAGGAGGCTGCAGCATCACTTCAGCAGGAGGGTCAATCAATGAGAGAACCTAATGAAGTAACCAGCTCTAGATCTATTTTCTTGCTCAACTCTATCAGACAAATAAGACCTATCTGTCACCCCTGTGCATGTCTGTGCAGCATCACTTCAGCAGGAGGTTCAATCAATGAGAGAACCTAATGAAGTAACCAGCTCTAGATCTATTTTCTTGCTCAACTCTATCAGACAAATAAGACCTATCTGTCACCCCTGTGCATGTCTGCTCTGGAAACCCAGAAAGCCTCAGCCAAACCCCTGACCGCATAGCGAGGAGACACAGACGACTGAAAAGGCGGTCTGGCACGCATGCAGATTTTTCAAATATACACAGAGAGCTGCATCATCCTTCGAAAAGAAAAGACAGAGGGAAAACCGTAGACTGGAAAGTACCAAAACTGACTACAATAGCAAATTCCACAAGCAAGTTATTATGATCGATCAAAACGGGGGTCATTTTTGGGTTACAGTGGCCATGCTAACGTTTGGCGAATTCCTACAGGATAGAAACAAAGTTCTCCGTGGCCACATCTAATTAGACAAAATCTCTGAATGGAAACGGGCCTGACAATAGCCGTGCAGCACGATCTGCGGCGATGGCTAGGAGATGGCATCCATCGAGGGAAATGAATGAGTCCGTGCGTTCCCTTCCAACTCTATAAAAACATGCAAAAAATGTCCATTTCATTACTTGCTAAACAATGTCATATGGGCTGCACTGCCCCCTAATAGACCCTGACAAAGGAGTACCAGCAGACATATGCTTTAAATAAATAAGATTACCCTGATAGACAGAGGCCTCTGACAATGTTCCCTTTTCTCTCTCTCTCCCTATTCCCCCCCTTCCAGTGCCTGTTGTTCTTGCCTCCATTTGTCTGATACAGAGAAAATCAGAAGTACAGCAGATGCCCTGCTTTCGGGGGCCCATAAGTCTCTTTAATAGCCTTGAACCTGAAATGAAAGGACAGGAAGGCATTCAAACATGAAGTTTTTGCATTAGAGAGATCTTCTGTTTGATTTTACGATGACCCAACACAATTAAAACGCCATAAATGTACTTTGTAATTAAGGAGACACTGTTTCTGCGTCAGAAAAGACAATGAAATTGCCTGTAGGCCTTTAGGAAGTGTCAATGGCAGTTTCACAACACACTAATTGTGGCTTATTGATTGAATTTGAACAAAGTTGTTTTAAAAAAAAAGAGGAACGATGGGCGAATTATGCTGGGCCCGGGTGGTCCGCATACAATTTGAGTCAAAAGAGTGCGATCAATATTTAAATGACTTTCTGCATTGATTTAAAATTAACTTTCAATTAAGACATCTGTTGGACTTTTAACTACAACACTTAGCCATTGAGGAGGAAATAAGGGAACATTTATTGATACTCTTAAACAGCAGTGGCCATTCTGCCATCGATTCGGTCATTTGCGCTGGCATTGGTATGCAGGAGGTTCTAACTCTTTCCTCCCAGGCTCCACGCTAACAGCCCCTGGCCCTGGCCTTAGCGGAGGACTTAAATAAATATATAAAGCCCAGACCCATCCCGCCGGACAGACAGAGGGAGATTAACCTTTATCCGGAGCTAAGTCAAAGGCATGTTATCTGTGGAACTGTTTGGCGCTGTAATTACATGGGCTCCATGTTTGTAGCCGATCGAATGGAACTCCTCGTGCTGCGTCGGCAGTCCGGAGGGGGACAGACTTTCTGGAAGTCCTAATCAGGTAACAGACACCTTTTGTTTTGGGAGCTCATTGATGGATGAAATCTTTATCTGTAATATTGATCAGCCAGGACTCTAAACTGTCTATCTTGGCTACTGGAAGCTCTAACAAGATTGCCAACTGGAGTATATCAGTTAACATTTAATCAATGACAGTTTAAGACACAGATGCTTTAAAAAGGCAGTGTGTTTTCCTCCTGCTCTGAACGATTAGGGGAGGGATTGCTCAGAATTTATCATCCACCATCCAAGACCAAGGCCTGTGTCCTTGAATGTCAGAATGTCAAAAAGGTAAAGGATATATGAATAATGAAAAAGAAACAAAACGTTCAAAAAGATACCTCCATCCATTTCTATTACACAAACACGCGCCCGATTTCGTCACCATACATCGAACAATGGGGTGGCTAACCATAACCCGCACCCTGTCTGAGAGAAAAATACATGCATGCGTCATCTTAGTAAATGTATAATTTTTGCCACCCTTGCAAAATATAGCAATGTTCGCTGCAATGAGGTGTCAGCAAGCCGAGCATGCAATCCATTAGAATTCCTGTTTAGCTTGTTTGCTTGTTTGTGCCGTTCACCCCCCAGTCCCTCCCTTTCCGATTCTCCAACAGACTCTGGCCCAATTAGGGTCTGAGCTCGTCACAATGGCTACGGCGGCTGTCACTCACGCTCGGACTTCACCGCCCCTGGCCTATGCGATCATTAGCTATTCATCTTCTTGCCTTAGCTGTCCCTTAAAGGAAAATGTGAGTGGACTAATTATGTAAAACATCAGTGTCGTCGGACAAGACTGAAATTTCTCAGAGAAGGTCTTTTCCATCTCCTGCCTTATTTAATAACTAGTTTTGCCTGGAAATGTACAAGCAAGATTATCTTGTCTAATGTATAGAGCACAAATCCAGCATGTGCATGTTTACAGTTTTAATAATCCCTGTGATCAAAACCCATAACCTTCTGTGATGCGAAAAGCAGCCGTGGTTACCTCTGATTTGCATCTGATAAGGTGCTTTCGAGTGACTAAAAGAGGGATGTCCTTCCTGGGCCTCAGATCAAAGGCACTTCAGTGTGAATGTGGCACCAGAGATCTTTGCTTCCCTCCATGTCGAGTCAGGAAACACAATTGTCAGGCACATATTATGACAGCATAATTACAGAGAGGTGCATGACACTATTATTGCCATTTGCCGGAGAGTGATTATGCTAATGGAGATATGTATGGCAGGTGGCACACATGCTGGCAGCTGCCAGCCAGAAACGCGCACACACACATGGAGCCCTCCCCTTACGCACGCTCTTGCTGCCACCCGTCTTTCTAACAGTATGAACAATGCCTTACAACCAGCCGGTCCCAAGATATGTAATTAGGCCTCACTTTGATTTAACACTTCCTTATCACATCAAAGGCACAGGAATTAATACTGAAGGAGAGGGAGAAAGAGACAAAAAGAGAGAGAGAACAAGGGAGAATGAAGGAAATTATGAAAGCCTGTTTCCACCTCAGAGAAAAGAAAACAGGTAATTGTGAGATAAAGTTTAAAATAAGAAATAATATTCTGAGATATTTTGAATACACAGTGCAACTGTTAGATACAAAATCTAAATTATGAGTAAAAAGTCACAACTGTGAAATATTAAGACATATTGTGAGATATAGTCGATATATAAACACAAATTGTAAGATATTACACCAGATTACAAGAGATATACAAGAGACACAAATTCAAATTGTTAGATATGCTGTAAATTCAAATAGTGAGATATGTCAGATTGAGAAATATAAATTCAATTTGTTAGATATAAATGTAAATTGCGAGATGTTAAATCAGATTGAGAGACAAATTTAAATTGTGAGATATAAAGTCACAAATATGAAGAAGTCACACTTGTAAGATGTGTGACAATATGTAAGACATATTGTTTTAACTCTGGGTTGGAAACAAACTTCCATAGGAAACAGATCTGCTTAGATGTTAACAAGAAGTAGAAGAGTGGCCTTGCATTTGTCCAAAAGCAGGCACACAGCACAGTTCAGTTTTTGTTTCTCTTCTTCTCTCCAATCTTGCAAGCTTTTTACAATAGTTACTACAATATTGTATATGCAATTTTTAGATATAAAAGGTGCTGAAGTGTGTGTGTGTGTTTAGCAGGCTTCAGCATAACAGGGTGCAGTGGCTCTAGTAGCCCTGTGTGTTTTTAATTCCTTCGGCCGGGTTATTGAAACGGAATCCCCCCACTCTGCCTGCACACTCTGGCGAAGGGGGAAGCCCTCTCCTCATCCCTGCATGGATCCTGCCTCTACATGAAAGCCCCGGAGATCCCCGCCAACAAAAATCAATGTATGGATGTTCAGAGCAGTTTTCAAGGTTTTGTAAGACAAATCGGAGCATGAGCTGGTTTACTGCTATCGAGCCGAGCTTCGATCAGCCTGCCCTGGTGAATAATACGAGAGGGCCTTGCTCACTTTACCAGCCTGTGAAATAAAGACAGGGTGCCAGCCAGCCAGCCACTTCCCTTAAAGGAATGTAACCTGAGTAACTCCCCCTCCACAAATAACCTCCCTTAATCTAATGTCAGATACCGCCTCCAAAAGCCGATCCCAGATCAGGCTGCGGCGAGGCATGGGAGTTATCGCTTGCTCGGGGCTGCATCCTCACAGAGCCCTTTGTATCTAGTGCACATTCTTCCCCTAATTAGAAGAGATGGGTGATTATACCTTTAAAAGGAGGCTACTGTTTGCAATTGTCATTGGAGGCAGGAAGTCGGTCATCACATGGCTTGCTTGACGAGCAAATAAATTAGATTAATAATGAGCACCCATATAACATTTTATAACCTGGGGTAAAAGAAAAAAAAAACAAGTTTAAGCAAAATTACACTGACAAACAGTAATTAAAATAATACAACATGACATACTTCATAAGTAGCTCTCTTAGTGGCTTTGTTGACATAGCTACAGGGAAGATGGCACTGCATACGTTTGTCTTTTTCTCTCATTTTTAGGTAATTAACTCTGTCATTGTTTTTAAGGCAATCAAACATAAGTTTCTATTAGTGTGTCTCAATGTTTTGGTCTTGCAAGGACTACATAGTGTGCAGTAACCTAGTATGGGTTGCATATATTGAGAATTGGGAAGGTGGACAAACAAGTCTAAAACGGTTTTGGGAAATTTCTTTGCATTTTGTAGTTTACAAAGTGCTTTTCATTGAGAATCACTGAATCACATATGAATGCAAAGGCAGAATGGTTTGAGATTTGCGTGTGTGTGTGTGGTGTTGGGGTAAAGGACGGCATCGCTAGCCGACAGGTTTCAATTTCACATCCTCGATTATCTCACCCCCAATTCCATGCATGCCTAAATCTAAAAAATCTCATCCAGTGACTCCATACAAACTCGTTCCCCTCCAAACGCCTCTACACACACACATACACACGCTTCCCAAGTAGCGCCATCTCTCCAAGCTTAAATAGCAGAAAATTGCTCTGCTTTTCCGTGGTCTACCTCCTCATTCCTATCAGCCCAAGTGGGAACAAAAGGCTCGAATTCACTGGCGTGTGAGACCTGCAGATGGGTCGGGAGATGGGTTGCAGTTTGGTGCTGTTGATGCCCTGTTGACGGACAAGCCGGATGATGGAAGACGGGGATTTGCGAGCCTACCAGGTCGCCATTTTGTCCCCAACACACAAATCAGACACCACACTCGCACCCGCTGAGGCTATTAGGCTCAAAATAACACGTGAGGCAGGAAACAATGCTTGATTTCATTATGGAAAACAGAACAATGGCTATAAATGTCTTGGTGGAATATATCTGGGTTTAAGCCCAGGCCAAAGACAAGACTGCTAATATAAGAGGAACTGCTCCAGTGACAGCAAAAGGGCCTTGTGTAAATTTACAGTGATGGCAGAGAAAGAACAGGCCTCTCTTAGCCTCTTTTTCTTCCAATCTCCCTCCCGTTTTTTGCAGGAGTTATTATAGGATGATAAAAGCAACAACAATGTTGTGACATGAAACCGTTAGCATTAGGGTGGAAGAATGGAAGATGAAAGAATGTTCTTGGGAATTGATGATTGCTCACAAGGCCCTGATTTCAGCCTTTAATCTCATAGCACACTCAAATTTCCCTCTGTACGCTGCTGGTTTTGGCAGCAGAGAGAGGGGGGCCAAATAAGTGAGGGCAGAGAGAAATTAGAGGTGTATTATATACTATAGTAATGGTATACATTCAGCTGTAATACACACTAGGTGGTAGTATACACCCAGCTGTAAAGTATATTCAGTTGCAATGTACTTTGAGCGTTATCACAAGCTCTCCTGTAGTACATAAACATTATGCATTATACATCGAGACTGGAACCATAGTATATCTTTGGGATGCACAGTGTATTAGTTAAAAAAAAAAAATTTTTTTTTTTTTTTTTAGAATAGGCAGATGTTGGATATTTTTTGTGCATACTCATTACACATATTTTAGATTTAGATTTCCATAAAACACTAATAATTTAATTAATTAAAAAAGCAGAATAATAAAATAATAATTAAATATCTTAAATGTATTTCTTAGCGAATTTCAAAATATTTTTTATATTTTTATGTTTTGTATGGCCTAAATACACTTTCAAAAATGCATTTTAATTATTTAATTTTTAATATATTTAGACAAAATAGCAATTAATTTTAATATTGGCTATTTATCAGTTATTGCCATGACATTCTATATTTGAAGAGTTCATTTGCAAAGACAGATAACTCCGTTTTTAACCATTTTCAAAAATCATATTTTTTTCATTGTGCATTCCAGTTAATCTCAATTAAACTGCAGTTGGGTTATTTTGTTTAGGTTAAAAAATAACAAAAAAATACAGCAAACTAACACAATACAACACAATAAAAACATGATTTTTGAAAATTGTAAAAAACGGAGTTATGTGTTTTTGCAAATAAACTCTTTATTTCTATATAGATATTTCTATAACTCCTGGAATTCAATAATATTTAAGAATATTTGTTATCTAAATATTAATAATACTAATAATATTTATATATACTGATATATTTGTATCGTGACATAGCTGGCAATACCCAGCCCATTTTCATCTTTCTCTAATGGAAAAACGTAAAGTGGAGAGTCCTCGGCTGTTTGCTTTGTAAACAATGCACTCCATTTTTATAAATTGGGTCCTTTTTATTAAGCATGAATTCCTCCGATGCCCGTGTTATTCATAACATGGCCTGGGCTGATGAAAATTGGCCTGTTAAGAACCTCCAGAAGCAATTAAAGTGACAAGGAGGCAAGGCCCTGATGTGTACATTTACTACGACGAGTGCTCTCCAAAGTGAATGCCCTTATTAAGAGCCACTGTTCACCTCTACAGCCTGCCACGATGAGACAGAGAGAGAGAGAGAGAGAGAGAGAGAGAGAGAGAGAGAGAGAGAGAAGAACAACATGTCAAACGCCTGGAGAAATACCTATTCCTGGAGTGAGGGCGATTTGGTAATGAACCTTTCAATTCACTCCTGGGGTAATACATTCTGACTAGTGCATTAATTACTCGATAACATCCCATCAAAATGCAAATGCAGCACTTGACCCACAAGAGTGTCTCATTGGCTCTGCACTCGCTTGAGTTTCTGCACAAATCATCTGTTTTTCTTTATCAAACAGAGCGAACGGTGTCATATCGGGGAGGGCAGGGTTGCTCGTTTCTAGCCATGTGTATGTCAGTCACACGGGCCTGATGACCCCCCGTCCCCTCACAGTCAGACAGGACCATGGCCGCATGCTGACACTCTTAATTGCAGCACTTGAAGACAGTGTGCCGCTCAGATGGAATATTTCCCCTCTGCCTAGCCATGATCTGACAAGCTTGAGACAACGCCTTAATGGCTTTTCCAGTAGGGTGGGGCAAGAGGAGAGGAGGAAGAAAGAAACATGGAGGAAATGAGGAAAGTGGTCAGAATTTTTTTAAGACCTCAAGAAAAAAAAAAGATTTCAAAAATAATGTTTCCAAACTCTTCAAGGAAAACAGACCGAAATATTTATGATGCTATGTCATAATGTCAGCTTATCATAATAAATTGTTATAACTAACCAAAAGTAGCCTTTCTTAGCCATTCTGTGCTATTATAAAGGTAGCAGGCTAAGCTGTTAGCTTGCTAACTGAAGACTAACAAAAAACCAGGGACTGACTAGCAAATCATAGTTCAGGGCTGTGATGTAAACATGTTATTATAAAAAAATAAATAAAATAAATTATTCAATACCACATATGCCACGCAACCTTCCTGTTTCAATTGGAAATACCTTAATACAGGATGTCGCTGAGCCATTTCATGGGGCCTTTCGGACAGTTCTTCTCGAACATGGCCAGGGGGTCCTAGAGATGTCTTTCTATCAACAGGGCTGGATTACAAGATTCAGCTGTTAGATGATCCTTTCACGCAGGAATGTCAGACAGTCTCACGGCACATCAATCCACCCATTTTCTCATCCCTCCATCTCCTTTCTCGCCCAATCACCTGACTCCTTGTTCATTCAAAATTATGACTAATTAAGTCGTAAGCGAATAGTTTCTGGGAAGAATGGTGAGATTCTAAGAGCGGAGCTGTAGCTGTAAGCAGTGGCGGTGAAGAAGAAGCCCTGATGAAGTGACTGTATTGTGCCAATCTCTCGAGCAGGTCATGGGAAAATGAGCTGACAGAGGCATGAGGTGTATTATAGCGGAGAGAATCAGTGTGTACGGTATGTCGTATTATCAGAAACACAAGCATGTGACAACGAGAGAGATGAAAATGACCTTCTGTGGCACGGATCCTTCATGCATACTGAAGGTTTGGAGGTGTCTGCGCTGTCCTACTTCGCCGTACATACTGGAATCTGGATCTTATTATCAGTTTGTTCCTTTTTGGACCATTGTCGCCCCTGAATGATGAATTATTCAGACAGAGTTAACTGGTTTGTGAGAGGGTGTCCACAGAAAAAGATATTCCTTAGCAGCGGCTAATGAAAGAAAAATACCCAAATTTTTCTGCCGTTTTAACCCCTACGCTTACACACAAAGGAGATGGTCGAGCCCTGGAGGGAATGCTTGTTTCAGGTATCCTTGGTTGTAATTGTGAGGGCTGAAGAGCTATAAATGAGCTCAAAATCATCAGGGTTTTTTGGCCCATGTATTATGCAAATGCCACAGAAGCACTCCAGCACACCTAGACACAGTCAATGAACAATCAACAGGCCTTCACCTCAATGACTTTAACTTAATGCTACCTATTGTCGCTTCTGCAAGTCTCCTAAGAGTACGTACGGCATTAAATTCCCATCAGAAATAATAGCTGCTCCTCCTATTTAAAAGTAAACTCCACCGTTGATACGTTTGCTGACAGGTGCGTGCATAAAGTTTATGCACCGTAAAACATAATGGGGAAAACATACGCTCATACACACCTGCCCTGGATGGCAAATTAAATGAAAATCCGGCATGACCGCGGAGTGGAGCACTCTACTTAAGCAAGCCCACTGTCTTCTGATTAAGGAAAAAGGCCTTTGCCCTAGAGAGCGAAATTTCATAAAATACTAGTGCCTGTGCTTGATGAATCATGTCTCTTTAATGCAGTGCAGTATGATGGAAGAGAGAGATACAGGCGAGGAATCATCAACTGCTGCTCCGGCTCCCTCTGATAACACCCCATCTGCAGATTGCCTTGATCAGATTCACGTTTTATTTAAAACAGGACCAATCCCAAGGCCCGACTCCTTTTAATTTGCATATATTAACAGGGTTCAAATGCAGCAATAGCTAGGAGCACTTCCCAGTCAACTTCCCAATCTGCCTGCATAATGGCAGCCTATTAAATAGAGTTACTCATCAGTGCAGGAAGCAGACATGGGGAAAAAAGATGGGGAAAACGCAGCCTAATGTGAGCGTTTGCATTTATGCAATTGGACTGAAACGGACGTGTTTGAATATTCCTGTTGTGTTGCTGTGAACATATTAAGAAATAATGTGACGTGAAAAAATTCAGCCTATTTACATTCTTTATAAACACCTCTGTTATATTTCACATAATTCATTGGATTATTTTAAAAGGACAAAAATAAATGTTTCTCCACATTTTCTTTTCCTGCCAATGTAACCAAAGCTATGAAGGAAGAAACAAAAATAATATTAACCAAGAAATACATTCCTAACTCACAATATTTCCCACCTGAACGTTCAGGGAATGTGTCACATTACAGGAGTTAAATGCATTGCGAATGGCGTTTCAAGTTGTCCTTAAGCCATTTCCTTGGTCCAGATTGGATGCTGTCTAACACGCGGTGGTCAGTCGCTAGGGGTGGGAGAAAAAATCGATCCATCGATGCAACGCGATTCTCTCTCCAACGATTCTGAGAATTTCAGAATCGATTCTGAGCTTAGTTTTTAACCAGATGCGCGATGACGATGAGTTTGCTTTAGAAGCACCCGTATTCTGGTTGCTTCCAATTCCTCAACCACATACACTACTCGAATCTTACGTAAAATAATCTTTCATAAAGTTCGGAAAGGTTGAAGCGAATTACAAGGATATTCGGGGGCTTCATTGCACAGGATGCGCTGTGAGAGACGCGTGCTTTGTTTGATGTTACACTTTAAGTGTGCGGTCTCGCCCGTCTGTATTTTCCTTACAAATGCTCTACGAAGTCATCATATATGTGGTTTGGAATGCAGTGACTGCACTTATATATTTAAAATATGAACCTCACTAATAGAAGGCTAATTTCAAATGCTGACGCGCGCTTTGTTTTTGAAGACTGCTCGCGCATGCGGCTGTGCGTGACATACAACGCACATTCTTAACATACAACTGTTTTACATTTTTTTTTTTCAATTTGTAATTATTTTAAAAAGTACTTAATTACTTATATAAGGATATGTAAATGTAAGGATTTTAAGATTCTCAAGTCGGTAAACTAAGTAATTAATAAGGGGGGAAAAAAGTAGATCAAGGATCGTTCTGGAATCGGATCGTGACTCCCAGAATCGGAATCGGATCGGATCGTGAGGTGACTAAAGATTCCCACCCCTATCAGTTGCTGTAAGAGAACATGATGACAGCATTAAGTCTAAATTCCCAGCTGCATTATCACTGGCCCTGGCCGACGCTGGCTAAATCTGCAAAGCTTCCTACGGTTAGCCACGATTAGGCACTGCTATGGATAATCAATACCGCCTATCAATTCCATACTTTGTTGTGATGAATGAGGTGGATGGGGAAAAGGAAAGAGGGAAACAAGGAAAGCAGTCTCTATCAGAGAACGAGACAGTGAGCAGAGGAGAGAGAGAAGATGATAAACAGACCAATGCACCATCTACGCTAAACACAAGAGACTAAAAATGAAACATGTTAACATTAAAATATTAAAACATGCTCAGAGTTAATAAATGCTTGTTCATTATACAGTGATTTATTTAGTTTTTTAATTGTTCATTATACAGTGATTTATTTATTTTTAAATCGTTCATTATACAGTGATTTATTTATTTTTAAATCGTTCATTATACAGTGATTTATTTAGTTATTTTTGAAAATAACTTTAACCAAAAATAAATGCTGTATTATTCATTATGTTCACTATTATATATACTGCCATTCGAAACTTGTAGTCAATAAGATTTATTTTTTCTAATGCTACAAAAGATTTGTATTTAAAATAAACACTGTTCTATTACATTTTTTTTATTGATCAAAGAATCCTGATATTATTAATCTTGAAAAATATTAAGCGGCACAACAGTTTTTAACATTAGCCAAGTTTCCAACCAGTTTTTGTGCTGTTTTGTTATCGATAAAGAGAAAATGCGTAAAAAAAACAGCCTGTTTTCATCCAACTGGCCTTTTACCGATAAAATGCTGTGCGTGATGACGTCATCCCTAAAAAAAAAAAACGAACTGTCGCATAAGTTTTGGTGTATCGCAAAAAAACAGCTTGAGCTGTTTCCATACATAATTTCACCTATTGCGTAAATTATACAGACTAGTAAGTAGCCTGTTCATCATCCATTTGAAACAAAACTTTATTATATATCCTATTATTAAATTGTATTGGCCTGCATAAAATTGTTTTTAACAAGTGTCATGAGTTGTTTTTGTTTTACTGTTTTTTGTACTTTGTACTTTGTTATAGACTATTTAGATACTTGATCACCAACAACCTACGGTCGTTAAGCCATTATTAACCGACAACATTATGTTAAATTACAATTAAATGAAATTTGAATTTATACGTGGCTGTGACCCAATAAAAATACCTAAATTTGATTTCCAGGGATTCATTTTATACACGCAAAAAGCAGCTGTGTGATGACATCATCCCTAAAAAAAAATTAATTGTCGCATAAGTTTTGGTGTATCGCAAAAAAACAGCTTGAGCT
Source organism: Sinocyclocheilus anshuiensis (assembly GCF_001515605.1). NCBI lineage: Eukaryota > Metazoa > Chordata > Actinopteri > Cypriniformes > Cyprinidae > Sinocyclocheilus > Sinocyclocheilus anshuiensis. The sequence goes on along the minus strand of NW_015552633.1, from coordinate 836,048 downwards.
GTTTCCATACATAATTTCACCTATTGCGTAAATTATACAGACTAGTAAGTAGCCTGTTCATCATCCATTTGAAACAAAACTTTATTATATATCCTATTATTAAATTGTATTGGCCTGCATAAAATTGTTTTTAACAAGTGTCATGAGTTGTTTTTGTTTTACTGTTTTTTGTACTTTGTACTTTGTTATAGACTATTTAGATACTTGATCATCAAGCATTATTCATAAATAGGTGCAGTTGTATTAGCCTATCATTATTTTTCTGATTAACTTTTAGAGGAAATGTTCATTTCGGTTATTTTATTTCTCCTAACCAACAACCGACGGTCGTTAATCCATTATTAACCGACAAGATTATGTTAAATTACTATTAAATGAAATTTGAATTGATATGTGGCTGTGACCCAATAAAAATACCTAAATTTGTTTTCCAGGGATTCATTTTATACACGCAAAAAGCAGCATAAACAACAGAACGTGAGGATTCATATGGTCATGTCACACACCTACACCGCTTCTGCGAATGCAGAAAAACATAATAAATCTATAAAATAAATAAATAGGCCTATATGCGAAATATATATTTCTAAATAATAAATTAACAAAACAAAAGAAAAAAAAAACTGTGCAACAATTAGCAGCCTAAATGCAGAATTTCAGCTCATTTTTGTGATGAGCTCTTGAGAAAGCGGCATCCTGTTTGTTTCCTTTATTTTACAAAAGCACAATGTTTGTTTTTATTGTGAATGTACACAAATAAAGGAATATTTAGAATAGTTTTGAATAATGTCTTACTCTCATATGACCTCAAATGAAGGAGTATAGTAACACCGTGTCTAGACGGTGTAAGTTGTTTCCAAAAAAAAAAAACAAGTGATCGTGCCAGCACCTCACTCGCGCAGTTAAGCATTACTAACTGGACAACGCAACCTGTTCATTGTCATAATAAAATACAGTCAGCCAAACATTGAAAACCATGCCATTTTAGTTCCCCTCAATCCACAACAAATACTTTAAATTTAACGGTAGAACAGAACTCAGAACAAAACAAGAATAAAAAAATATAAGAAGCTACTAACAAGCCAAAACTAATTAATAAAAATGTTGTACTTCGCATTCCAATATCCACGTAAAAAACAAAATGTGCTTGGCATAGTAATATCACTGCAATTTAATAATATGAATATGATTTAATGGGAAAGGGTGCTTTAACGTGAGCAACACCATGAACACGGATGCTGCCTATAGGCTAATTCTGCCATGTGACACCACATTTATTTGCGTTAAAGCCCCTTTTCCAAACAATTTTTTTTGCGACGTGAAGTATCGATATAGAATTTATGCGTTAAAGTTAAATGTAAAAAGATAATGTTGATACATGAGAAATTTGATCGATAAATGGCATTTCCATCAGCTATATTGGTAAAAATTTTGAAGCGCTAAATATTTTTTCGTAAAAAATCCTTGGATGGAAACCTAGTGATACAAAAAAAAAAGTTTATTAAGCACCAAATCAGCATATTGGAATGATTTCTGAAGAATCATGTGTCACTAAAGACTGGAGTAATGGCTGCTGAAAATCCAGCTTTGCCATCACAGGAATAAATTTCATTTTAAAATATATTACAATAGAAAGATGTTTTTTTAAATTGTAAAAATATTTAAAAATATTACTAAATGTTTTAAATGCAACCTTGGTGAGACTTTTCAAATATGGTAAAAACAATCATATTGACTTCATGAATATATACATCTAAACACACACACACACACACACATATATTAGTGGTGTCAAATGATTAATCGCGATTAATCACATCCAAAATAAAAGTGGATTTTTTTGGCAGAAAAAACAAACAAAATCTTACAGTATGTCAACAATTGCATTTGTGTCATTCACACTCGTTTGTGTGTCTTCATCTTTGTATTTCTCTTACGGCTTTGTGCAATGAGCTTTTTCTCATAACTTCCTCACCTCTGTGGAGCCTGTAAAGGCCACTTTGTCGATGTTCATATGACTGCCGATTGCCGCTCCAGCCGTTGGTCCAAACCCAGGCACGATATTCACGACTCCGGGTGGAAAACCGGCCTGTATATGACATGATGGAAAGAACAGGCTTTATTTGTATTACTTATAAAAACATACTAGCCTAATACTGTTTGATACAGCTTAATTCTTTCCTTTAAAGGAAGAGGATAAAATGGGAAATGAATAGGTCAAAAAATTGCCCACGGGGACAGAGACAGCAAGACTGCTGATGTACACAAAGAGACGCTTTTCTTTTGAGGATTGAAACCACATTGATCTCATTCATAATGATAAAGACATAAATCATCTCTTTTTTAGATACAGACGGCTTGAATAGAAAGCAAGTGGCGGTTGACTGAAGGCTTGCAGCTGCAGTTTAGTCCATGTCCTTACAGCAATTCATGTGTCCTGCTCTCTTTGAAGAATTAAACATGATAATTTGAGCGTTTTGTATAAACAGAGACAGAGCAACAAATCATTACCCACAATGCAGCTGAGTCATTTTGTAATACAGCCAGGTTCCCAACCGGGTTTATACCCCTCTAAGACTGCAATCAATGTTCAAACGTTTGAATTAGTGCTTTCAAATGATTAATCGCATCCAAAATACAAGTTTTTGTTTACATAATATATGTGTGTGTACTGTGTATATTTATTGTGTGTATATATAAATACACACACATGCACGTAGCCTATATATTTAAGAAAAATATGTTATATTTATGCATTTAAAATATCTGTATATAATATCAATTATATTCATATAAATATATACATGGAAATATTTTCGAAATATATACTGTATGTGTGTGTATTTCTATCTACATAATAAATATACACAGTATACACATATAAACAAAAACTTTTATTTTGAATGCGATTAATCGTTTGACAGCAATTACAGATAGATAGATAGATAGATAGATAGATAGATAAGACATACTGATTATAATATACATAGACAAAATTAATGTGTGTACTGTCATTTTTTACACACATAATTTTATCTTGAATGAATGAGAGAAAAGATGCAAGGTCAGAGACAGCGAGCGATGGAGGGGGGAGGAGAGAGTGAGAGAAACAGAGGGCTTATGGTTGGAGGGGTGATGGTTGGAGTCAGGACTAATTACTTGCAGGCAAGATGCAGTGGGGAGGACGGGGTCACTAACTTTACTCTGACACCTGGACGCCTCAGTCATCAATGGCCTGCCGTCTAATCAGAAGTGAAGGGATTCAGGGCCCAGCGCTCTCTCGGAGATGATAGCTAATGACAAGGGTGTTGGATGCGCAGCCACACACGTCACACTATTGCAGTCTCATCACAAGTGTAACCCAGTGGAAGTATCCGCGTGTGAGAGATCCATCCGTATTATCACACATTAATAATAACACTAGTCTGCTGTTGTACTGCTTGAGGCAATTAGTTAATTGCTGCTTTATCAGAGCTCTATGCTGCCTGTCTTTGTGACATCCTCCAAGCTTTGACAATGCCTTGTTTCCCCTAATGCCCTGTGACATAGAGCATTGTACTATCTCCTATGGTTAGTGTCAGTGGAGTCACCACGCAATGAGGAAGCCGCAGTGCAATTTTCCTCTCCCTGTTTGAATTAAGACCAGATCAAGTCTCTGTAGGCTGTCAGCTAACACCTTTAGTGGTCATGTGTACTGTACATTCACTAAAACACGGCCCCTTTAGTCGCCTGCTCACTATGCGGGGCTTATTAGCATTGTTCGGCATGAACAAAAGAGGGACTACTTTTTCAAGCGTATGTAAATCGAAACTGTCATGCTTTCGAAAGGTATCACATTCCTGGATGTTTACTACCTGTCACAGCCACTAACGAAATAAATAAAAAAGTGTGATAAATAAAAAAGTCATAGTTTCCCTATGGTGTGAAATAATACATTAGTATGCAAAGAACACGTCCCTCGGACTTTAAATAAGCGTAATGGTTTAAAGTCAGGTATGTTAATGCGAATAATCATTGCAATTTCTGCTAATTTTAACTGTCAGTGGCCACAACAGCCTGTGAAAACATGAGGTAACAACTTAGCTTTTGTATCACTCCTTCCCAAAGGAGGATCTCGTTGAAAGAAAAACAACCGGGGACGCTGGTTCTAAAACATGTCTTTTCAAAAGCACTAACTGGCTATTTTCGAAAATAATTTTGGACTTTCTGCTCGCAGAAACCGCAGAATAATTATGATAGCATTGGACGGAATTATTCAGAAATGACTCAATCTGGAGTGCCTGCCATCTGAAAAATGGTTTTGGGCTTTTCTGGTAAAATCACTGCTCTTTGCAAAAATAATAACACACATACGCATAACTGACTTATTATGACATGAAAAAAAAAATGATTCGAGCATCGAGTATTGTCTCCATTTAATGATACAGCAATATAAACTCGGGGTCGGGCTATGGATCTCCTGAGACAATTTATGTCCATCAACAAAAAGCCTCTCATGGTGAAGATCTTGTTTCACGAGGGATGGCCTATTTTCTGTGAAAAAGCATTCCTTTGCAATCATTGCGATGGCACTTCTTACTGTAGAAATTATTTTTGCACCAAAAACTTGGTAATTTTACAAACAATACTGATAATCTCGCTGATCTGCTGTTGTTCTATCTTTTTGGGAATTTGTTTTTTTTATAAAACTTTCCTCAGGTACGATAGCAGGAGAGTGATAAAAACAAAACAAAAAACCTAAACCGTTAAAATATCTTGTCATGGCGCTGAAATGCAGGCGGATGAGAATGCGGCCACAGGGAAAAACAAAGAGCAGCTTTGAGGATCGCATTCAGAGGGTAACTGAACAAAGCACGCAGTCCTCTTCATATACACGCTTACGTCAGGCTAAAACAAAACGCATCTTTCTTTCTCTCTTTTTTTACGCCAATCTATATCAGAAAGAGACAGAGAGCATGTCCATTAGTGCATGTTGTTGGCCTACAGCTGCCATGAAAATAGTTCTCACTGCATTGGTGGTAATTTGGCCCTGGTTGCAAACCTCCTGAAGCATTATCACTCAGAAGAAACAAAAGAGTGGGAAATGCGGGGCTCTCTCAGCTCCCATCCGGCAGCAGCATTTAAAGACGTGTTCATCTCCAAAGTCAGCTAGGCCTTTTGTTTAAGCCCCTGCCAGACAAAGGTCTCCTCTTCTTACCTAGTTTTAATACACATGGAAGGAGGGGGGTCAGTGTGGCGGGGGAGACTCTCAGAAATAATTACCTCCATAAGATCCCATCTCCTCTCCAAGAGCCACGACAAAATGGAGAAGCAACCCAAGGATGCAAAAAAGCCCTTTATGCATCAACAAGCCCATCAGATGTTTTACAGGCCAAGCTACAAGGCAAAGAAATAGGTCCCACTCCACACGCACGCAATTATAGTGCTTTCTTCTTTTGTCTTTCTTTAAGGGCTAAAATACATGCAAACACACACACGTGCGCACACACACAAAGACACTGTTGCTGTTATTTAACCTTTTTATCACAAAAATGAATGTGTTAAATATAACGCAAATATAATGCAAAAGAGAGTCATACAATAGATAAAATATTAATACAAATAGCCTTACTTAAGCTATCGATTTAGCTTTATGAGAAAATTCCAAGCAGTAGTTATTCCAGAACAGAAATCAGCTATGTAAATATCATTTAGAAGCTAATAAACAAAACCCTGTCGCGTTTTGCACGTTCTTACGTATCGCACATCTGTGTAAAATATGAGTTTGCAGGGGCCACATATACGCTGCACTGTGATTTACAAATGAGGGGCGCCACTTCAAAAACATGCTTAACCACACAACCCCACTGCCTTTCTAAATTCTCAGCTTCATGATGTTTACCTTGTGTAAATGATGAGCCTTCTGGGTCCCGAGCGCAGGGAATTACAGTCGCCCTGGGAGACTTGGCAGTCTGATTCTCAGGGAGGATGGGCTCATATAGTCTCTTTAGGAGAGTATTTTACTGTTAGTGCACTGCGAGAGATCTGCCATACTTGGTCTCGTTTGGCTAATTTAGCACGTTGAGCCCATAGAGGTCGGATTCATTATCACGCACCGCAGCAATCGTGCCACTAAAACCAGAATATACGACTTGTCTCCCTGACGTACGCAACGCAAGTCTAAACTGTGTGCAAGGCCATGTTTTAATGCTTTGCGTTTATCAACAAAAACAACGCTGGTGAATTTCTGCAGCGCAAACCCTTTTCGGCATTCTTTTGTAGTCTAATTAAACAATAAGCAGTCGGATATATGGCCCTCGTGCTACGGCATGGCTGTAGTTTGCTGAGTGTGGCTTTTGGCACTAATGCATTTCTCCTTTATTTAACCACCGTAAGCGCCACAAAATCTCCCCTTAATTACGTCTTAAAAATGGCATCAAAATTGTTTAACGAAATCCATTCACATGTACATGAAGTCGATGGCATTCTAACCTTTATTCCCAAATGGTTTTATAATTATTTGGCGAGTTTCCACGGAGCTGCTTTTAAAAGAAAGATACAGGTCAGCAGTTAAATTAATCTCTTTTTTTTTCTTCTCTCCCTCTCTTCATGAAACTAACTAATGACCAGAAAATGCTAAACTAAGGAGTTATACCCACGAAAACCTACCGGCCCTCTTTAACATAGAGCTGTAATTCAGCGAGGGCTGAAATGTTGCTTACTCCAGGACCTTTTCTCTGGAGCAGAGACACAAATTATTACCATCACATACATGCAGGCACCCGGCCCGGTCCTGAGAATGCAGTGGGCACTGTGTCACAGGGAGGGCAGAAATATATGATTTATCTAACTGGTCCTTTGGTGCACCCCGACTCCGAAGCACCTTTGATCCAGATATAATTAATGCCAAATGTAAAACACACTCATTTATTTCCAATATGGGTAGTTTTGGAGCTGAAGTTTCACATATGGTTTTCCGTTTAATCCCATCTGGTTCTGGAGTTCATATATAAACAGGACACTTTGGGGAACAGAGATTAATTCAGCTTTGTAATGCCATTGAAAACGTGTTAGTTGTTTCCCTCGGCCAGGTCAGGCAAAGCAAAAACAAGTTAAGCGTTCATTTGGTCGTGCGGCATTAATGTGGGCATTATTATACATTGGACCCTAATTCACTCTTATGTTTTAAATTACAGGTCCCTCTCAAATAAAACTATTCATCTTTTTTTTTTTTTTTTTGTTT
>NW_015552633.1:827849-828814 GCF_001515605.1 Sinocyclocheilus anshuiensis | reverse complement strand
AATAAAACTATTTATTTTTTTTTTTTTTTTTTTTGGTGTGTCTCTGAATGTTTTTCAGTCCTGTTACACTTATTAGCTTCTGGCAGCTCCAAAACTTTTAAATGAAAGCCAAATTGCTTTGGTCATGAGAAAGGAAATTAAAGCTCACTCCAGGGGGAAAAATTTCACTGCGAGATCCTCCTAAGGTAGAGTTTCATAACCTTCTGCATGCCTGCTAAAGATGTCACTGCGTACAGGGCCGAGTGTGGTACTGATATAAAAAGACGGTCCATAATGGGAACAACATGTTAATTTTAGGGAGATTAGGCAGCTGGCATGTTTTACATCTGGAGAAGAGGTGCTCCAGGTTTGGGTTTGAGGGAGGAGGTATGCGCTATGGGAGTGGGCTAAATGGTGCACTCACCAGATTCGTTCGGAGGGCAGTCCTTGACGAAGAAAACATCAGCGAGGTTGTCTTCGTCGGGAGGAAGGCCCTGCTGATGCAGTTGCAGCTTGTGGAGGCCTTCGCTCTGCTGGTGCTTGACCGACCGGAGATGCTGCAGCAGGTTCAGCTTGGCTCGGCTGGAGTAGTCGCACAACGCGCAGTAGTAGTAGCAGGACTCCGAGTTACATGCACTCTCTTGTTTTTGCAAGTGCTGCAGGAGGGGAGGAGGTGCGAGCACAGATGGAAAGAGAGGGAGGGAGAGAGAGAGAGAGAGAGAGAGAGAGAGAGAGAGAGAGAGACAGAGCGAGAGAGAAGGGAAAAAAGTCATTAGGGGCTATACGCTTCACATGAAATTACAGCCATCATTTGTTTCACAGGCTGAGACAGCACCTACATGAAACAGATACTTCCTTTCCCCCATAATAATCTCCCGACATGAAATGCATTCCTTCCAGCTTTGTCCCAAACATAAATACTGATAACAAAGAGAGATTGTCAAAGCCAAGTGCTTTAGAGGGGCTGCCCGATGAGGAAAGACAGA
>NW_015552633.1:798891-827341 GCF_001515605.1 Sinocyclocheilus anshuiensis | reverse complement strand
CAGATGGAGAGAGAGGGAGGGAGAGAGAGAGAGAGAGAGAGAGAGAGAGAGAGAGAGAGACAGAGCGAGAGAGAAGGGAAAAAAGTCATTAGGGGCTATACGCTTCACATGAAATTACAGCCATCATTTGTTTCACAGGCTGAGACAGCACCTACATGAAACAGATACTTCCTTTCCCCCATAATAATCTCCCGACATGAAATGCATTCCTTCCAGCTTTGTCCCAAACATAAATACTGATAACAAAGAGAGATTGTCAAAGCCAAGTGCTTTAGAGGGGCTGCCCGATGAGGAAAGACAGACGAGGGAGAGCGAGCGAGGTGCAGAGGGAGAGACGAGCCAACGCGTCTCCGCTTGGCATCGCGTAATCCAGGACATACGAGTAATTTACCGCGACAAAAAGTCCATCTTAACTTTAAGTCCGGACTGTGCAACTTTAGAAAGGGATAAGGGGATGAAAGAAGATGGGATCTGGTGGGGGTAATTTACTATCTGTGCAGCGATAAAGATAAGAAAACAAATCTACCAGGCCCTGGCCATAAAACTACCAAAGGTCTGCGGCTTCATTCGGTAGGAGAGAGGCACCTCGGCTTCCATCCTGCTCATAAAGGCCTTTCGGAGGGCTGTGAAACAGTTTAAACACACAAACACGCAAGTTCAGGTTTATGTAGTCTAAATATTCACATGCTGCTTTGTGTGTGTATAGAGAGGCGTTTGAAGGCCTGTGGTGCATTAGCGGACGAGAGTGGAAGCTAAACCCCCGCGTGGCCTCTCTCTCTCTTCTCCACTGACACAAAGACCCCTGTTACTCAGGCCCCACTGTATGTGTGTGTGAGAATCGCACAGTGATTTTACTGCCACCATGTCGTTAATGTTTTGAAGGCAGATTCTAACATTTTAAAAACTTTTTAAATTTAAATGACAAAAATTTGCTACATTCTATTAATCCATAAATCTGTTTTTTTTTTATTACTTTTTTAAATAAGCTTTAATATGCACACACACAAAAGTGTTAAGATTAAGTGTAAAGATTAAGAGGAAATCCTGGCTACTTTCTCAAGCTAATTCCGCCACTATTTACAGCTATTAAACTGCACCTAAACGCTTTATTTCTCTTGGCGTTCTGGCTTCCAGTGGGTCAACTGGTACGAATAAGGTGAACTGCCTCCTTCCCCCTCTGCTTCTAACAAAACCCAAACTGGATTGGTCTTTTTAGGGACAAGCACGCACGTACACACACTGAGCTGGTGGGGCTTCCTAAGCTTGTTAATTCTGACAAGAGACTCCAAGCGGAGGCTAGACACAGAAGGAGAGAGAAAGTATTTAAAACAGTGCTTTGTAGGTGAAATCCGAACTGTCCAGCTTTGCGTATTGTTCTATTCAGCTCTAATGTGTTTCAAACAGCAGGGCTCCTGCATTCAGCCCTGCCTGACAATTATGCACTTTAATTTGGGCTAAAGTTTTGCATTAAAATTGTGCAGCAGTGCACCATGCAAGGCCATAGTAGGCCTGCCCTCCACCTAAAACACATAACAAAGCCCCCAGTCCTGCAAACAGTCCCTCCTCCCTCCCCATTCCCCAGGCAAGCCAAGCATATCAAGTGTGCCTACAGTACTCCCAGACTAATGAACAATGCGTAAAAACAAAAGGCCGAGTGAGGCCTCCATTATCTGATCTTCCGCTAAAACACAAAACCGGCCCTCTACGAGCCTGAAGGAAGTACCGGCGTGCCTGCAGGTGTGAGCCGGCTAAAAGAAAACCCTTTTGACAAAACGGATTCTTGGACTATCAGGGATTAGAGTCATGGCACCAGTGGTAGCACACATCTTTTCTTTCATAAACTCGGCAGAATTTTCTCACGAGTCTGCAAGGCCGTGCTCCGTAAGGGGCTCTCTGTGGCCATTGAAACGTCTTAAGCTTTAATTAAGTTCAAGTTGTCAGAGGAAAGCCTTTTTGGCACAGATTCAGGGTCATTAATTACAGCTATCTTTGTTTCTTTCCAAAGGGAAGCCCTTCGAAGACATGCAGGTCTACTTGTATGAACTGCCTCCCTGTAAACAGACTTGAACCCGGCTTAACTGGCACATAAACCTCTCGAAGGGTCCTGCGACTTTAGGACAACCGCTTACATGTAGCGGTTTAGGCCTCTTCTGTGTGGAAATTAAGAGGAGAATGTGCTCAACCTTTCCCAAAAATAAAAAATGAGATCAATCTAATTCCTCATTTAGAACCAGATGTCTATGGAACCTCTGCATCATAAATTCATCTTAGGTAGTCATACGGTTAGTGAAACAAAAGACACGATGTTCCATTTAGACTTAAGATGGTTTCTGGGAAAAACAGCAATATAATTTGTTTTCTCTGCATGATGACTAAACCTCATTAGGATGAATAACTATCGCTAATAAACAAGCATTTCCTCAAGGGCTATTGGCTAGCTATTGTCGCATTCATATCCTCATATTGCATTTATGTGCATCTTATCCTGAGTTGTAGCCCCTTTTAGCAGCTTCCATTACTAATATTTTCATACTAATATGAAATAGATTTGTGTTGCATGTGAACGAGGCTGACCGCACATCTTAAATTATTCTGAATCACAATCGCAGCCGAGTATCCATTTTTATGGTCCTAATAAAATACAATGCAAACAGACATGCCTAACGTTTAAAGGCCGAAAGAGTGCGTAACTCTAGAAAATATTAATTTATTCACTATCAGCATTCCTGTTTTGTTTGCTCAAGACCTATATTGAAATTGAGTATTTTTCTTCCTTCTTTTATAGATATTTTTCTTCCTTTTTTTTTATAGACCCCTGTGGCACCGGTGCAAGCTGTTCAGAGACTTGAGCCTGGGGTTTCTGATTTATGAGGTTTAAGCTTACCATTTTTAGTACTGCCAGACTCACAAAGCCGTTATATACTACCTGCAAAGTTCAAAATGTTTGTGGCATCCCATAGCAAATTCTGCCCACCGAAAAGTCAGGATGCTGCTAGCAAAGAAAAGAAGGACTATTTATTTCTAAAATAAATAAATAAAAAGAATAAGACTTTGGTTTCTCTCACCTCGACTTGGTTTAGCAGAAAGCTGTAGGATAAATTGCACGGTGGTTCTGTCAAGCGCTAAGAAAATCTCTGAAACTGCTCCAAGTGCTGTTGTTGTGGGTGGCGAAGAGGCTATCTATGACAATATAGCGGCGCGCTCTCGCCTTTGATGGGTAATTGTTCTAGATTAGCATTTGGCAAACAACCAAGAGTCGAAAACCCCACGCGGTCCAATCATTTTAGCTAACTTATCGTTCCGGGGTGACCCTCGGCACGCCAAAGAGCACATCCAGCCGAACAGGATCCCTGGCACTGGGGTTTGAGGAGGAACACCCACCTCTTACTCTCTCTGGGCTCTCAGGACCTAATCAAGCATGAGCTGGGCGACTCTAAAGCAAAGACGCCATCATACCGTGCTGCCAAAACAATGCAAATCAAAGCACCAGGGACTCCCCATCACCTGTCAAACTAGGCCCCAATTCCCAGGGAGCGCGTTTTTTCCCTAACCTGACGAGACTTATTTATTTATGCTGACTTCAATGATTACAAAACACCTCTCGTTGCCTTCCCCTCTGCCCATCTGCTGTTGGCAGTAGGAGACTGGTTTCATTTGTACTGCCTGCAGTGACAAAACAGACTCATTAGTGGCATTCAGAATATGGATAAGGGTTGTTTGAGACTGGATGTTTATTCGCTCCGTTCTACTTGGATGACAAGACTCCTTCAGACAAGAAAAGACAAAAAAAAAAAAAAAATGAAGGGTTCAAAAAATGTTGTTCCTAAACTAAAACAAATTAGTGCATTAAAACGTTTTTTTTTTTTAGGTCATTAGTGAAGGAAAAAATCCAACAAAAAGAAAACATGCTTAAAATAATAATGTTTTTTGAGCATTTATTAATATATCCTATCAGCGCTTTTTTTTTTCAATTCTTGTTTGTATGCTTTCGAAGAGGAACTGGTTTCCGGACCCCGAGCGAAAAAAAAAGAAAAGAAACAAAAGCTTGTTTTGTTCCTCAAAGCATTTTAAACACATTCCAGCCTTACTTGGAGACTGGCCAGGTATACGATTCCATCAATGCTGACACCATCCAAACACATGTTACCAGTAACCGCTATTCAGCCCGGAGACATAAATGTAATGTTATATCATGGGTACCGCAGGAGTTGGCAACCTGAGCGAAATTCTTCTGCGAGAGGTATGCCCCTACATTCCATTCAGAGATTGCGCACAAGGCCACCGTCTTTTCCGCTACAGGCATAAAACAAGAGCAAAAAACCATCTCTTTTCTACTTTCCCTCTCCCCTACTTCAACAAATCCCAAGGAATGCATCAAAGAGCCCCAAATTACCTCCCCTATTTATTTTTTTCCTCCGAATCCGTCTGGTTCATCATATGTAATTATGGCTTAGGACATTCCGCCAGCGCATGGCTGTATGGTTAGCTGCTTAGGTCATATAATAATAATAATCATCCTTGCAAATGGATGCCAAGTTAAATAAGTGAATTAGCACAATGTGTCTTTCAGCAGCACACTCTCATCTGAGGTGGCTTGTGGAGACACAGTAAAGAGAGCGGGACACACCCCGGGGTCCCTCCAAAATGACTAAACCCACAACTGCTGTAGCGTCCGTCCACAGCCTTTCATTTACTGTAATCGCGCTCGGACCGGACAGGGCAAAATACGCCCCATTTTCCCAAGGACACTGGTTCTGCAAAGCTACAATGTACTGTGACTACTGCAGTTTGCAATCAGGCCTTCAATAAGTCAATGCAGTCTGTGCCATTACTTTGGAACAGTTCATGTAAATGTTGGCCAGCCAAGCGTGGTCCAAACAGAAATCCACCAAAACCATATAAATCTGCGTATTGACAGCCGGTTTGTGGAAAGTCTTAAAAGAACTTCTGTGTGTTTCTTTGGAAATATTGTTTTTCTTCTCATGTACATTTACATTCGTATTAATCATGTCAAAGTCTGACTGTGTGTGTTTTACCAGCATTTTAATATGTGGATTGATCCGCAACGCAATATTTCATTGATCGCTGTTAAGTGCCAATTCCTGTTGGCTCACTATTAAAGCAAACAGCGCGCAGGGCTTTGGGAACCAATCATGCCACGGCTTCATACGTTTCTTGCTGAACGGTAAAAAGATGAAGAATGACGCATGAAGAGAAATATTTCCATGTGGTGCTGATGTTGTTGATCTGGCATATATCATTAGGCCCACAATAATGTTCCTTTGACAGAAATAAATGAACGAAAAACTTTAAGACACTACAGGGTTCATGCAACAGTATTCCTAATTCACATGCTCTTCCCACTGGTTCACTGGACTTTCAAACTCTGTCGAGGGTCAAACGGAGGTCCTGATGCAGAAGAACAATGTGGGTTAACTGGCACCTTGAATACGCAAAAACGAAAGTCATAATGCTCATATTTCAAAGATTTTCAACATAGTGAGCTGCCTCTGTAGACAGGACTACACATTTATAATGTTCAAGAATGCTGTCTAGGTAGGTTTTTGAAACAAATCCAGAGACTCTGGTGATGACATCCTGTTGTTGCTGATTGGTAGCCAGATAAATGAACCTCTTGTCTATATAATAGAATCACTGGACTTAAACATGAAGCAGGAGCAATGGAAAATTCCATTTGCATATCACCTCTCACCTCTGTAGTTGATATGGAAGATTAAGAACTAGTCCTTAATCTTCATTCCTCTAATCCTTCCCACTGCTAAGACAGGCACGAGTGTTCGTCTGCTCCTCAAATTGCCTTAAAAGAAAGCAAACTCCCTTGAAAATGGAGGTGTATTTATATTATGGTGATTTAAAATCTGTCGCCTGGACACTTCTCTCCCATTAAATCCACTGACCTTACCATTACCCTTAAAAGCTTTGCCTGTCTCCATCAGAAGGTGAAAAAGACCAGAGGCTCCACCATCATCTCCATGCCACACTATCACGAAAAATTTGCTTTTCTGCAATTGAGCATAGTAGTAAGCCTAAAATCGGGCTTCTCAATTAGCTGAGTCAAAACTAGTGGTTCAACGGATCACAAATCTCACGGTTCGGATCACATTACGGTTTTTGACCCACGAATCGGATCATTTTTCGGATCAGCAAGAAAAGAAAAATATTTCAATTTAACTTGCTTTCCATTTATTACTTAAAGCGAAGTACTTCTTTGATACCACAGCAAATACTACTAGATTAACTAAGAAAGTTTAAACATGTTTAAAGAGACACGAGAACAGCCAGTAATATACAACAGAATATGTTACAAATAAAATAATGTTGGTAGTATTCAAATACATGATTGTCGAGATGGGTATTTTGTCATAATTTTATGTGTACGTGTCTGTTCAGAGGATTCAGAAGAGGATTCAGTTCGGTGTTCGTGCGCCGTCTGTGTGTGCGCGCTTCATGTGTGTGCGGCTGTGCGCATAGAGAACAGCGAGCGAGTAACGAATCAAGTTCCCTTTCGCCTTTTCTCTCTGGAATTGTTTAAAATTCGCTTGCTTGTGTAAATACGAACAAATGATAAGCTTATACTCTATTCTGGTTAAATTTTGCAATTAATCCGCAGATCACATGCGTGCCGAACCATGGGGCTTGGTCCGTACGGATCACGGATCAACTACGATCCATTTAACCACTAGTCAAAACCTGGTCCAAGTCGCATAACTTTATTTTGAGTAAGACTTTTGTGACATGTCTCACTAGAGACTGACCAAATACAACATATCATGTACAGCTAATAATAAAAAAAATAATTTTAATAGTATACACGTTTAATAATTAATGGAGAATATACATGGTTAAAATCATTTACATGGTTTATATACAAGTGATATGTGAATATATGTAATCAAATAAAACAATAAATAAAATATTTAAAGAAATGCTGGTGTCAAATCCATAAAACCATGTGAATAATTTGAAAATACAGTACAGTTTGCCATATTTTTTGGGTTAAGCTGTGCCAGCGGCTCAGCTAATAGTGACAGTAAGCCTTGCCTTAAAACACAGGAAATACTGTACTGTTACAAACATATAGAAAATTATTTAACTACAATAAAATAATTCTGTATATTACACCGTATGAACAATGTGCAACGAAATAAGTAAAAGTGTTCACATATTGAAACCCTCCCCCTACATCTCAGCATATGTTTTTAATGCAAACAAAGAGTTATGAGCTCATAGTCTCAGGTGGGAAGCACAGGAAAGGATGATCCATGCGTGTGACCCTCTGCCGGTACAGTACGAGACTGTGGCATTCCGACTAATTATGATGCATGGTCTACGGGCTGAAATCTTTCCTTTAAAACGAGCCCATGCAAAGATGAGACAATCTCCCACCTCGTGTATCTGATAAGTGCGGAATGAGCTCTGGCTCACCGCTGCGTGCTTTCCCTATTCATACTTTTAAACATTAAACCCTTTCATGTTCCATCTGCCTTCTCCCCTTCCACAACAACATAGAGGAGGGTCCCTGATTTGCATCCTATTATAGGAGGGAGGGAAATAGGGAGGGAGGAAGAGAGCGCAGGGATCATGGAGAGGAGCTTGTTTAAAGAGCCCTGCCTCTTGCTTTGCTGCTCTCACTCCTCAATGGGAGCACTTCTTAGCCCAATGCTTTGCATATTGCCTACGAAGATCTTCAGGAGTGTACCCTGTAGGGGTGAACGCTTTTAACCTGTGCAGTATCAAAAGAGTCTAAGTAAATAACACCTTACCCACCCACTAACCCACACATCAAGAGCCAGCAGGGATATATTAAGAACCTTAAATACATACAGACAAATAGAAATGTTCTAGTGCTTCTAATGCACATAAACACATCAATTCAAACTGCGGTATTGTAAGCTGATACAACTGATACAGTTAATGCCTCAACCACAGTTTATGCAGTTACAACCCATAAAAGGAAAGCCATTGTTTTTTCGCTGAAAAGCCCTAGCCATAGCTTGCATTCCACGGTCCACTCGACATACCACTGGCCACTTTGAAGATTACTGAAATGTTTGCCTTTGTTCTCTGAGAATCACAAAAACCAAGCAGCCTTCTTTTCAAACACACTGCACCTTTAGGTGAACCATTAGGCTTGGCGGCATTCAGTAAAGCATGATATTAAGGGGAAACTAAGGTGAGCATTCAAACGCTGGAAAAATTGTAATTACAGTACACTGCATTAAACAAAAAGGCCATCCGGATCTCACGGAAAGGTTTTTAACAATTATAAAAATTATAATTCGACGGGTTAATTTAACGAAATGTGGAAAAAATCATGGGTGTAATCCCAAACAAGTGAGTTTGACTTCTATCAGATCTATTTCAAAGCATTAAGGATTATTAGTAGCAGTCTAATCCTGCTGAACCTAAGGGGAGGTAAATCGTATTGTGTTGGAAATCCTGGCCAGGAAAGAACAGGAGGTTAAATGAGTTCTTTGCTCTGTAATCGAATATCACACTCTACTTATCTATTCAGTGAGCACCTAATGTTTAAAATCAATTACTTGAGGAATGCTTTCTTGCATTCAGGTCTGTTAATGTGAGCAAAAACTGCCACCCATGACTGCTGCTCTGTCTTCACTCGGGCATCCGTTCTGGGCCGCGGCTCTTATTAAACGACACACGTCAATATTGATCTTAATTCCAATCTTTTCTGCAAACTCTCTCTCTCTTTGCCGTTAATTGTTGACCGACGTAATAATCTTCGGGACGATTCTTCTTTTTTTAAACATGCAGCCTGCGTGTAGCTACTTAAAATAACTGGGAAAATAAAGGTTAGCGGTGGAAGAAAAATCTCCGCTGAGTTACAGAGGAGACCTCAAGGGAACGTGTGATGTTCAGGCATACATTTATTGTCCAATAATGCTTTCCAGACAAAGTCATATGTTTGCTCTCCGTCTGTGTCTGGAGAGTTAAAACAAAGCTAATTACCTTCAGCCATCTATTTCACCAAGAATATCATATTATTGCAATTCAAGTCCTTCCATGGCTGGCCTTATCAGAGAACTGTGAGTCATCCTTTGTTAAGCTGGGCCCAAATCCCATGAGAAATGGACGGGTGGAGGGGGCGAGTGAAAAAAGGAGGATGGAAAAAAAAGAGAAAAGAACGAGGAAAAGAAAGGAAAGGGCTAAAAATGACAAACTCCTGCCACTCTTTGTTCTTGGGAGTGCCACGCTCCCCTTCAGGGCTCGGTAAGTCTTATTTCCCCTGTTATGGTTCCCATACCTGTTAGCCTCAATAGCCTTCACAGTGCCTGCACAGAGACAAATGGCCTGACCTGGCCGGCCTCTCTGACCCAGGGCCAACAGGAAGATCACATCTGGTAATTAATATCAGAGCATCCTCATATGGCTGCCTCCCACTCATCTCGCAAGACAGAAAGAAAAGAAAACAGCGAAGCAGGAAAGAACCAAACAGAGAGGGGTGTCTGGGGCGCCACACTTTAACACAATGCTTTAAGTAGTCCGTCAGCAAACGTTAGTCCTGTAGGGCCGGTGTGGAGATGACCATCTGCTTACGAGCGGGGAGGGCATGATGGGAGAAATACCTATTAATATCTGAGGATTAATGACAGCAGGGCCTAGCTGAAGCCTGGGCTTTGTGTTTGCACCCACACTCGTCTGTCTGTATGCTTTAATTATACCCCTTCCCCCTCGCGCCCTCCCCTGAAAGATTCCCTTTGTAATCTGTGTGCAGGTGAAAGACGAGAGCGTCTGAATAATCTGGCCCCGCTGTCGGGTCAGAGCTGGAGGCTGAGAGAGTGCTGACATACTTTTATGCCTGCAGAGAGTAAGTGGATAAACGGACGCATTTGTGAGCCTGTGGTTATGTTTGCGTTTGGAAAGTAAAGCGAGGGCTCGTGTAAGGCCTTTTGGACCTGCGCAAAGTCCTCTGGTACTGTGGCGCACCGGCTCTTATTGACAAACAGCTGAGACCGGGCAACGTCCGCTTTTCTGGGATTTTTTTTCTCATATCCTCCCAGGTTTGGATGCTTTCTAGGGGCATCGTGTCTAATCATGAAGACAGCATGAGAATAAATGCAAAAAATACTGTTAAACAAACCAAATCTATAAAAATGTAGTATTTTAAAGCACTTAAAGTTTTCTTTAAAGGGGTCATATGATGTTGCTAAAAAGAACATTATTTTGTGTATTTGGTGTAATGAAATGTGTTTATGTGGTTTAAGGTTCAAAAAACACATTATTTTCCACATACTGTACATTATTGTTTCTCCTCTGCCCCGCCTTTCTGAAACGCGTCGATTTTTACAAAGCTCATCGGTCTGAAAAAGCGAGGTGTGCTCTGATTGGCCAGCTATCCAGTGCGTTGTGATTGGCCGAATTCCTCAAGCGTGTGACGGAAATGTTACGTCCCTTACCATATTGTGATGCCTGCGGCAACCACATGTGATGACCCCGGGCTGGACTCCGCTTTGTCCACGGTGAAAGCCGATCCGGCGATCGATGGCACAAAGTTGAAGTATTTCCTCAGCGACCAGCACGGACCAGCTCCAGGCATGACGATATCATCCTCTTTTGGAAGGCCAAACAAAGTAGTTTCGCTTTCACAACGAAGCACACAGCGCCTTCACGACATGGCGGCGGCGGCAACAATACTACAGCGAGAATAAAAGTTACGCCTTCTTTCTTTGCGTGAAGATGTGGGAAGAGTTGCATAACGCCGCCCAAATAGTGACGTTGATATGTGGGGGCATGTTAGAACGAGCCGTTTTAGGTAGGCGTGGTTGACTCTTAACTTTTATAAAGAATATCTCTTTGGATTTGAGACTTTAGTCTTTGCAACTTTACAGATCTTCTTTATGCACCAAGAGCTTGTAACACTCCAAAGAGAAAGGAAAAATTTAAATCGCATCATATGACCCCTTTAACGGAACACAAAAAAATGTTTTGGACCCCACTGACTTTTATATTGACAAATTGATATTGATATTGACAAAATCAGCTGATACATTCTTGAAAATATCTTGTTTTGTGAGTGTGCTTGTGTGTGTGTGTGTGTGTGTGTTTCAATGTTCTGCAGAAGAAAGTAAGTCATACAGGTTTGAAATGACATGAGAATGAGTAAATCTCAGAATTTCAATTTTTGGTGCTCACTGGTCTGTATTTATTAAAAATAAATGTGGAAAAAAGCCCCAAAATAAAACACAATGTGTGCTAAGGGACAACAACAATGATGATGATGATGTTATATGAAAGCGCATGCAAAACAGATCCTCCTCGTTCCTCTATAGCACAATGGCTTTTTATGCAAATACCCTCAACTCAATCTCCTGTCCATTTTACCATCAGATCGGGGGAAATGACAGACAATAATTTGAGCTGCATATATATGGGGCATTTGATTTTCAAATGAGAAGGAGTGAGGCTGACCTTCAGTAATGAATATGCTGTAATATAATGTGCCCATCAACCGGCAGCCATCTTGGTTTAGAAAGATAGAGCAAAAGGCAGAGAGAAAAAAGGGGGGAAATGAGGAGGAAATACTGACCTTCTGGATGATAATAAAAGAGAAAAAAAAACGTCAAAAAGGGGTTGGGAAAAGTCTTTGATAAATCTGAAATTCCAGTCTCCTCACTCCCGCATTCTCTCCTCCTCCCTCTTTTCTCTGCTGCCCCCTTTTAATTTCCCTTCTCATTTCCCTGCCCCGACCAATGGTGTTGCCATCCGTATCATGGATAATGAGATGGGCTATCTGCCTCTCCCTGGGGACAAGGCCACGGAAAGCCAGTCGCTGCGGCTCCATCTCCCCGCCTGCCTCCGCCAGAGAGAGGTGCATTATGTGTGCCACGGCCCCTGTGGCTCAAAACGGGGAGAAAGGAGACGAGGAGGGGAAAAAAAAGAGAGGAGGAAAATACAAATATGGAAATGGAGCCTTGGACTCCAGACAGACAGAAAATTCTGCTTGACTGATGACGGATGCTCGGGGAGGGGGGTGGCTGCTGTAATTAAGCAGTTCATAGCTCCTGACGCGCAACTGGGGGATACATACTGGACATCCTTATGTGCTGCACACAAGCCTCCGGAGAGAGGAAGTAGAAAGAGAAGGGAAATAGACAAACAGAGGGGGAGGGAAAAAGAGTGGGAGATACAAGAGAGAAGAGCATGGCGAGGACCACCTGGTGAACAGGTGTGGGTCAGTATCTGGCTTTCCCCCCACTGACCATGAACATTCTTGGCTTCAAATGACCCAAGTGCCCAGCGCAAATCGGCTCTTTGGAGCAACACACATTTCTCACCGTTTCTTAATCAAGCGTTACGCCGCCTTTGAAAGGCCTTGACAGATTTACAGTCGACTACATCTGCGTTTATTTGAGTGGTTATTAACGATAATTGTATAACGACAATATATCATTACTGTAAGCTAATGCCAAATACTAAGAGGACAAGAATGTGCATTGTATTTATTTTAACAGCCGAATTACTTCATAACAGTGAAAAAAAATCCAAGGCTGTTTTAGGTGTGGGCTTGGGAGTTTTAAAACCACCTAGCCTTTCACAAAAAAAAAAAAAATGAAACATTGCACTGCTAATGTAATTGAGGCCTTTTTTAATGTCTGGAAAATCTGAATACACAATTACACTTGAATACACAATAAACTCAAATATACATGAGCAAAACGGCCCAGTTCCTGCCAAAAGCATTAGAAGCCGCATCTGTAGAACAGATTTCCCTCTCACTGGATAAAGGTGGGGGCACAAGGAGATGAGAGAGCCAGAGCGAACCCCCTCACCCCCTGTGTGTCAAATGGACACCCTTCTCTCGCCATCAAAATTCAGCCCCATCACCTGTTCTAACACTTCTTAAAGTGTGAGCCAATAAAACTCAAAGGGGTGGGCGTACATTTGAGTGCTAATGGCTTTTTTTTTTTACCTCAACAATTACTTCTAATTAAAACCATACAAACTACAGATTTCATTAGATTACATGTCTCTCCATTTGACTAGATCACTCACTTCCAAGCTTCAAAAGGAAAAACACAATTGTCATGCTGGTTCAACATTAAAATTGACATATCGGGAGTATGTTCTACATAGCCACCTGCTGTTCTAAAAAAGGAAGTGTAAATGTTAAAGATGCTGCTAAAGATGCTCCTTGGCTGCTAAAAATTCAGGTAAACTCTAACTAAACATTTCAGGATAAACACAAACAATCATGTCAATAATCAGGCAGTGATCCAACCACACGTGCATGTGAAGAAACAAATCTACTCCTAGACTTACTAAGATCATAGCTAAGCTAGGCCTTTCTCTTCCTCTAATCTCCAATCTATTTGTCTTTCGATGTGATCCGAAATGCTCTCTGTTGCCATGGAGCCTTTTTATTTGCTTAGAGAATTAGCCAAGCCCCCTGACCCCCCACCCCTTTCTAAACTGCTAAGGATTTCAAAACATTCCCATGGACTGCATCTTTAATGCCAGGCCTCCAAATACCACATGCGATTCTTTCAGCCCTTTATTTGCCTCATGCTGACTTCACCCATTGGAGGATTTGCTCTTTGTTGTTTAGTTACTTGCTCTGTATTTCTAACACCGTCTGAATACATTAATAACACGAAGCAGCTCAAAATCCCATTTCCTAAACAAACAAAAAAAAAGTACTAGAAACTCACCATTTCTTATTCTCAAAAGGCCTTTTTCAGCATTCGGTTCTGACTTAACTCTTTTTCAGGAGGTTCTCGGTGTGAAAGTGACAGTAGTTGTATTTTCCTTTTAAAAACCCTTTTTGAATGACTATGTGTGTAATTGGGTCAGAGTAATGAATTGTTTGCATTATTGCTATCATTACAAGACTGCCAATTTTGTTTGCAGTCTAGCCATTGTCAGCTGCTAAATTCACTTTTCTAAATATACAGCTGAGTCCGGCTTACGAGCACACACAAGTCAAAAGTGACTAATGCTGGTCAATAGATCCTCATTAAGTTAATACAGTTTATCCAGAGGAGTCCACTAATGTGTCTGGGATGTGATGCTGGTCTATGATTTCAGGATGTTAGTATCATTGTTTCAGGCAATCACACAAGTCCAGTAAGTCAACACCCAAATGCACTTAAGAACAGGATGAGGCTGCAGTGGCCTCTGTTCAACCCCCACCGATGTGGATCAGTTATCTGCCTTAGGCCTTGAGCAAAACAGTCAAATATAACCCGCAAATCAGAAATCTGAAACATCAAAACGTAATTTGTATGTTAAAAAAACTAGTAAAACACAGGGCGATCTAAAAAATAATCTTAATGTTTTCCTTTTCTTATGCGTGCATGTTGACAAGCATACACAGTCACATGTTCAAAATTCGTCAGCTGTTCACATGATGTTTGTTGTTATACACTGGCTGATGGGGCAGCTTTCCTCAGAGGTGAAAATTCAGTGAAACGCTACAACAGCGGCCAACTGTTAAAAATATTGATATTTCTAGCATAAATTCAATTAGGTTTGATTTCTGAAAGGCATCATGTAAACAGGCTGACTGGCATATTCCTGTCTTTGCAGGAAAGAGAGCAGAGGAAACTGGGAAAAGGGCGAGCATGGAAGGCCAAAACAAATTTAAAGCTGGACTAATGACATCTGACATCATAAAAAAAAAAAAAACAAGGTGCTAGAAAACAAATGTTCAGTGTTTGTATTCTCCTGACCATGGCCTGACTCTTTCAAATACAGTGATAAAATAGATATAATGCAATGAAAAGTTAAACAAAACAAAGTAAATATTAACCCATGTGACACCGAGAACACACAGAACTAGGACAGTGGGTCATGACACAGTTCAACACAAAGTAAAGCATAGCTGACCTTGTAGACCTTCAGCGCAGCTTCGTGCCTCTGGTTGGTCGCATGCAGTCTCAGCTTCTCCACACTGTTGCTGTAGTAGTCGCAGGCATTACACTTCAGGTGCACGGGGTTGCCGATGGCAATGCACTTGAGACGCCACTGGTTGGCTTTGCCACCTTCCTTGATGTGGGCCACCAGCTGATACTTCTGCATGTGCTTGTCGGTCTTGCAGTGGAGCTGGAAATTGGCCTTGAGCTGCGTGTTGTAGTTGCACAGCTTGCACTGGTAGACGTCTCCCATCACGGCCCTCCACTCCTCTTCCGGAAGCGATCGCTCTGCCGCCACGTGCCCGCTGAGCACCTCCAGGCTGTCAGAGCTGAATTTGTTGCACACCGCGCACTGGAAGAGCTTCAGCAGCGGGTCGTTGATGCAAGGTGACAGCTCCCCAGCAGAGAGGACGGACAGGTCATCACCCATTAGCTGACCACTCGCAAGACGCAGCTCCACAGGCAGCTCATTATTTACTGCAGGGAGAGAGGGAGAGAGAGAGAGAGAGAGAGAGAGAGAGAGAGAAGGAAAGAGAGAGGGGGGGAGAAGGGATGAGGTGGGGCACAGTCACAGGGAGGAGAAAAAGAGAAAAGTTTTTTTTATTATTATTAAATGAAATTTAAAAAGAACTGAGAGACTGGTGTAGGGCACCCATATCCATTTAATAAAATAAAGTCTCAGTAAGGAGTATGGCTTTTATAAAGCCTTAACTATAAAAAGCTATAATAGGATTGAATCAGGATCAATTACAATCATCCCTTTCAAGTTCTAAACTCCCTCATCAGATAGCTTTAATTACTCCTACCAGGCATTCCTGAGTTTGTACTCAGACACCTTTTTATTTTTTTCTTCTCTCTTTAAAGACACAAAACTGATCAATATAAAATTAGCCTGCCTCAACAGTAGTCCTAAAAATTAAAATGATAAAAAACAGATCATCTTACATCTAGTTGTCATTTAGTTCTTTGATCTCTGCACTTTTAGAAGCAAACTAGATCATTTCTCATACCCTCAACCCCCTGGGTTAATAATTACACAAGGTCAAAACAAGGTACAAATATAGCATTTTGTTAGAGTTTCTGAGTTGCTAGATGAAAGACAATGTTTTTTGTGGAAACAATATTTCTTGACAGGCTAATGTATATGTGTCAGTCTATACTACGTATGGAGGTAAAGACCCACGAGATTAAAGGGGTCCTATTATGCTCTTTTACAAAGTCTTGATTTTGTTTTGGGCGTGTACTAGAACAGGCTCTCATACGAAGTTGTTCGAAAAGCAGATTATTTTTCACATATTTTACATTATTACAACACCTCCTTCTCTAGTGCAGCTCAACCAGGTCTCGTCCCATTCGTCGATATTTGTGATATCACAAATCCCGGAAAAGATGCGTTGTAGTCCAAACGAGTCGTTCGTTGTAGTTTTTGAAAAGTGATTTCTGTTAAATAAAATATTTCCTTTTGAAGTGGACTTTGAGCTTTGTAACTTTGCAGATCTTTTTTATGCTCAAACAGCAACATTACAGACTTACTAAAGTTGAAAAAGTGAAAAAGCATAATAGGACCCCTTTAATGCACAAGGGTATCGGCTTTCAGAAACAGATGCAGATGCTATGTTTGGTCTTGACTGATAAAGTGAAAGAATAAAATTGCTGCTGCATGTTGTGTGTAGGCAATCTGCTCACTACAGTCCATGTTAAGACGAGGGCTAAACTTAAGAAAATTAGGAAACAGATTCTCACATGGCAGCTCAAATCACAGAACAAGTCGAGAGCAGGATACAATAATGACAGGAGTAATAAGACCAGAGTCAGTGAAGGAAACAGAGAACAAAAGAAAGTGAGTGACAAGCATATCCAAGGGGGAAAACTACTCACTGTGACCGGGAGCCAGGGCTGCGGCAGTGCTAAGGTCAAGCTGGAAGGGGTTGATCATCACCTGTGGGTCTGAAGGGTTCTCCAGTTTCATACCAGTGAGCCCGATATTCTGGGCCAGGTAGTACTGGTAGAGCTCCGCCTCGGCCGGTGCCAAGCCCAGGTGCAAGTTGTGCTGGATCTGCTTCATGTTCTGCTGAAGAAGCATCATGTTGTGCATGTGTTTCTCACTTGTCATGTGGATGCGCAAATTGCGAGCCACATTGGTCTCATAGTCGCAGACCTCGCATCGCCACGTGGGTTTCTGTTTGGGCTTGGAGGGTGAGGGCGTGCTGCACCCGCTCAGGCTGGCGTTAGACACAGGAGCAGCATGGTTGTAGATGGCTTCCGTTCCCCCGTTCTGCAGCGTCTGCACATTGTTAAGGTGCTTGTCCGACTGCATGTGTATGCTAAGGTTGCCTTTGGTGGTTGTGGAGTAGTTGCACACCTCGCAGCGGAAAGGTTTGTAGCCGCACGTGTAGCTCTCACCCCGGGCGAGTCGAGGGTGAGGCTGGCCCGTGTGGCAATAGACACAAGAGCCTTCAGACTCTGGGTGCTTCTCCTTCATGTGAGCATCCAGGGTCTGCTGGTACTTGTAGTGCCAATTGCATTTGGGGCATTTCAGCGTCTTGCAGGAGTTCCGTGAGTGCATCATGGTCATGTGACCACCAAGTGAACGTGAGGAACCTAAGACAGTGTCACACTTGGGGCATTCGATTCCACTTCCAGGAGAGCCCTCTCCTGGGCCGGGGGTGCCAGGGGTGCTGGGCGTGGCAGCATACTGGTGCAGTGGGCCAGGGCTTTCGTCGTCTCGTCGTATCATGTCGAGAGGAAGAGATGGTGGACTGCTATCCCTGCCGCCGTTGGAGTCGCAGCCATCTTTGCTGCCTCCGCTCGTGGAGTCATTGCTGTAGTCCAAGCTGGCAGCAGCTTGCTTTGTCTTCTCTAGGTCATTGGCAACAGTCACAGAGGAAGTAGTACCCCTTTCAGTAAATTTTAGCACACTGGACGATAAAGGAGAAATGCTTTGGTTTAAGAGAGGGAAATCTTTGCTACTGGTACTATCCCCAAGTTCACAAACGCCATCGTCGTCAAGCTCATTCAAATACATGTCTTCGTCCTCCTCAGCGTCAGCCGTGTCTCTGGGCTCGCTTTTGATGGGGAGCTCACCATTGGCATGCAAAGTGCTAACGCCCTTCTGCCGTTCACAGTTGCTCTCCTGATCCCTGCACCCAGCCCCTGGCGATGAGCGCTGGAGAGACACGAAGCCGACGGGGGACTTGAGCGCCGAGGTGGCCGCAACCCCGAGGTTCAGTTCAGCCTTTGGCATCTGGGCACTCCTGGGCGACTGGTCTGCAGAAGATGCCAAACTGGCACTTCCTTTCAGGAAGGCGAAACCAGCCTGCAGGGAATCACCGTTTTCCATGTGAAAGGTGTTCCACAGGCTGTGAATGCCTGGATCAGGGCCCATGAAGTTTGCAGTAGAAAAGTGTGGTGTAACAGAATTTATTTTTTTTGGTTCCAGAAAGCTTATAAGAGGTTCTTTGTCTTTACCAATGCCCTGTATGATGGCAGAGACATATTTATTACTAAGGAGCTTTTGCTCCTGCTCACTGAGGGTCATCCGATGATCATGCACAGCATGGGTTACAAATGACCTACTATAACCAAAAGACAACTTGCACAAGAAACACATCAGAATAGGTTTCCTTTTCCCATCACTAATGAAACCATCAAATTTAGACAAGTCCACATTGTTTGGAACATCTTTGGACACACAGGAGTTTTTGGCTGCGCCATCAATGGTAAGATAGTCTTTATCACTCTTGTGTCGGAGATCGTAGACACGGAAACTGTGCAACACAGGACCATCTCCTGCTAATACTGAGGTATTTGGGAAAGCCTGATCGGCCGTAAATGGTTTCCCGAGGGATGAAGCGATGTGAAAGGTATTGATCACTTGTGGATAAAAGGACATGGGGGCTGTGGCCGACTGCTCAGTCTTGTCCCCGGCAGCAGTTTGGGAGTTTGAAAATAGTGCTGGGGAGAAGAGTCTTTTGACCCCTGACTGGCCACCTTCTTTGGAGTCCTCAAGAATAAAAGCTGAGCCATCTGGCTGGTAAACTATCTCTCCTGTCAGGTTCTCTACATCGCTGTCCTCAAGGTCGCTGACCTCACTCTCATTCTCGTCCTTCAGAAGAGGAAGGCGAGCGTTCGGGCAGTGGTGCTCCATGTATTTTTGTAAACTCGAGAAGGAAGTGGCACATTCGTTGCAGGGGATCTCTTTAGTGGCCGCACCTATCGCATTTTCCACGCTCAATCCCGACGCGATCTCTTGACGGCTCTCCTCCGTCCTCAGGTTGTCATCCGCAAGGCTGTTTTCCTTGTCAGGCTCCATCCCAGGGACTTTCTCTGGCACCTCATTATCAAGATGTGTCGTCTCATGTAGCTTTGATATCTGCTGCCCATTTTCCTGTCTTGAGAGAGAAGGGGAATCACAAGTTTCCATGGTAATCACTACATGGGGATCTCATTTCATCCAGCCTGTCAGGGACCTGCATAAATAACAAAAAATTAAAAAAAGAGAGACATATTAGAACGTGTATAACGATAACGCACCTGATCTTCAGCATGTGCTGTCCTTGATTATATAGAGAGCATTGCTGCGCTGCAATTACTCGTGAATTAGCTCAAAAATGAGCAGCAGAGACCTATCTAGAAAAAAAGCTGTATGGTTTTTAAATGCAGACAGACACTCCATTGATTTTAGCAGAGGTTAACAAGTGGTTTCAATTGTTAAAAAAAAGAGGTTTAAGTATGAGACTTTTTCAATAACACGAGCAGCACTCCCCTTAAAATGAGACCACTCCCACACAAAAGTTTCTGTGAGCCCCTTTATCATTGCAACATAATTACAATAAGCAAAGAAAAGGGGGGTGGACCACCACATTCAAATCATGACCACTTTGGCAGAGAGAGGCGGTATCTCTTTGGTTCCTATGTTACTCAGTAAATCAGCTTACACCAAATCTTCCCTCTGAGAGATCCCCCAGCAGGTATCTAACAAGCCCTCATTAAGCAGCCATCCAAATTCTAACCCACGCTTTGGCCTCTCCGACAATCACCTCAAACTCAAATTAATATTTAGCACACCCAGTCCAGTCACCCCGGGAGGGCCATCTCGCAAGTTCTTTTCACTTTTTTTTGTTTTTCATTTTTCATCCTTGGCAGCCCACAAAAACCCAAGCACATAAAGCACACCATTTGAAATACCATTGCGATGTTATCTATCCTGGATGGCTGCCCATCTCCCAACCGTCACTGCCTCAATCAGGTTCTCTCCTGGCTTTCACAAATCATACGCGCACCTTGCTGATGAAAGCCCTTCAATCATATTTTTTTTTCTTGGACCACAGACAATTTATTCTCAAGGCTGGCAATGCAGATTCAAAGACTGGGACTAAGCTTGGACGCTGAAATAGAGTTGGATCCAAAGCGTATGTGCCTACCATGCCCAGGCTCGGCGATTGAGGCCCAGAGAGCAAAGAGAAAACCAACTGCTCCAAATTTTCAGGGTGATATCAGTGTGTACAGAAGAGGTAGAGATTTGTGGTGAAGGCCAACAATGACGGGCTTGCAACTGCTGTGCTTTCAATTAAAATGAAATACACTCAAGACAGACCCAGAATTTTAAAACGGCAGCCCTGTCTGCTGTGACAGGCTTTATTTTCTAATTATTCTCAAGAATATAGGAAACCTGATAATAGCTTATTGAACACAATGCAATTTAGAAAAGCACTTTTTTTTCCAAATGCAAACGAAGTTAAAAGATGATGCAAAATTAAACAACAATTACAGCCATGCCCTCTCCACATAGCTATGTGCAAATCACTTTTTTTCCAGATACCTATTTTGATACAAAGCAAATCGGGGATTCATTTAAATGAAGCCTTGGATAAATACGTTTGGGATATCATATGAATATTACGCACAGAAAAGATACATTTTACTGTTCAAATCAAGTATATTCTCAATACAAGGAAACGCACAGAAGTAAAGAATTAGGATACTTCTCCTAGAAAATGCAGATAAGCTATCACATTAATGAAGTGAAAATTAAATTGTATAATAAACAAATGGTGGGGGTGATCTGCACAATGCACTGCTGTGAAAATAAAGACCTGAGATTGCTCCCAAATACCCTGAGAGCAAAACTGTGCAGCAATTAGTGCAAAATTAGCACCTATTAGATTTGGCTTCACACAAGAAAAGAAAAAGGTGTGTCTGTGTGTGTGTGCAGTGGCGAAGTGGGGCGGGGGGTCATTTATGCAAGCCGAGAGGAATGTACGTCTCCAAAAACACAAGTTTGGCAGGGAAGGGAGGACTAGATTACAGTGTTCTCCTGTGATAATTTCTGCATCTCCCGGTGTAAGATCACAGAGCCAGCAGCTGTGCCTCCAGGGCCTGTGGGCGCTGGGTGAGTGTGTGAGCCGCACACAACATTCCAACGACGTTAACACAAAACCCACTGCACATCATAAAACAAGCAACCTTCACAAAACACACACTCTCCCTCATGTGTCTACCTTGTCAGCGGTTGCCTGTGATTTGTTTCTGTTTGAATTCAGCATTTAAAAGGTATCAAATACAATTCAAATGGAAGCTGTAATTATACAACTGGCTTCCTCATTCTCTTTTTTCTTTCTTTCAGGTAGCAGAAAAAAAGAATTTATGCAGAGATTTTGTGTGCAACTGTGCGTGTTTGTTGCTTTCCTTTGGATCCTAACACACAACATCAGTTAATGCGGGTCCGGACATAAAACGTGCAGTTTGAGATTAATTATGCATTTCTTGACACTTGAAGTGCTGAGAGAGATGCCTCCCCTGGATTTGCCTGTGTCTCTACATTTTTGGCTATGCATGTGAATCATTACATGCCTATGAATTATAAAGCAAGGCACAAAAGAGCTAAACAGCTCAGAGCTACACTTGTTTTGATACGAGGCAAGTATCCAGGGATGCTGAGAGCACCTCTAGCTTTCATATTGATATTTCGCATCAGAAGACGTTTCATTGACAATCAGCCCGGTAACTTAAGTGTGTCCATCAATATCTTCTCACAAAATAAATATATAAATCACTGTTTGCTACAGCAAGTAACTGCATATTATCCAGACATCCTCAAGCGCTCAAGATGCCTGACAAGAACAACTTTAAAAGAATCACATGCAGGCATCTTTCTTCAAACCAGCTCAATCTCAATTGTTAACATACTCTCTTTTCCACCCAAAAGACAGAAACTAGTCTTAAGTACGTACTTTGCTATTAAAAGGGGCTCTATGTTCTTTTTGACTGCATTTTTCCTCTGTTAACACCTTTTTCTATACACCGTTCTACAATTCCTCCAACGTGTTGTAACTTAACTGTGAAACAGCTTTTCTCTCTTGTCTTACTTTCCCTGCTTCTATTCGGTCTAAAAAGCACAGGCTACAAAAAGAAAAAGAAAAAAAACTAACACTAAGCTCTTTTTCTTGAAACTGAAAGAACGCACTCTCAAAACATTGAGGACAGATCTCATTGCATGGAAATGGCTCCCGTTCCCATTAGAAGAAAAAGATGGCAAACAGTGTTTCTACCTCTGTTTTTTAATTAAGACTGTCTCGGCTTCTCTCTCGGTTCTCTATGGAGACGCTGCCTGTGAAGTGATTAAAAAGAATGTGATCTGATCAAGAGACGGGAATAATGGAGTAGGAATGCTAGGTTTACCCGAGTGCTAAGACTCCCCCTCCCCCCCTGGATTTCACTCACCCTTTCTTCCCTAAATAGTTTTTCAGGTTGTCCTTTTTTTCAGAGACATAGACAAACGTTAAACGTTAGCGTGCACAGATGTGTCGCGCTTTACTGAAGTGGAACTGCAATACGAGTGTGAAAGAAAAAACAGGAAAAATAGGTAAAACGCCTCCAAAATATATCCGATTTAGGAAAGGTCACCCCAGCCTCTGCTGGGGCTTTTCTCAACACCAAATCCTCTATCAAAATGTCATAGATCCTTACAAAGGCATGAATGGGCCTTCACAAGTCTAATTATACTTGTTTATTTGTTGCCATGCAGAAAGAACTAATGAAAAATCAATCAAAGTGGTATTATCCAAACATCAAGAGCTTCTCTGGCCTCCAAGGACACAGGGAGGCTTAATTCTTTCTTGTTTAAGTTCAAAAAAGAGAGAGAATTGCAAAGGGGAGAGAGAAAAGGAGTGGGGGCGGTTTTGCATGACCCTTTTTTCACAAAGGCTTTTCCCGACCCCGTCGATGCCCAGAGGTGTAACAGTAGAAGCAGGATATCTCCCCTGTGCCATAACCACATTTAAGGGCCTCATTTCAATACGCAACATATCATTACTGTTGGGTGTGGCAAATCCACATCAGCAAAAAGACGTCTATTTAGCTGTTGTACAAATTACCTTTCTGTGGCTTGCGTTTAACAAAAGAGTCAAACAATTTGAAGCACAAAACAAGTATGAAAAAAGTTCCAGTTTTTTAATCTTTAAAATCTTGTAATACTAAAAATGAAAGAAAAGAAATGTATCACATGACATAAGTTTTACATATAAAATTACTTCAAAAAGACCCTTTAAATGAGAGGGGGAAAAAGAGTGCCTGGGTTTATTCGACTCCCTCTCCCATTCGAAAACTTTTAACAGGAGAGGCCGGTATCAAAGGGAAACATAATCTACATAGCTAATGTCTTTTCTCAATTCAAAGCAGAGAAGGCTGCAATTTCTCCTCGCTGGCAATCTGGAAACACTCTGGAGTTAATTACGCCTGATTCGAAATTAACCGCACAAACAAAGGCCAGTCTATGTCCAGACTATTATATTGCATTAACCGGCTTTAAGCTTCCTGCGGATCGTTCGAGGCTCTTCCATTACCCTCCCTACCATCCCGACACGAAGAGAAAATGCCTGCACACCCCAGATTAATGAAAAGGAGCGTAAAAAGAATGTGTGACGACCTCTCCC
Organism: Sinocyclocheilus anshuiensis; assembly: GCF_001515605.1. NCBI lineage: Eukaryota > Metazoa > Chordata > Actinopteri > Cypriniformes > Cyprinidae > Sinocyclocheilus > Sinocyclocheilus anshuiensis. The sequence goes on along the minus strand of NW_015552633.1, from coordinate 803,514 downwards.
GACACAGTGCAAACTTTCAGTCCAAGTCACAGAAAAAAGGGGAGAAGGTAATTAAGTTTGAAAGAAAAGGTCCTCGCGACAAACAATGAGGCTGTGTCTCTGGAGGAGCGCAGGGGGGCGAAAAAAATCATTAACATTCTTTTTCAACTGAGAAAAAGAGAAGGAGGGGAAAGGGGAACGTATGCTGGCAGGTTCCCCACTAGTCTTCCTCTTTAGCCTTTTTTTCACCCCACATCTGGTTTCACATCTTCTCTGGTGCCCGTGTCCACGTGACACAGCAGATCATCTCTTTAACCCCATCTCTCTCTCTCTCTCTCTCTCTCTCTCTCTCTCTCTCTCGCTTCAGCTCTGCAAAGTTAACTTCACAGTTAACTTAGAGAGCGTCGCAAAGACAACCACGCACGTTTGCCCACCTGAGAACCATCAGGCATATTTACCGTGTGTGTTTTGCTAAGCTTTTGAAATAAGCCAGATGCAAATCAATGTGTCGCCCCTAGTGAGTCTTACGGCTTAATTAGTAAAGCAGATATGCTGTTTCCTCTTTATAGTAATGGCACACAAACAAATACAAACATGCACAGGCACTGACAGAGAATATGACTAAACACACACCGACTCACTAGAAACGCACATTTCTCAGAAGAGACACTCGACACTAAAATTAGAGTTGTTTTCTCTGATTCACTGGCTTGACGTGAATTCATCTCGTGATCTTTCTGCTGTCCGCACAAGCACGAGTGATGAATATGTTTGCTTTCTGCTTTGCTTTTTTTCTCTTCGCAGGAGGGGGAAAAAAGTTCATAGCATTTTCCCTTTGTGTGTATGTTGTGTGAGTGTTTTTTTCCCCATTCTCAACAAGAAAAGCAGAAAATCTAATTGTAGCTTTGCCAGTCCGTGTTCAGTAATCACCCTCTTTGTCCAGTTTTTGCCGAGCAGGATTAGAGTTAAAATGATGACTGACTAATCCCTTGATTTCCCTGTGCTAAATAAATATTAATCTACTGGTCAAACATGTTCTTGTGGAGTACAATACATACAATATGAAAGCGCTTACCAGTTACATAAATCGTAGTTTTACGCACATCTGTTTGAAAGCACTGCCCCCTTCCAATACATAAAAATAAATAAAGCGGCATTAAAAAAGTCCTGCAATCGAAGTTGTCCGAATGAGTGACGCTCATGTAATCACATGCTTTGTGTTCGCTGCTTTCAAATAAGACCTACAAACATGGCTTACATTGCAATGATGGGGGTGAAGACCAAACACACACACACACACAAAGTCAAACACAGGCCACATATTTCACCTCCAAAAAACACATGGGAGGGGGTGAATTCACCGTTTAACAAGCCATCTAAAAATATACCCCGTTAAGCCTGTCAGACAGGTGTTATATTTCTATGGCCATCCTCTGTTAACTAACTTTAACCTGATGAATGTTTTGACACGCTACCGCGCGGGCCGGGAATGGTAGGCAGGCGCCATTTGGAACGAGAGCCCGTTTTTCGTTCGCAGATTTTGACCTTTCCGTGCTGTCATTTTCCCCGAGAAACAATAAAAGTTTAAAGTTCAAGCTGCTCAGTAAAGACGGAGCATCCAGCCTGCCAGTCCTGTAATTATCTAGTATTATAAACACAATCACAGGCCAGGTATCCCTGCATGCATTCCAGCGCCGCTAGCTATGCGCTAACCCGAGCGTTCTTCACGCAGGAATTTCACAAAACATGTCAAACAATCTATTAAAGCATGAATTACTGCTAACTACGTTCTCCCGTGCAGGCCCTAATTCCTTTATATGGCAGCACGAGAGATTGTGCTCCAGATCTCCCTAATTTCTGGAGCCAGAGAATTACTAATTAACTTAATGTTTGGGCCTATATTTAATTAGAGAGCTCTCCAAATGAACTTTAGACCAAAGGCATTTGCTTTTTAAACAAACTCTGTTCTGACAGCTGTTGCGAGTTTATCCTTGTATGCCCACAAAAAAAAACATTTATTTTCAGAGCCATCATGGGGTCATTATTTCTTTAAGGAGGAACCGGAGTATTCCGCTTGAAAAGTGTACACTTTAATTGGATTTCACTCCAAACAAACAACTTTCAGATGTAATTAGAATGAGCTGAAATTAGGGCCACAATATTCCATTATCAAATAAACGGAATGTCACACAAACTACCGATTCAATTTTCAATCGAATCTGGCAGTCACGTCGCTCCGTCTGCTTCCTACAATCACCAGACAAAATGTAGTAGTAAAATGATTGATCCTTTTTTTGACTCATTAAAAAAATAATTAATTTAATGGCATATTATAAGGGAGCCAAAAATTGTTTCTATTTCAGATGAAAAGGGCAAGAGACCGAAAAAACATCCATGAGCAGTGCTAATGAAGAGAAACATTAAAAGAGTCTGTGGTTATTGCCACTTACGCCATTTGAAAGCCTATATGGGCCGCTTTGGCCCGGCTGTAACATTATCAGCGCACTGCAGCGGGGAAGGCCACATTGTGTTATGCTTTTCAGATCGCTAAGGCCTCAACAAGACACTGGGGGTATTTTAAGGTCAATGACAACCTAGAAGAGAAAACAAGCTCTGGATCAGCATAACCGCCAACTAATTAAAGCAAAGAAAACACATTATACCTACAGCTCTGAATGGTAATAGTCAGGGGGAAGAATGATTTGTTTTGCTATCAAATGCCATGCAGTAATAAGCATAAAGCTGCGGTGAGGGAGTGTTTTGAAATGCAAAGCCCAGATGCGAGCGCATGAAATGGCACATATACATTTGTTTCAACAAATCTCACAGACTTGCAGGCATTAAATGGAAAATAATCTGTGCTTTCTCAAATATTTGTCTAGCCCCATCCATCGTCAGATTTAACAGCCCTCTGGTCCGCTGTTCATATGCATCGCTTGATCTTCGCAAAGGCCTCTGATTTGATTTTATATGAAACACCCCAAAGGACTTCAATTTTCCTTAATGGTTTTTTCATACGCTTTCCATAGGTCTTTTTTTTATTACACTTTCTTTGATTGTCCATAACTTAAATGGTTATTGGCACGGCAAGCAGAGCTCCCTATTGTCTCCATATAAAACAAAGAAATCTCCCTCCGAAAAAAAAAAAAAAACGAGGACAAGGTGAGACAGAAAATCGTTGTTTCTTCAAAAGCCCAAAATACAGACGACACCATTATCTTTTTTCTCTCGGCTCAATGCGATACTTTGTTCTTTTTATTTCGTGACCACGATTCTCTAACGTGAGCTCCGCTAGCTGCGCATTTAATCTCGTTCTGTTGCTACACGTCATTAAAACTAAAAAGACGACGACCCACGCCGGGACCTCAAGCACCCACACAAAACCAGCCTTCAGTCCATGCCACTCATCTGCACTGATGCAAAGTCTAACCCCCTTTAAAACAAATAATTAAAGATGATTCCAACGCACATGCCAGACCAGAGCGAGACAGGATATGAGAAGTCTAGCATTAACCAAATACTTCTCCGGGGACTTCTCTTGCTCAGCCTCTGGACTAACACAAACACTGGGCCAGTGTCATGTCTGGAAAACTGCTCTTTTTCTTCATAAACATACACACAGGTGGAACAGCCGTGTTAATATCCTCATCACAGGGCCAGATGAACTAAGCGGCATGAATATTCATGAGGGCAGGCTCTCATTTGTGATTTGTTCTCATCTGTTTACATAAGGCACTACCGGTCATACATATTCAATTATGGTCTCATCCCTCTCTTGACGACTAATAATGGGCTTGTTAGCCAGCTGAGATCGGCAACGAGGGTGCGTACCATTTTTGAGTGTACATCTGTCTGAATGGTGCTCCTATAAAGTTTTATCTACATATGGAGGGAGAAACAGGAAGAGGTCACAGTTAAGCTCAACCTTTCCCCAAATAATTGTACTTGGACATGAAATAAGGTGCAAAATGGCATTGTATTTCTGTATTTAAATTTACATTTTCCATTACCCATACGTGCAAAGTTTGGTGCAAAAGGAAAATTAAAATTAAATTTTATAATTTACATTTGTCATTTCCAACAGTAGTCTTAATATGTAAATTGCATGCAAATTTTAACGCTTTATAAGTTGCAAAATTAAAATGAAAATGTATAACACAAATTGATTTGATATGTGTAACATGTCCAAGCAGAAATGGTAGCAAAATGATCATTTAAATGCTATTTGTCCTAAATGCATTTAGACTAACAGTTAGGACACTTAGGATTGCATTTTCATCATGACGCCGTGGGATATTTGTAGCAAAATTCAGTGCGGCTTTGAAAATGCATTCCGAGCTGACCACGCCCACCCTCCGTCAATCACTGCTTCAAGGCGAGGATTGGCGGAAGCGTGTTACGTTTTGGATCGTTTGAAACATGGCGGCTGGAGATCTGATGAAGCAGTGATTGACGGAGGGTGGGCGTGGTCAGCTCGGAATGCATTTTCAAGGCCGCACTGAATTTTGCTACAAATATCCCACGGCGTCATGATGAAAATGCAGTCCTAAGTGTCCTAACTGTTAGTCTAAATGCATTTAGGACAAATAGCATTTGAATAATCATTTTGCTACCATTTCTGCTTGGACATGTCACACATATCAA
>NW_015552633.1:760846-798831 GCF_001515605.1 Sinocyclocheilus anshuiensis | reverse complement strand
ATTTGCATGCAATTTACATATTAAGACTACTGTTTGAAATGGCAAATGTAAATTATATAATTTCATTTTCATTTTGCACCAAATTTTGCACGTATGGGTAATGGAAAATGTCAATTTAAATACAGAAATACATAGCCATTTTGAATATTGCATTGCCGTTTTGTATATTGCATTGCCATTTTGCATATTAAATTGAATTTCGCTACCTATATGCTTCCATAGCTTCACAGCAGCTGGCAATATGACAATCCCTCTGTATGATATTTAATGCACACTTGGTTGCTGTGATCTAAAGAGACACAAATCTTCACATGAGATTATCTCGTCGCACGGTATCTTAGCTGCTTTGAAAAACGAGACAGACAGTCAAATGCTAAAATATAATTTTACAATAGATTCAAAATATTTTTATGTAAAACTCCTAAGTCTCATAGAGAAGAACAGCATGCCACCTGATCAAAAAATATCACATAGCGGGGGCCTTTCAATCTTTAGCTGCTAATAGTCTCTGCAACAATGACTACATATGTACCTGAAAACTTATGAAGTCAAAACGCAACCAGTGCGTTCACCGGCTCAGGAATGGCTATATGGACACAGCTGCATTTACATAAGCTAAATGCCCTGCTCTTCTTCTTCTTTAACCTGAATTGTTGCTTTAAAAAGACTCTATGGACTTTGTACACAATATTTAGTCTATTCTGTTGATTTCCATACATGACTGCTTTTTCCAGTGAAATGCCTAAACGTTGCTTTAGCTAGATTTGTTTTTTTCCCCCTTTTTTAATATCCTGTAGCAAAGGCGTCACAAAAAAACAACGAAGGCCTGAGAATATGAAGGGGAAAAATCCCCTTCTCCGATGAGACGCAAGCTGACAGTAAAAGTAATGTAATCCTGACTGGCAGAGGACCAAGAGCAACAAAAACATTTAGATAACTGCGCTCAAAAATGAAAGTTCTCAATGAGGACAAAAATTACATTTCCTCACAATAACAAGTCCTTCTCATAACAACCCTTACGATTGTTTGAAATGTCCATGTCCTCATCAGTCATGTGTTCTCACACATTGGTAGGAACAGCGTGTAAGTCGCAGAAGAGGAAGAGACGTTTTAACTTCATCCAAGCTGCGGAGTAAGGAGAGCACATCTCGAGGGCCGGTGGGGGCGGAAAGGGGGACAATCCACAGCATACAAGTTTCACTTGGCAACCGGGCCCACATCAACATCTGGTTGAGCTTGTCAGTACACGCTTGATTCAACCAGACACTAAAGCATGACTTGTCTAACAGCGAGCCTTGTTTGAAATGAACAGACGTGAAGCGTCATCCATGGTGTATCCTTTTCTTTGACACCGGGGTTAAAAAGACTGACATTGCCACCTTTCACAATCGACTCAAAGCTACTTGCCTTTCACCCCTGGAATGGTCGGAAAAAGAAACAGAAGAGAAAAGAAGAATAATCGTTTTGTTCGTGATAACCTGTGAGCACTTATCCCAGCTATAATTCCTTTCCCTTAATCATTTGCATATGAAAGGATATGCGCTAGTCTATAAAAGGTCAGTGAAAGATGATCAAGGCCTCACAGAACACAACAAAACATGGAAAAAACGTCTCTGGCGGCAGCTCGCGTTCATTTAACAGACCACGATGTCAGTGACGCTGAGATCACGGAAGCGGTGCTCACGTCACACCGGCACCTTCCCCCCAAAACAAAAAACTAGAGCTAGAATCAGACAGAAACACCTCATCTATAATATATGAGTGCCGTATTAAGCATTTAATTTTTCACACACGCACAAGCACACACAAAAATTCAGGCTTGGAATGCTTTAACAAAAGGATTACAAACATATTCCTAGTGTTCTCGATCAAAACCATTCCTGTTTATATTTAGGACTGTAAAAGAACAAAAAGAAATAAAAAGTAAGAAGTACACACATTTCTAGCATTCAATCAAAACCTTTCCTGTTTAAATTGAGGACACTGGAGGAAAAAAGTAATCCCATCTCTGCAGAATCCACTCCCTAGCTCTGCTATTGTGCCTGAACGCTACTGAATAAAGCATACGGGCTGCTATTTACCAGTTGAGAGACACTATATATCATACATATTACTTCACATGATGGCAAAATCTGCAGGCATCTTGGGAGGCTTCAGGAATATGAAGCCTGTGCCTGTTGTCTCAAGTCCTCGACAAACATCTTTGGGGACAAGCGGTGCCTGGAAAGAAAGGACGAGAAGGCACCGTTTCCATCTTGCTTTCATCTAAGTCACTCAGTCAACCATTCAGTGCCCCATTCAAAGCCGCTGTGCATTATGCAAAAAAATGCTAATCCTTTTCCGATGCTTTTTACACTTGTACAAACCCTGCATTCCCTTTCCTGAAAAGCAATTATATCAGTTTACATTTCTGTCAAAAAACAGGATTACTTCAGGAGAACTAGCACTGCAACAGGCTTCCCCCCATCTATAGCTGAAGGAAAGTAGAGATTATCGGCAACAGTATTTTTTTTTTCCTCCTCTTCCACTCTCCTCAAAAAAAAAGTGGAGAGGCCTTAAGAATGTGATTTAATTAGCCAAAGGGAAAAGAATAGATCTTTAGTTGCTGTGGAAACTCTTTCTGACCTGACCTTCTCTTTGCAAAAAGCCCCGAACAGAATGAGCCTCAGTCTGGTCTATTAATCAGAAACAAATTATGAAAGAATGTTGTCAGCCTGAATAATGCTGCCCATTCTGTGGTGAGATCAGCAACAGCCTTCGCTCTTGCTTTCATTGTCTTTCTGCGCGTTTGACAGCCCGACATGACGAATGAGATCAGGAAGACCCCGGATTTGCATATGCAAATTCCCACATGAGGGAAACGTGTCTAAACAAGTGTTACCGCGAGGCAGATTAAGTAAGCCGTCGTGCTTTTGCTGTTTTTTGGGGGCCACCGCCGTAGTCAGGGCCATTAGTCAGCACAATTAACCCCATCTCCATGGCTACTAATGAAATTTCGCCATGGTACGACTTAAATTAGATAGCTGGTTATGTGTTGCCACCGTCCGACTCCAAATCCATTATTTGCCCCAGGAACAATGAGCCGTTTGTGCTCAGCTGATCTTCACCAGCTGAACAAACCTCTGAATTAACAATTTGCATATGTTAATAAAATTGAGTCCTAATTACATGAAACTTGTACATATTCAAATGCACTTTCCCTAGGCGCTATGGAGCTTGAACCCCATCCAAGTGTTTAACCCTTCAGAAAGCCTCTAAGCAGGGGAGGCTCTTTCTGCCTCAGAAATGCCTCGGGGCTGACACAAAAAGGCCCCTCTTAATACATTAAGCCAGCTCCTGACTTCTCAGCTTTCCACCCACTGCTCTGTGGACCGGGACAAGTACTGCATCCTCCGAACCAAATTCAATTGGGCCCACAACAAAAGCCCTATAGTTCCTCTAACAACGTGACAGTTTTCTCAATGTTATCTATGATGAGTGCACACACAAACACACACACACAGAGGTTATTAAACAGTTAATGTGCTCAGGAAACCACAACAAGCACTGGCAATTGAGTACATAAAATACAGAGCTAAAATAAGTTCTTGATGTAAAATTCAGAAGGACTTCTTCAAGAAAATGACAGGGGAAAAAAACTGACAATATCTTATCGCAACGGCATTAGGCTTTTGAAATCGTAACAGACAGGGAATCTTAAAGGAAATCATACAGTCGCAGCCAGATTAAAAATGCCTTTGTCCTGCACCATGTACATTTGTTTTCCTTCTGTGCCGGCAAAATTAAATTGGTCTGTTCAAAGGTTGATGAGACCAAATGGGAAAAAAAATGTTCTATCACATATGAAATTCATGCCGCTCTGTGAAGCGTAGCCCAGATGGTGAGAGATGAATAACAAACAAACACCTAATGATAGACAGCAGAAAGCTCAGAGGACTGTGATAATGTCAGTTAAAGAAAAAAGAAAAAAAAAATCTTTCCTGCTTCTTCTCAGTATTGCTGACCAACAACGAATTTCCACGACTGCAATGAAATAAATAGCAAGCCGTGCTCCAGTGAATTGAAGCTCTTGGTGCTCTAAATGGTTCATATCACCACATTCGAAAATAGAAACCGTATTTCCCTGTCTAACCCCGTACAAGGCCTTCACAGAAAAAAAAAGGTATATTGCAGCATTTTGGGGAGAAACTGATACCAGCAGTGATCACTGGCCTTGTGATTTTTTTTTAAGATAGATGCGGTCAAATTTGTGCGTATATTATGAGTGTGTGTGTGTGTGTGTGTGTGTGTGTGTGTGTGTCTCTACATGCATGTGTATGCAAACATCAGTTTGTGTGTGTGTGTGTGTGTGTGTTTGAATGGGGCTTCTCTTTTACAACTATCAATACCAAGATAACCACGTATTAGCATTCAACCGAACACGCAGTCATCTCTCAGCCTTTTAGCCAAATTGGGTGTCTTAATGTCACAAAGCAGTGGCAGTCAACCTCTACGTGTTGCCATAGGAGTTTTGGTACTGAACAGCAGAACACTGTGATAGGCTTTTAGCAAGCCACTCCGCAGAGGCAGATTTTAAATCATCCAGCCTCTTCTATTAGACTTGAGACTTATTGAGGTAGAAACCATAAAAAATTAAGAAGGGAAATTTAATCCCTGAAATATTGATTTGCACATTAATATCATATAGGCAGTGGGCAATTTGGCTTCATGGAAATGACACATTGTCGACCCTAGGAGAAGCCTCAGCCAATCTTACTGCAGAACATGTCTCAAGAGTTATTAAATGCTCCTTGCGTTGGCTTCACGATATTGCGTGCTGCCTCTAATCAATCTGTACACTGTACGAAATTATGTGGACACAAAAACGCAAAACATCTGAAATTAAATCAAAGCACGCTTAATAGATCCAGATGCCTTGTGGTGCCATAAAACGACTCCATTTAAATGAACATTTCTAATTACATTAATGCAACAGAATGCACTGAAACACATCTTTTCTAAACCTTTTGTGTCTTTCTGTGACAGCAGATCTCAGACACAACCTTTTTTAAAAATAAGATTTTTACATAACAGTTGCTGTCACACAGCAACAAAATTGCTGAATGGAACACAGCCTTTTATTCTTTAATAGAGTTACAAATAATTCAAGCTGAAAATATAAATTTAATACGAAAATAGAGAAAACACTTTTACATACAAGATATGAGTATGTAAATATAATAATAATAATAATCGTGTAATTACTGTAACAAAATCATCTAAATTAAAAAATAAGAAAACTATATTAATGAAAAACGAATCCAATAAAAAATAGATGCAATTCCCGTGCAATTCCAATTTGCAAACAAATCCAGGTATCCACAAAGGATCATATTAATACAAAAAGCGTACAAATCCACAATGTCTAACATAGAAAAATCAAACGCAGCTAATTTAATACACAAGCAAGCAAACATGCTGCCAACGGTAAAAACAACTTGAAAATCCTACAAATACGGAGATCCAGACAGTGAAAATCTGCTGGTTTAGAGAGCAGAGAGCGCAGACACTGCTCTGCCTCCCCACTGCCTGTGTTTTTTCTGTGCTCTCAATGGAAGCGATCGATGCCCTTGTCACTGTCGCGTTCCAATCGGAGCCAAGACTCTGTCTCACACTCACCATCAACCCAAAAGCCAAGCGCTCACACACATGCCACGGTCTTCAATGCCAATGTTTACGTTTTACCACAAAACAAAACGAAAACTCAACTTTTAAAAATCTACCGATCTTACTATAAACTCGGGGACAATTCTCTCAGGAAAAACGTAAAGGGATTGAAAGGAGAAGAGAAGAAAACTTACGGGCAAGACAGAAGACACGAGTAGTTTAAACACGGAATGGGCTTTTTGATGAAAATAGGAATGATTTCGGTCCTTTTTATTCTGTTTTTTACGTATGCCAGCCACGAAGGAGTCCGGGATATGGCCCTCGGCTGCTGTTCGAGTTCAATCCCTCCTATCGTTACCATCATCCGAGCCGCAGCGTGGAGAGACTCTTATACGTTGCAGGTAACAGAAATATACGAAGAAGCATCTTTTAGTTACCTGAGGTGAACTGTGCAGTTTTTGAGTCTATGTCAAGATACATGACGGAAAACACCGGTCCGGAGCGTCGTCGGGTCAAAACGTAGCCTTCGCGTTTCTTACTGTTACAGGATATATTGGCGGTTCTCGACACGTTACCTTTTCGAACAAATGTTTTATAAAATGTTATGACTTGTATTGTTTGAGATGTAAGATACGCAATTTGGTCAAATGTAAGGAAGCCCTGCTGTTTATCGTTTGCTGTGATGAGGCGAGTCCAACTCCAACACAACAGCCGCGAGCGTACAAATCTGTCCACTTTTTACTCCGTATCAGCGAATAACGGTAGAAAATAGAGCGAAACTTAACATTTATGGCGGTTTGCTTGCAAAAGAAACGAAATGGAGTCTGGAAAAGGTTTACGGTAGATACGGTAGGACAACATCGCCTGACAGTTCGCGGCTGTTCGGCAAAACGACTGTTTTACAAACTGAGAGGAATATATTTAGGCTGACATTTGTCGAAATTATATCACATGAAGCCGTAATCCGACAGCGGAATAGCGCAGATTCGGCAGAACTAGTCGCGAAAGAAAATCAATACTCGACCTAAATTTAACACCAACTACTCAATAAAAGTTGAAGGGGAAAAAAAACTTACTTTCTTCCCCCGCAGTTCCCTCCGCTTCTTCTCTTGATATTTGCTTTTTCTGAAGAAAATCACATCCAATGGTAGCGCAAGTAGGTAACAAAAAGGATAAAAAGAAAAAAAAATGTAACAATAATCCTCCAATTTTATTGGAAAAAACGTAAATACTACAGTAAGAGGCGATCCTTTGGGTCCGGTTGTGTAAAAGATGTGTCGACGACTGCCTGGCAGTTTCGGTTGTGGAGGGTTTGACAGTAACAAATATTTTAGCCAGTTTTTAACTTTTTTTTTTTTTTTTTTTTTTTTTTACTTTTTTTGAGTCATACCTGTAATCAAAGCTCTTTATTTATTTATTTTTAACCAAACATAAATAAATTCACAAATGTTCAAGACAACGTGTTATAAAAGCCTATGTCACTTTTAAAATATTAATTCTGCATGCTGTTATTAAAAAATAAGATTAAATCTGATTTTGTTTGTACTGCAGTCGGCCTAAATATCATGTACTTTTAGCAATGCTTCCTCCTCGATATTTTTTTGTTAAAGATAGAAATAATGAATCACTCGAGACGCTTCGATTTATGAAAATGTACAGATTTCGAAAAGCAGAAATATGCATTTGGACACTAGTGTTCCAATAACATCCGTTTGCATTGTAGGGAATACATTTTTTTTTTAATTATATTAGAAAACAACACGACTGAAATGGCAATTTTTGCTATTCCCATAGTACAGTAGCTACTAAAAAGAAAGAATGAAATGCAACGCAAATGAAGAGAAAACATGAGAAAGACATAAATACTATACAGGTGTCGATTATTACGATCTGTTATCCGCGTGACGTAAAATGTCAATTTCTGAGCAGATTAAATGGACAAATCGTATCAGTTGTAAATTCTATGTATTTAAAATTATTTTCAGTTACTGTAGACTATTGTAGCCTCGTGTATTGTATTGTACGAGAACATGCAGATGTGAATATCATTTTGCTTTTATAAGAGATTATTTAATGGCACATTGTATAACTACGCATTTCTTTTGCAAACAAAAATTATATGTAACGTTAAATTAGATTCAAATAATAATTCGCAGAATATTTATCGACAAGACAGTGTTAAAAATAAACCTCAAAAAGTACACTGCTTGACAGTAAATGGGCCTCGGAATTAAAGCCTATAGTAACCTATCCCTGGCTTTGGCATATGAACTTTACATCCTTCTATTTCACTCATCAGGCGTTTAGTTCATATTCAAACACGCATGCAAATGCTCCGATTGATTAGCCAGTTTGGATCTTCTAAAATGTCGCCATTGAAAGGAGACCCGACAAGATGTTAATCGTAAAGAAAATCAAAAGATCGGCTCTCCTTTATGAAAAAATCGAAGGGGTTGAATTGAGCGAGGCGCTGTTTCCAGATCGCACGATAAGGATGCTATACCGGAGCTGTCTTTGCAGTAAAACACGAGCCCTCGGATTGGCATGTCTACTGTGGGTCTTTGGATGGGCGAGAGGTGGTCAACAGAGGCGTTACTTCTTCACCCCTGATCCACTGTTTCTAGTCCTCGGGGGACTCATGCCTGCCAGACCCAAGTGCTGTTTCGGCAGGATGAACGAGAGAACAGAAACAAGACCGAGACGAGCTTGCAATAGGACACGGAGAGCTTCAGATTTTACCTTCATATAAACGCAAAGCAAATGCGGCGGAGTAAAGGTTATTTGCCACTGACGACTGTATTTCTGCTGCTCACCGCGGAGGACTTTAAAACTATTGATTTAAAGGTCTCGCCTCTTATGCAAGTATACTTTGACGGATACATTTAGCGTAGTTATAAGAGTTGTGTTGTCTTTTGAACTGTTTTGGGCTGTGAAATGGAGAAAGTGGAAGCTACGTGGCTGATACAGTGCTTATCTTAGTCTGCGCACTTTCAAACGTGCTCGTGTCCACCCTCGTACTTTCTGCTCTTCGTTCTCTCTGACGAACATCGCTTTGTTTGCGTATCATTTAATCTTAAATTAATTAAAGATTGTATTTTGTTGCAGTATGTGTTTGAAATTAACAAATATTGAGATTTTTCCTTTTATTTTTTTGTTGTTTGGTAAAAGCTAGCGTGTAGTGTACAATGACTAGCATTTATCATTGGCGATTAGCCTGTTTGTTTATTGTCAAATTTCAATGTATTTTCCTCATTTTCAGCTATATGGCTATATAAACAATATCACAGGCTTTGTTCGGTTTTTATGACATTTTGAAGTTTTGTCTATGAGACGTATCAAAAACTGCATGAATATTGATTTAAGTGAAATGTCAATAAAGCAACCATCATTCAATTCGCGACCTGTGATTTTTTATAATTGTCTTTCTAAAACGTACGATGTCTAACAATGACTTCAGGGTTTCTTTTTCGGTCCTTTGCTCGTACTGAATGAGTGAACGACTGTCCTGCCCCACAAATGAAAGGCTTGTCCAAACCGCCTGGCGCCCTCTGGGGTCTGAGAGGTCACGTTTTGTCAGTAACTGACCCTTTGTAGCCGTATAAAACACTGTCCAAAATGCTTTGCTAACGGAGAATTAAGTCCCATTCAAAATTCTCAACTCTCTCACACACACACTTCAAGAAAGTTTTCACTATTTGTGGAAGACGGGAAAACCTTCGTGCAATATAACAAACGTAGCCGAACATGCATTATCAGAACGAAAACATCTAAATGTATTTAAAACAGAATTGATTAGCTATAAAATCGCTTTTCATGGCACTATTTGGTAAAGTCGGCAAGGCAAGTGTTCACAAAATTGATCACACTGAGAGTAAACAACAACAAAATAGCCATAAAAGTAGGCTACAAACTACGCCGCAAGATTATTTATTTCAAAGTCAAAAGATGGGCTACCGATGTAATTTCCCCTAAAAGACAAATCGTTTCAAACATGTCCCACACTGGAATCTCACAGTTCTCTCTTAAAAACAAGAAGAAAAAGCTTAACATTCACCACAAAAATAATAAGAAAAAAAATCTCCGTCATCTGTAGGCTATCCGATCAGCTCTCGTTTGTCTTTTAAAAATGACAGTTACAATAAAGCGACATATTTCACGTGCAATCTGTTTACATTATATTTTCTTTAGCATTATATATTCCCATCTTTGTTTATAAACGCCAGCTAAAAAGAAAATAAATCGCTTGTAGCCTACCTTTGGTATAAAAGGGCATCCCGGTGTCCTCTGTCTCTCTGATGCTCCGCTTATAGCATATGGAAACTCTTTTGAAAATGCCTAGATTTGGCACATTGTCATTGAAAAGAGCGGAGCGCGGTGATGCTGGAACACAAAATGAGAAATAACTTGGGGATTGGGTGCAGCCTCCCTCAATGCGGACTTATCTAACTTTAATTTCATATACCGCAATGACATGTCATTCAGAATGATTTGAACAATTAGAACGTTCTTGCGATTTTCAAACAGAGTAAGAAGTGCCTCGCACAATGCTTTTGCGCGTTCGTATACAGGCTAGTTAATATTTTATTAATTTGCTTTTATGTATAACACAAACAAATAGGCTACAAGATTGCGTGAACAATCTGTAAACAACGTCGTGGCAAAACCACTGGCAATGTAAAATCGAGATTCACAAATGCTTGTTTGTAAAACACTGGACTTTCGATCAATGTATTGGGACATTTCGATCGATTATATAAACGAAAATCCATATAGCCCACGACACGAGACCGGTATCAGCACGCCTTTCACCTTTCATGAGAAACAAAACGAAGTGGCAGAGAGCAGTAAGAATATAAATAAGCGATTAAACTATATGTATTACATTAGAAAAATACAAAACAATAACATTTGCTAACAACAATATGCAATGTGTATCAAAAATAAAAATAAGGTTTAGTGTTAAAGATTTGTGAGATAAATCTGAATATTTTCGCCTACCTATTTCATTATGAAATAAAGATATAAAATAATTAAAATAATAATAATAAAATAATTCATTGGCATGCTAAATGATGCTAGAGAGTTTTAATAACAGCCGTCAGTATGATCATTCTATAATGTTACAGTTTAGATGTGGTCAATTCACACGAGCTCCCAGCTGCTGGGTCCCGGGATCACGGATGAGGGAGGCGGCCAGGCACGCGGTGCCATTCTGTTTATTTGATAAAGAAAATCAATGAGAGTGACTGTGGACTATTTAGCGAGACGTTTGAGAGGGGAAAATGGTTGGTTGAAAAGTGACTTTAGTTGGCTGGTCGATCTCATCTGGAAATGTACACTAAACTACACTCTCAGAGACACACTTGGTCCTCTCTTTGAGTCCATTCACCCCCACTGCCCCCTCCCACTTGGCCCTTTGCTCCTCGTGGTGCGGAGGTTTTCATTGTTGATCCCTCTTTAATAGACAAACGGGCAGGAGCTGCATCTCCGGTCATCTATCCTAAAGCAGGAGATTCTCCATCTGCTGAGCCCCTGAATGTATAGCCGTCTGTTTTGTTTATTAATTACGCTATATCATTTGAATATGAGTTTTATGTTTTCAAGTATCATTTTCGGTGTAAAATAAATAATAATAAATGAAAACGTAATTGATGATTTAAATAAATGTAAATCATTTATAACTTTAATAATTATTATTATAATTATTAATTAATGTTATTATCATTATTAAATAAATGTAAACAATAAAATAATTTTAATTTATTTCAAAGTAATTAATTATTGCTATTATTTTTTTTTTAATCTGTGGATTAAGATGATTAAGCATGCAAAATCATTCCAATGATCTAATCAATGACACAACCAATAATTAAATAATTAATTATAATTACAAATGAGCCTGCTGTTTGTAACTGAAAAGCCACTGAGACCCTCCCTATTCTGTGATTTTAAGCCCTCAGCACCAGAGCACCTACTGAGCGGGCTGCACTTAAACACTAAAACCAGAATCATTCAGAACACATATCAGTTCGAGCCATCGCCCCTGTTCAGGAGAGTTTATATTTCACTGGGTTATGGCTAATGCTCTAAAGCAGAAAAGAAACTGATTTTCTTCTTATGAACTTTATTAAATTATTTGTCTTTTTGTGTGCTAGATAATTGCATTTCCAGCTTTCCCTGTTCAAATGAGTCTTTAACATGGCTAGATGTTTTCTTCTGCCTCTCCCACATACGTAGTGGTGCATTCTATTTAGCGGATTACCTGGTTACCATTGGTCAGCACAGGAAAGGCAAGAGAGCAAAACCATGGCAACATGACAGATTCTAAACCCATCAGCCAAACTGGATGATAACGCAGTCAACTTGGTCAAGCGGCTTGAATTTTGCCTATGAGAAAAAAGAGAAACACGGTATTGTTTCATGTCAGAATAGTGTGTGCGTTACACATGGGATTACATTTGTGAATAAAATATCACTGTTAAATATTAATGACTAATTTATTAAATGAGTACACATATCAATTACTGCACATTTTAGGGAATGCATGAATGAGATGGTAAATGGTTTTCAATCCTTGTTTTATTAAACAAAAATACAAATTATGATGTCAAAAGTCACAAGGCACAGCATAAATTGAAATAATTCATGCATAAAGCTGCACACAACGATTATTGATATTTGTATGTGATATTTTCATCCTAGGGAAAGATCAGAGAACGTGTGTATCAAATGCTTTGTTTGGATCTACATAATTAATCAGCATTCTTAAGTGAATTACATTCCAATTAGACAAACAAATGAACTAATCTGTCAAAACACAGACTCATTTGAATAATTAGACAATGTTTTTGATTGTTGTGTAACATCCATTTCACACTCTCAAATTACATGCACTCAGTCAAAAAACAAAATGTCAGGATGCATCAGACATGAACGGCTAAATAGTGAAGCAATTTTTTTTGTATTCCCATATAAATATACCTAAGATCAACAGCAAATTATTAAGCAAGAGGAAAGTGATTCAATCCCATAATGAAACAAATGAGGTCAGTGAAAATATAGTCATTTAAAAACAATCTGCATATGTCTAAGTGTCAGATAAACTGATTAGCCAGACAGATTGCTTATTGATCATAATAATCAGTAAGGCTTACTGATTCATTTATAGATCATAGTCTATTATATAATATTTAACAGGTCTGAAGCTTGTCCTACTAGGGAAAAAACTCACCTAAAACATCAATTAACCAAACTATTCATGTGTTTATGTATCTCCTGGAAAATCTCTGCTATGTTTGGTGGTTATGGCAGGATCGTGTGTAACGGTACTGGTTTGTGAACAGTCAGCTGGCGGCTCAGAACCCCATGGATGAGAATCTCAGGCTTTTTCACATTTAAAACGCACCCGTGGGCCAGACAGCTGAGAACGACTCCTTGGTGTCTCAGAAAAAGGCTGGAGTCTGTTTGCACTGATATTTCACCAGTGGCAGCACTAAGGGCACATGGAAAAAGGGGTGGGGGGGAGTTAATAAAATCTGTGTGTTTCCTCTTCGCGCTGGAGGTGTATGAAGGTGATTGTGGATTGGTTAAAGGGAGTCGATGGATTGTCATGCATAAGGTAAGCGCCCGTCCGTGAGCTTTGTTTGAAAGCGCTGATGTTGAGGAGGTGCTGACAGCCCTTCGCTGGGGTTTCTAAAGCGAGCAATTTCTGTGCTTTGATTTCTTCCTATGATATGTCAGATGCACAAAACACATTGTGCGATTTGAATTCATTTGCGATATGTCTCTCCTGCCAGCGCTGTCTTTCATGTGCATGTTTTTAGAATAATTTTCAAGCAACGCATTTATTAGCAGAGTTGCACCTAGCCTGTAGAGTGAATGAGAGTTAGAAATAAAAATAATAAAATATATTGTTGTGTAAAATAACAGATATTCTATTCTTAAAATATATATGTGTGTGTATATATATACATTCCCATTGCTGAGTGACTGTCTGACAGCTTACGCTCAATGCTTTCTGTGTTAGGATAGGAGACGGCAGGACCCACAAAGGTCTACTTTTATATTATTATATTATATTATATTACATCAATATATCGATGTTAATATACATACAGTATATAAAATATGATATATATATATATATATATATATATATATATTTTAAATACATTAAGGTACTACATAACAGTAAAGGCATTTAAATAGCAAGTGTCTGTTTTGTATCGTCCTGCTCATCGGCCATAAGATTACATTCATACTCCATATACTGTACATGCAAGCAGTCATTCGTGCACTGCGAGGGGCTTCTCTCTCTCGCCGCCAGGGCTGCAGGGGAGATAATTTGAGTCTAATCTGTTGGTGCAGAAGTGTGAGGAGTGAGACTGGACAATGAGACTCCCTCTCCTCTCACCTGAGAGAGGTTTCCGCTTAAATCACGCCTGTCTCACTGGCCACAGACCCAGATCCCCAACTTTAATGGGAAGACAGTTAATAACCCTCTTCTTCTCCTCCTTCTTCTTCTTCTTTTTTTATCCCCTGTGCACTATCAATCTGACCTGTCAGGGCACTGCTGAATCAAAGCAAAAGTCCTCTTCACAGATGACTGATTAGAAACGCAAAATCACTAAATCCATCTTCATGGTCACTTTTATTACAGTCATTTTTAAACTGACAGCAACCTGTTCGGGCTCAGAACAGAGCTTGTGGTGCAGATTGTGTCTCTGAGAGAGAGAGAGAGAGAGAGAGAGAGAGAGAGAGAGAGAGAGAGAGATAGATGAGAGGATGCAGAGAGGTAGGAAGGGAGCCTATTGTCTGTGGGAATTGGGGTGCATCATATAGGTTGCACATATACACTTAAATGCATACACGCATACAATGCATGCACACAGAAAATGCACATAAATCCGATATGCATGTTCAGCTGAGTTTGACTGTTACTGTTGCTATGTATGGGGTCACAGAGTGTACATGTTAAAACAATAATAATTACTCACAAAATTAACAATTTCATTTAATAGGTTTCTCAGACTGTAATCTAATATCACAACTACCCAATATATTAGTGTTGCGGTAGAAAAATACAATGAAAGAAATCTAAATGATTGACAGGAGTGTACCTGAACAATTACAAAATCATAGCATATGAACAATTACTGCATTTATCCATGTAATTATTAAATGATTGCATTTATAGTAATTTATTAATTATTATTATAGTAATTTATTATTATTATCACTCTTTTCATAATACTAGAAAAATCACAACATATTAAGCTGTCGAGCTATTAAAATGTCTTTGAATATGAGGTACAGTATGTAAATTTATCTATAGTCATACGCCCTTCACAATACACAGAAAAAAAACTCAAAACACATGTACCACAAAAAATAAATCAATAAAATATATAAAAACTTCACACCTAGAAAATAATATTCATGCATTGAATAAAGACTGATTTATGTCTGCAAAGAAGTAGGTTCACTTATAGTTCGCATTTAATAAGGCAGTATAGTATATATACTGTAATTGGTAATCAAAATAATCAACTGTATGTCAAACTATTTGAGAATGCAGGAGTGGAAAGGGAAGGCGTTTTGTCGAATAGGCGACTTTTACTGTTCCATGAGCATGTCTGTCAGGGCCCAGTCCTAGTCTAATCCTTCTCGACATCATTCAGGAGGGGTTACGTGTGTCTTGGTTACGTTTATACACAGAACAAAGGAAAATGGGTCACGAAAGACAGAATACACACCATTTCACAGAAACCAGGGGAACAGACAGCCTGCCACATTTAATGTTCTTAAAACATCTGATTGAACAGCTTGTCAAAATATTAAAACTCACTTATGAAGGCCTAAGAGTCATCTCTGGAAGGAGGGGGGATTATTCTATTTAACAAATGATTTTCTGTATTAACCTGCATTTCGTACGGATTCAAAAAGGCAGGGGCAAATTATTCAAATGTTTTTTGTGCATTTTATTTTTGTGCATCTACGTTTACCATCGATCCATTTATTTAATACAAGTCCTGTAAGATGCATTTAGCCAAATAAATTATTTTTAAATAAGAAAAATGCCATCTGTCAGATCATAAACTTTATGACGTCACACAGTCCGACCTAGTCTAAAAATATATGAACCACATTCAAATATGTTTGGACAAGGCTTTAAAGACGCAAGGGTTTGGACTAACACAGTCGTGTCAGAGTGTGGAAGCAGCTGCACTCTGGAAATGAATGCCCCTGACTGTACGCCTGTCAGTGGACTGAGACCTGACTGACCTGATGGGTTTGATTACTTCCCTGACATTCAATGGCAATAAAAAACACGACAAAAAGAGACCTGGGGAAATTTCTGCAGAAATTCCACCGCGCACATCCGTACATCCACACGTATACACCGAACGCACATGTAAACAACACTCACCCACACACGCTAACACATATGGTCCGAATAAACATAACAGATACAAGGCACAAAAGCCTTCAAATCTTCAGCTTCAAGTCTCCCAAAAGAGCCAAAGCTGTTTCATCTTCTGAATGGGGAGATAACGTGTTACGCCGTTCGGAAATCTGGCCTCGGATAAGTCCGAAACACTCAGAGAACTACACCAGTATTTTACATCTGACTCCATCGATGACAAGCGCTAACTACCATGAAATTCCCTAAAGATTAAATGTCCCGGGACCGTATTCCGTCTGCTCTGCCTTTGCTCGACAGGAGGGAACAGAGGAAAGGCAGATAAATCCAAAAGAACCACCCCACATTACTCAGCGAGAGGCAAACCAAGACAAACAGTACATCAAACCTTAGTCTGCAAAGCCTCCTTTTTATCCTGCTGGCATTAAACCCCAGACACACACACACACACAGACAGACACACACACACTCGGTGGGAGACTGTAGAGAGAGAGACAAACACACTCACATACACACACACTCACATACAGGGACTGAGAAACCCAGACAAACAGAAACGGCACAGAAAGCAAACCACAGTATTCGAACACAAACACACGAGCCGTTCGCCTACCACACCTGCCTTTGTGTGTCTGCAGCGTCGACTGGCAGTCCTGTCTTTTCTGCAGGGCAACGCCGATTCCTTTCAAGATGGGGGGAGGCAGATCAGTCCGCCAGGTTTTACTAGGGGTAAATCAGCAGGTCAGGGGCTTTCAGGTGGGTTCGGACAGGAGCGGCGTATGAGAAGGCCGGAGCGGGTAACTTTTAGCAAGTCTGTGATTCCTGGGGTTCACATCCTGACTCCCCCATTTGTGCTCTTCAAAAGAGAAAAAAAAGAGGAGAGAGAGAGAGAGAGACACAGAAGGAGAGAGAAGAAGCACAGGTCATGTAAAATGTATAAGCTGCATTTAAAAATAATTTAATTCTGGAAGCGAGCAGCTCATCTCCTGCCACCGAGGATCCGGGTGAGGGGATTCTTCT
This sequence comes from Sinocyclocheilus anshuiensis, assembly GCF_001515605.1. NCBI lineage: Eukaryota > Metazoa > Chordata > Actinopteri > Cypriniformes > Cyprinidae > Sinocyclocheilus > Sinocyclocheilus anshuiensis. The sequence continues at coordinate 781,742 of NW_015552633.1, read as the reverse complement.
CCTTTTTTTTTTTTCCATGAATGCACCTTTTGTGACAGTCTACATTTCGGCTCAGGAGACAGCAAGAAATGAGAAAGTTGTTTATGAGCACTAGAGCAAATATTTTTTAGCAAAAAGGTAGTCCAGCAGAGCGTACGACAGTTATCACTGGCATTCGTGAATTACAAATCGTCTTCTGCTATTTGTTTGCGGTTTCCGCTTATTTCGCTCATGTCACATGGGTTGATTTTAAAGTCACCATCGACTGAGATGTATTTAAGCTAGTTGAACTACAGCTTTTAGTCGTGGTGTAAGGCGTAGGCTGCCTCTCACAGGTGGGCTTGTGTGTTTTGCCCTCGCTGACTCACTTGTAAGCAAAACTCTCCTCGGGAGGCAGCTCAAACAAATCCAAATTACAGGGTTAATGAAAGCTGAATAAATTAAACAAACTCTCTGCTGCCTATTTGACGTCCGCTTAACACGATATACATTTATTTTTTCCATAAAAACAGCTTTGACCCAAAAACAAGCACAGTTTTGCTGCTGCTGAAGGCGGTGTGTTTTGAAGCAAATGTTTCCTATAGCTCCGTTATGCAGTATAATTACGTTATACTTTTGACCTTTGTTGAAAAAAAATTCTTTGAAGGTTTTAATGTGAACCATTTTAAACCCCAAAGAAAGGGGAGGGGGGGGCGTTGGGAGACACAAAATGCCATATTTGGAATGTTAAATGTTTACTGTGCCAGCCGAAATGTTTTCTGCCTTTTATTTTCACTTCATATTCTTAAACTGAAAGTTTCTTTGTTGTCTGTCGCCTGATTGAGCATAATCGAAAACATTCCACGGCGCAGAACGTTTTTTGCTTACGGATTACTTCGGAAATCTTGTTCGGATTATATTTAGCACATCACGAACGATCCTTTTGCACACGTACACGTCTTATGTAAACAGACCACAACAGTGCTCTGTTATAATAACATGTAAGGGGTACAGCCTGTCTGCGCCACCATCATTTTATGAGAGACATATTGCTGAAATGTCGATTTCTGTTGCTTTTAATAACAAGCACATGACAGGGCACAAAACACTGCATTGTGGGATATTGACCTGGTCGGGCGAAGGAGGGGGCAACGATTTGGATTGAGGATAATATTCTCTTTAAAGCGCACCGTGTAAATTGTGCGTATAAAGTCATTGGAAGTGATTCCTCAGGACAGCCTGAGAGGACAGCTACCTGCTGGCTTGAAGAAGCCAATCAATAGCAGGAAATAGAGCCGTGCATGAGGCTGGGAGGCTAGCGAGCGGTTAGCGCTAATAAAAACGGCCGATGTCAATATTTGGGAATAACAGACGAGAAGGATAATAGACAAAAGACAGCATATGCCGTGGCGTACTCAAACAGGGGCTCCGAATTAATGCGCAGAGTCCAGCTGCTCCCGAAGGGTAGACCCCCGCGCATTAGTTACCGCAGGTAATGCCAAACTATAGTAAAATCAATGTGCTCAGAACCGCTATAAAGAGAGACAACACTTCACAGGAGGCACGACTGAGTGTGCCTCTCTTTCTCTCGCTCCATCGCAGGGTCACAGAGCTGTTGAATGTGTAGTGCCTTAAAGGGTTAGTTCACCCAAAACAGTTCAGAAGACATGAAATGAAGTGTGTGCATCCGTAATAAAACGTCCCTTACATGGCTCCGGGGGGTGAATAAAGGCCTCCTGTAGCGAATCCATGCATTTTTGTAAGATAAATATCCATATTTCAAACGTAATAACACTTTTTTCTCACTTCCGCTGACTGTGGACGTTCAGGCGGGCGGATGACATAAGACGTATGCATCGTGCGCGCGCCTCTGAGAAGTGCAGGAGCAACTTCCTTACTTTAGCAAAGGAAAACCAGTCTCCTCTTGGCTTATATCGAAATCCTCCGACATTTTTCTTTACAAAAAGCCTCGTTTTGTGCTTCTAATTTGTGAATGGCGTTTTGTTTTGTTTTGTCTCTGCATTCATCACTAATCACGCAACGTCGACGTCTTACGTCATCCGCCAGATCGGCTTCCGCATATGACAGTCAGGAAAAAAGTGTATATTACATTTGAAATATGGATATTTATCTTACAAAAATGCATGGATTCGCTACAGGAGGCCTTTATTCACCCCCGGAGCCGTGTGAGGGACGTTTTATTACGGATGCATGCACTTTATTTCACGTCTTCTGAACTGTTGGCAAGCAACACCCGCTTACCCCCATTGAAAGGCTTGGAGGGGCCAGGACAATTTTTTACATAACTCCGACTGGATTCGTCTGAAAGAAGAAAGTCATATACACCTAGGATGCTTTGAGGGTGAGTAAAACACAGGCTAATTTTCATTTTTGGGTGAACTAACCCTTTAACAGACGTCCTCAAAAAAGATGAAATAAATTACGTATATCACAAGGTGTGTGCTTCATACAAACAGAAGCAATCACGATTGACAGCAATGATCCAATTTCATCTGTGTTGCCTTAATGGCGATTTAATACTTCTAGAATGTCCATGAACTAACTGACGGATGTATTTTGTTTTCGCGTGCCGTGCCGCTCTTAAAATTACTCTAATTTTCTGTTTGTTTGGCTAAATAGGACATTATACTTGAAAAGCTAATGTCATCAGATTGGAGCCTTTAAATGCTATTGTTTGTCCTTCATAAACCATCAACCCTGTTACCACAAACCCCTAGACAAGAGACAATGTCTAACTACCTCAAAAATGGCATAATATTTTCGTAGAGAATAGTTCAGTGATTTTTATTACATCTGAACATTACTGAAAAAAATTACAATAAAGCATAAGGCAAAATTCAGCAATCACGGCCCTTCATGAAAGATGGGATTCTGGAAATAATGGCCGGATGAAATTGTCTCAGTCTTTCTCAGACGAACTGAATGTACTTGTACAAAATGGCATGTAAGAACAGAGAACGGCATCTGAGACTCTGCTATTTAGAGACTCTCTCACCGCATGGATGGATTCAGAACAACTGAGCTCGAAATATTAGTTCACTCACAATAAAAAATTCTGTCATTTCCAAATCGCATGACTTTGTACAAATTGCGAATAATGTCCTGGTTGCTCTTTTCCATTGAATCACAATGAATGAGCACTAGAGTTTTAGGCTTTAAAAAAAGATGTAATAGCACCAAAAAAAGTATCATAAATGCAAGCCATACAACTTGTGCGTTATATTCTAAGTCTTCCAAAGCCATACGACAGAAGAACTGAGTTTCATTTTATAAACAAATCACTCTTTTGAATCAGATATTTTCAATAAATCAGTTGATCCTATTCACAAAATCATGATTCATTCATGAATCAAATTCAACTGACTGGTCGCAGCTCACCGGATGGGAAGATTATCAATCAGTAACAGCTTACAGCTTCAGTGGGTTTCTTACACAAAGCCATCTATACTTCAGAAGTCTTGATATTTAGTGCCATTGTATGGACAACATTTATTGGGCTTTTGTGTCCTTTCTTGAGTTTAAATGCTTCAGTCACCATTCATTGTATTTGCATGGAAAAAGAACAACATTATCACAAATTTCTCCTGTAAGAAAGAAAGAAAGTCATCCAAATTTGGAATATGAGGATGACAGAATTTCTAATTTTGGTTTCATTGACTTTTTAGACAGCTGAAATAAGGTCAGATAGTTTTCTTTGACACATGTCATAAACACACTTCTGGTACCTGTCCAATACCAACATGCCATTGTACAGGTTGATGTTGTACATGGGTGACATGCTGTCTATACGCATAAGGACATATTCATCACTGGTGTGAGAGGTGGACAGACTTGGGGCTGAAGGGGGCAGGATGACCTCCCAACCGTCCGAAAACCTGACCTAGACCGCTCGTACAAACCAGCACTGGACCGGAAACAGGAGAACTGCCACTGGATGCAGGTAGAAGCTGGATGACACATTACTTGGACTGGAAAAGACACAAAATTACAGTGTTTAGAGTAGCTAAGAATTTAATGGACACGTTATATCAACATATTGAAATTGTACCTATTATATACAAATCCTTGAGACTAAAACACAAACAGAAAATTGCTTTAGGCTCATTATGGAATTGTACTAAATGCATTTGGGCATCTATAATGACTGGCTTCATTCCCAACACAATGCACAGCTGAGAAGTGCAGAAGTCTGTCATGTGAATTTTACATCCACTCTTCAACACACTGTAATTTGGGCTGCATTCAACATGGCCACCTTTTTCTTTTTTTTTCGCTGTGCATCCATCCATTACCTCCTTATGATGCCCAGAAAACATTTCAATTGGATTGTGATGGCCTGTTTGGGCCCTTTGATCCTTCTCCCTTTTAAGACCTCCATTGTTCAAGATTCGCCATCCTGTGCTACCGAGAGTCTGACCCAAGGCAAATTTTCATAATGAGCTTCTTGTCTGATCCATTATGGATTCTTGGATGTGCCCACATCACACATGCCTCTGGTGTGTATTTCTGTTTTCCCCATCCTCAAAATGCTCATAAATGTATAAAGAAGGATCAAAATCCAGCAAAACACACTCATCAAAGTCCTCAAGGTAGCGATTGATTTTGCTCGTATGAATTTAGACATTGTGCTGCACTAATGAAAGATTAAAGACTAGTTGGGAGCATTATAATTTAAAACGAAGAACTCAAGATGGTTTTCGTTTCATCTCCTCCCATACACAAATGAACAATACGCTGTTCCTCGCCTACATCAGCTAGTCCGGTAGTATAGTTTGAGTTCTGCTTTGAAGTTTTACAGCATGTGTGGGTGCACATACAGTATATAGGGGAGACCAGGGATGGTTGTAACATGGGTGAAGTTTAAGACCCTTGTTTTACCACTTCGGTACACAGATGAAATCTTCAATGAAATTATAGGTGACAACAGAAGTCTTGTGTATAAATATAAAGGATTTGGAGCTCAAAAAACTATTCTGAGGAGAAAAAAAAACGTTTCACTTTAGGTTTTTAATTTGAACTCAACTGAATGGATTTTAAATTAACTGGAATAATTTTAATCAGCGTTTTCTGTTGTTTTGTTGTTGACTAAAACTTTTGGCTTAAAACTATCACCTAAATACTAAAAAAAGAGAGAAATATTATGGTTGAGCAGACGGGAATGTTGTAAAACTACTTTTCCCATTTATTTATACTGGACTGACAAAAATTTAACAAAATGAGCGTATAAGCGAACAATTGTGAAAGTGACACACACACACACACTGTCTGACATGTTATACATACATTACCATAAACCAAAGTTTGAGGTCGGTAGGATTTATTTATTTATTTGTTTAATTGTTTTTAAAAGAAATTAATACTTGTATTCAGCAAAGACGCATTAAATTGATCAAAAGTGACAGTAAAGACAGTTATAATGTTACAAAAGATTCCTATTTTAAATAAATTGTTCTTTTAAATTTCCTATTCATTAAAGAATCATGGAAAACAGCCCCGGTGGTAAAACAGTCTGTAACAAAAGCACTTTGTAATTGACAATTTACACAGTTTAGGGATAAGTTGTAGATTTTAAAACAAACAATCCTGACCTCTCCTATATACTTTGCATGTGTTCAAAGCTTAATTTCAATGCTTTAGACACCTGTGCAAGAACATCTTCAAGGTTAAATTGATAAATCACTAAACCTGCTGTACGAGACCAACGGAAAATGGAATTGCAGAGCGATTTGCATGAGTAAAAAGACTTCTGTTTGTTTTAGACAAATGCATCAAGTCAATTAATTGATATTAGCAAGGCCTACACCAGACTCTAAGGGCAAATCCGTTAACTTATTTATATTTATGTATGTACAAACAAAACCAAAATACCCTGGTTCAAATAGAAGGTAATATGAGGTAAAATAGATTTCCACATTGTTTTCTGAACAACAAGAGCTGAGAACCATCCAAAATGCTTTTTCACGATTGCCTCGAGAGCAAACTTTCCAGAAAAAGAAAGAAAAAAAAAACGTTCTTCGAAAACAAACAACACAAAGACAGAAAAAAACAAGGGGAGGAAAAAAGGAAAACATCAATTGTCCTTCTTGAGAACGACATGCTTTGTAGCTCTTCTGTCATATCTCATGGAGTGGAATGGACAGCAGGATTGCTGGCTTGACTGACTTTCTGACATCCCCAGAGACAGCGTTCTCTTTCTCGAGAGATGGCTGGACTTTATGAATTAGTTACAAGCTTAGTCCTTTTCTTATTGCATGGCAGATGAAACCCACACCAGATAAGACAGAGGTGCAGGAAAAAGAAGAACGTCAATTGGAGTGAATTGTGAATTCTGGGGGGAAAAAAGGCAAATGAAAGAAAAAGTTTTGCTCGCATTTGCAAATGAAATGCAGCTGCGTGTCATTTTTGGCCTCCGCCCGTTCTAAGATTGGAAAGATGGAGTGCGTGTGTGTGACGGTGGAAGAGTTCTGTCTCCTTTGTGACCATTTGCTTTGACCTAAAACGCGGCTGGGGGGAAACAGCACTTTTTACAGTGTGTGGCTCAACGTCGAACTTATATTTAATATATGACATTTCACACAAATCATCCGACCAAAGATATGACCCTGGGGTATTTTTGCAGATTGCTTTTTCAGTACCTCAGCAACTGTGGAATTACTCTTCCTCAAGAAAGCCTTTGAGTTGGATGAGGTGATCACCTCGGATGGCTGTGGCCATCCTGATCTGGAACAGCTCGGAGAAAGTGATATCATGATCGTAGAGCCATGCTAAATTGAAAACATCTTGGTGGCTGGAGGCGGTACAAAATACCCATATATTACATATTGTATAACACTCAATTGGCCGGCCGGACAATTATTCTGTTGTGGCATCTCAGATGGTCTGTTTTTAAACTTACCTTCATATCTGCAAGCGTTCATTTTTAATAGGGTGAATGTTTTAGGACCTTGTTGACAATGTTGTCGTCTTTTCTGTGGCTCCAAAAGGAATTCCACTTCACCTAAAAATGAGAATTCTGTCAGTGTGTACTCACCCTAATGTCACACCAAATTCTTTCTTCTTGAGAAACACAAAAGATGAAGATTTGTCCATAAAATTAAGGCCAATGGGGTGCAATATTGCAGTTTAAAATCACTTTTTTTTTTCTATTTTAATTTATTTTAAAACGTAATTTATTCCTGTGATGGCAAAGCTGAATTTTCAGCAGCCATTACTCCAGTCTACAACATTGAACCCCACACTTTTTAACTCTTTAAGTCACACTTAAAATGTCTGAATGAAGTTACATTGCATTCAAAATATCAAACAAAGTGGCAAAGCTGTTTTGCAATGACTACCATCTGGTCCCTAAACTTGTTTTACTGAACTTACAAAGTCTTCATTTTGAACAATATATTTATTTTTATTGTTATTATTCTTTTTTTCTATTTTAGTATAATGAATATCCAACTTATTTCCCCACTGTCCTGGAAATCTAACTTATTTCAGTCACATGCTTTTACTTAAAGGGGTCATATGATGCGATTTCAAGTTTTCCTTTCTCTTTGGAGTGTTACAAGCTGTTCGTGAATAGATAAGATCCCTGAAGTTGCAAAGACTAAAGTCTCAAAACCAAAGAGATATTCTTTATCAAAGTTAAGACTCTGCCACACCCCCCTAAAACGGCTCGTTCTAACACGCCCCCACATATCTAGGTCACTATGTGGGAATATTTGCATAATGTGCCCAAATGTGCACGCAAAGAAAGAAGGCGTGGTTTCAGTAACCGCAGTTAGTGTTGATGCAGCCATGTCAGGGAGACGCTGTGTGTTTCTAGGTGAATGCAAAAGCACTTTATTTGGCCTTCCGAAAGTAGATGCATTTAGGAATCTTTAAGATTACTTACAACAGAACAGCAATGCATTTTATGGATGACCGTTTCATGAACCTAGGAGAGGAGGTAATTCTGACTTTGCTATGACAATCTGGTGCTTCTGAATCAGCGATTGTAAGTATGTTTTGTTACTAGTTTAAGTATTTGCTATTGACAGTGTTGGGGGTAACGCATTACAAGTAATGCGAGTTGTGTAATCAGATTACTTTTTTCAAGTAACTAGTAAAGTAACGCATTTCTTTTTAATTTACAAGAGAATATCTGAGTTACTTTTTCAAATAAGTAACGCAAGTTACTTTTTTTTCCAATTTATTGATTGACGGCTCTCCTGTCCCCATGTTGAGAGAAATCAGAAGATGTTACTGTAGTTCTAAAATAAATATGAATATGCATTAATTCATCTCACTCACAAAAAAAACTAAACACAGATTCAGTATTCCTCAAAATGAATAAAAATAATGCAACTCAGAATATGACGCAAACCTGCAATAATTAAATGTTTAATGTAAAAACACAAATATTAAAGCATGTCAACATATTCTGTTACACCAAATACACAAAATAATGATCTTTAAAAAAGCATCATATGACCCCTTTAAAAAAAATGCTGCTTCGATATTTTGTTTTCTAACTCAATGACATTCATACGATTGGTAAGTGTGGCTTGAGCATCCAAATACTTTATGAGATCTTTGTATATCACCTATATCACCTTCACCGGAGGAAAAAAAGACCAATCCAAATATAATCCACACAACACAACCAAATCCCACCATCCCCAGAAGAAAGGCGAAAGAGCGTTCCACATTCTCAAGGTTAGTGTCAGGACTGGGCTGTATTAAATCCACAGAGCCTGTTCTACAGTTCCAGGTTTCTCCTCAGAGACAGCAGCATCCCCATTCTGTCTCTACCCACTTACTCTAATTAAGCAATTATTTTGAGCTAACACTATTAAAATTGAATAAAGAACACAAAAGATGAAAGTGTACTGTATATTAGCTGTGTACAGCTAATATACCCCCCTCCGCCACAACAGAATAATTAGCCGTTCTCCCTCAGGGCAGAGGAAAACCTGTTTTTAATTGGAATCCAGCCGGGACTTTACCAGTATTAAAATACATGAGGCTTCAGCAACAATAAAATACACCGAATTTGATATTTTTGCTGAAATTGTTTACCTTGAATCTGCTGGGTTCCCTCTCCCTTGTATTAAGAAACACGGGTGGCAGTTCAACTCAGTCACAATTACACACACATTTTGTGTCTATAGCTTAAGCTTTTGTATAATAGACACAAGTGTGACTAAGGGGATCCTATCAAATTCAGGGCAGATGCTTTTCTGCCAATTTGCAACAAAGACCTTTGGTTTTCTTACATGGGCAATTAGCCGCTGTTCTGACTGTCTTTTTCTCTGGCTATTAAAAGCAAATTCGGCTGGTCTGGGTCAGACGGGTGGGGTTTAAAAGTGTGTGTTTTGGTCAGAAGGTCTTACGTAGCTGCAACCCCACCCTGGTTTAACCTATGAGATTCCCGTTTCCCACGGGACTCGCCCCAGACCCTGAGGAGGGAGGCCGGTGCTGAGGCTGTGGGTAGCTGTGGCCCGGTCGCCTTTGTTTTCCTCCAGCCCTGTCATTTCCCTCCCTTCTCTCTGCCTCAGTCAAGTTCAAGGATATCCTCAATTGGCTGACTGCAGGTCATTTCCTAGGACCTTTGAGCGCTGTGATGCTAGTTCACCCGCAAACCTCCACTCCGCCACCGGCCTATAAACATTTGGTAAAGGGATTAAGTCACGTGCGCACCTTATGAAAATAAATCCCTAGCATTACATTTGGTTATAGAAGGGGGTTCTGCCGTGTTGCAAATTTCTTCTCCGCTTAAATGGAGAAAAGGTGATTCTTTTACGCATCTTGCTGACGGCGGGCAAAAAAGATCCCGTACATTTTCTGTCGACCGTACCGTACTGATGGATCAACATCATGTGTCTTGAGTGGAAATGGAGGACAGACAATTGGCTAGCTGTGACACACAACCCAAGAACAAAATATTTCCCACCCCTAGCAAAAAGATTAAACTAGTTTATTCTAGATGTGTCTGGAATGAACACAAAGCTCGAAGAACACGCAAGGAAGAAAATATTAGATTTTTGATCCTGCACACTCAAAAACATGGCATTTCTCAAAACAACTTTTATTAAGAAAATAAAACAGTTTTGAATGAATAAAGGCAGGACTGGTTTTTTTTCCATTTTAGAACATATAAAAATCCTACAGCATGTTATCATATAAAACTAAACTATTATGATTTCAGATGATTAATTTGAGATGTTAATGCAATATCTCTCTCGCAATATAGTTCCTATTAATTTAACCGGAAACATATTTCCGGCTTCAGCCAGTAAACAATATTTGCAATTTATACCAATATCTGCATAAAATTAAATAAACATGTTTGATCTCTGAATTTCCCTAATGCTTGAATGGATTTTAATTACAAACCCCAAATTAACTTTCTGCAAATCATTAGCATTCTGTTTTTCTTTCCTACTAATTTTTATTTACAAAAAAAATATGAAGCATCAAACCCTTAAAATCTTTGTCTACACTTGCAATGAAAGAGTAAAAAAGCACAAAACCTGTGCTTTTCACCCCATTAAACAGCTGTTTAATAGGTCTATTATATATATATGAAGTGTATATATATATATATATATATATATATATATATACTCTTATCTTGGAGGCACAGAGCAACAGCATTATTTAAAACTATGGATTATGTTAAGGTGGATAGGGATGCTGCAGGACGACAGGGGGGCTCTATAGGGGATGTATGTGGTTTGCTGTCTGTTTGTCTCTAAATGTACATGTCCATCTATCATGCCATCTGTGGGTCTATCAGTTCCTTCTCGAATGTGTAGGGGGAAATAAATTTAGCCCCCCGCTTTAAAAATGCACATACATTTCCATACATTGGGTGTGAGTTAAAGGGACTTAAACCTATTTCCCCACCAAACCCAAAACACCAACAGAGGGAAGATAAATGCGTCTGTCCCTTTTTTCCAGCCGCTGCTGAAAATCCCTCCATCGCAATATTTATCTTAATAAGGGGGCGCAGTGACAGGGACCGCTATTGCACGCGGCCTCACCTGCACATTTTTTAATCCCACTCTGCGTTATCATACAAGGTGGGAAACCCAAATGAAGCGGAGTCGTCACCCTTTTAGGACACAGAGTCTGCGTCTAACATCTATTCACCGTTCGCTCAGCTGTCACAACATGTTACCTCATTTGCAGATATTTTACCTGTTCACACTCTCTCTCTCCCTGTCTCTTTCTATACGCCTGCCTTTGTTTATTTGTTGTTTTGTCCTAAAAAAGTATCGTGACATCTCTTCACCTAGAAGATTCGAAAAAAGGCGACTAGTTAGAATAAATGAGAAGACTCGCTTTCCGGATTCGGAAAACTGTTATAAAAGACTAACAGATTAAAGAAAGTTTTACTCACCAAAAGTGTTTCACTTCAAAAAGTTCCATTTTGTTCTCCTCAGACACGAGGCTGTATGTGCGCTTTCTATCAGTTATGTTTATTGTATTATTTTGTTTATTAAAGTTGAAACACAATGGCTTGGCTGTCACTGAGCCGGTTGGTGTGTAACCCTTTCTGTCTGTCCCATTTGAAATGCAGGGACGGGTGAGGAGAGATATGCACTTACAAAAAACAGGGTTTATATCTTTCACCAGCATCTCTTCTACAGGCCAAAGCAGTCGAGAGAGAGAGAGAGAGCGAGAGAGAGAGAGAGAGAGAGAGAGAGAGAGAAATCAGAGAGGGAGAGCGCATGACAGAGTGGGTTGCCATTCTGTCACCTCGACCTCTAAACATGGAGTGTATCAAGCTCCACTGCCTCACTTTCACACATATACACACACAAACACACTCACAGACAGCGACTACTGCATCTACATAACCGCTGAAGCATTTCACATATTAAAAAGCAAAAGGCAAGGGTTACATGAGTTTATTTGAGACTTATGGAGATAACGAAATGAGGAATGTATTTAAAAACACACACACACACACACAGAAAATCCAGCGTTTTGCTACAGCTTCATGCAGAAATGAACTCTATCCTCTGTCAACGTAAACAAATTATGATAAAAACATATTCCTACTCTATAACATTTTCTAATATTCAGTTTTTGATTATTAATAACATTTACAACAATTTAGAATTATTATATCACAAGCTAATATGTTATAAAAAATCAAATAATTAATAGAGAATTAAATACGAATTTATCAATTAATAAAAAAAACAAAAAAATATTGAACAAAATAAAAAATAATATTATTATAAGAATAATTAATATAATTTGTGATCCAGCTTGCAGGAAACAATAGTGTAAATCTAAAGTGGATTGAGACCTGGTCTAAAAAATGACCAAAATAAAATATACTTTTTGTCCCCTTACCCTGCTGAAAAATAAAATAAAATAACGTAAAGTAGCGTAACATAACATAACATAAAATTAGTCTAAGCTGGTTTAAGATGGTCCATCAGGTCCTTCCAGTCTGATCAACTATAAAAGTGCCCAAACCCCCTTTAAAAAAATTGATATAGCAGACCTGTTAAAACCAGCAAATCATCTTTGGCTGGATTTTTTTTTTTTTTGAAAAGAAACTCTGTGTGAAAACACCCTCTGGATAATATAATACTAATCATACCACACACAAATACGCAACACAATCACCACTTGTTTTGAACAGAACACTCCATTGAAAATAAAAGATGACCTTATGTCTTTTGAACTGGTGCTGAAACTCAATCGGGCCTTGTAAGATGACCGCGGCCTAGAATTGACAGTGAGAGGAATAAAAAAAGAAAAACACAAAACCGCCCTCCTGGGGGTGTCCGCATGCAAACTCATCCTTTCTTTTTCTCACCATCATCCTCGTCTTTTTCTCTCACGCTTTGCCTCTCAATCCCTCTCTCTGATTTCCCCCAGCCCTTGGGGCAGACAGATTGTCAATCCGCACCATGTGCTGATAAATTAGCACAAGTGTTTCTCTGATACACTGTACCGCATCCCAATACTTCGGATAGAAATCTGTACAAAGCAGACAGATAACTCTCTGTGTCTCAGGCCAAACCGAACACAAACACACACACTATTAGAGTACAGAGAACAGCGGCAGATCCAGAAACATTCTCAAGATTTCATTCCACTGAGAAGCTAAGAGCAAAAATAGAAATTGCTTTTCCTTTTCTTTTTGTTCGGGGAGCACTTTATGGTGGTGTGTTTGTGTGTGTGGATGGTACAGGGCCCTTTCATTACAAGTGGAGGCAGATCTTATTACCTGAAGTAGTATACAGACATATGTTTCTCATGAAGGGCCTTAGCGAGTCAAATGAATTTTCTGAAGTTACATGGCGACTGCTACTCTTCTCTTTGAAATTGGGCACACCGTGCTCCATAATCAATAAGTCAAGCTATCACACACACATATAACAGACCCTGTGGCATTTTAGATGCAAAACTTCAATTTACTTTATAATAAATTCCGATTCACTTTGTAAATTGGAGACAAGCGAAAAGCATTAAACTACGTAAAATATGAAAGTTTCCACACTGGACTTGTGGTGAAAAAAGAAAGGAAGTACATGAGGTCCCTGATATTTACATGTTCAGTGCTTTAGTGAAGTCAGCAGCTGGACATGCTCGATGAATCCTCGCTTCGGTCTGAAAATAATTACTTACTTCATGGTTGGGTGCCAAACTGTGCCACATCCCTTCTGAACTTTCAAAGCAAAGCTTGTAACTTTAAAAGCAAACTCATTTTTAAGTCAAACTAGATGTGAGGCCTGCTGGTTCTGTACATTTAATGATGATGATAATAATAATAATAATAATAATAATAATTACTGCTGCGTAATAATTTTGCGGACATACAATATAATATTATTAACATTATTCAATTTTGAATTATTTCACAAGCTATATGTAAAATAGTATATCTACAATGGAATACACAGGTATTAAGTAAGAATTATTCAGTTATTTAAAATATTAAATAATATTAAAATGATCTATTATATTTAGACCATGTTAATATTGATCTAAAATAACCAAGCCAGGGTCAGTGTGACTGTTTTTTGTTTTATTATTATTATTAAATCAACATTTTTTTTACAAGCTATTATATAAAACAATACTTTTATAACATAATAAATTAATAATATAAAGAATTAAAATAGAGATTGAATAAGAATTAATCTGCTACTTACTAATTATTTAGATTTTAAAAATGTATAATAATATTAATAATATTATAATAATATTTTGGTCCTATTTCCAGGAACCAATAGTGTAAATTGTAAAGTGGACTAAGATCAGGTCTAAAATAGAAAAAATAAAAATACAATAATAATAATAATAATAATAAATCTTATCATCAACTATCAAATTCCATAAATTATCATCAACAGCAGAAAAAGCAATAGTAAGATAATTTGCTGTAATCATATGTAATTTATAAGGGAAAAACTGTGACACATCCAGGACAGGTGTGTGTGAGTGTATGTGTGTGTGTTAACACTGTGGTATTCATCTCGTGCTGAACATGGCAGTGCGGATCCCAGCCGATACAAACTCCTGGCAGCAGAGACTTTGATTCACAAATTGTCTCTTTTTGCATGACATTTATATGCTCTTCATGAAAACTGACACATGTTGCCAAGACAACTGTGATGGCTCAGCACCATGACAACAAAGCAAAACTCTGACGGTAGAGTGGGGAAAGGACTTTAAAAAAAAAAAAAAAAACTGATTTGTCAGGGAGAGGCTGAACGCGTGCATACGAAATACTAAACAAAGTGAAAAGCCATGGTGGGATGTATAAGGCTGAAGATTCATTAATTCTCAACCTGTTAACTACATTTAAGAGAAGAACCTTCCGGGTGCAATAATCTATAAGATCAAGCTAAGTGCTGCATCTGTGAGGGAACCCGATCTCCCGGATCAAATAGCAGCAATTAAGATGTCAGAATGGTGGGCTAATTGTGTTCAGACTCATTAACAGAACTGAAACGCAGGGTAACAGGATACAAAAGAGGAGAAAATAGTTCAAAGAAAGCCTTAAGTGTTGCCATGAAGTCAATCTCTCATTATACCAGATTGTAATTAACTGTGGAATAAAGAAAGCGCAGTTAAGAAGGACCACCTCCAGGCCTTGGTAAACAATTCAGTGTTAAAAAAATGTGTGCAATTGATTTTGCATAGTCTCAGAATTGTATATCTGAGTTCAATTTCGACTGGGTAATTTACAAAAACAAATATCTCACCTTCTATATTCATACATCCCAGAAACAAGAGAAGACTGTTTATCCTGCTGCATTTCCTCATAAATTTACCCAAAGTCCATTTAGGAAGTCTCTAACAATACAAAAGCACATGCTCTGGCTACACCGCAACGTCATTTTTTGTCACCTTGTAAATCCTGACACTTTTCAGAGCTTTTTTGCCATACGAGGTGGAGAAAGCGCAGATGTGTCTAAAGGAAAGACCAGAGGAAGAGTGTGAGCTGTCTGGCGGTGCCACTAATGCTACACAAAACTGTCTGCTTTTCAGTTCAGGGTTCCCGTTTCAAGTTGAAAGCAGTGCAGATTGTGCCTTAAAGTTAATGCCGCCATCGGAATGCTAATGGCGCTGAATTTCTGAGTGTCAGAATCATTTCCTCAGCGGAACCGGTGCGCAATCCTGTTGATTTAGTCGAGTTTTTCAAGGGCACGGCAGGTTTTGAGCTGCAGTGGAACAGGGCTGTGCATCAGTGCTTCTTTAATTCACATTAAACAAAGATTTACTTCCACAGCTTCAGGACATGTTGCTGATGAATATATTAAGCATTTCTGAGAAAAATCGGAGGAACCTGCTTGTTGTAATGAAAAAATGCAATGACAGATCCAGCAATGAGGAAGTGGCACCTGTAAGGTGGAGAGGGATTGACTGTCTACATAAAGCTCAATATCAAATGAGCATAAAATAAAACATGTTCCACCTACAGTGTGTGACATCTTTCTTTCTCTTAGTCTATCTTTTTTCCATTTTATTTTTCCTGACCGCTCTTTCCATATAATGAAAGTGAATGCTATCAAACAATAAAAACACCACCATAAGATCATAAAAGTGTTACATACGACTAATGCACTATATTTTAAGTCATATGATATTTTAGTGAGATCTAAGCATCTGCTAAAACTATTTAAAAAATGTTTTTTCTAATTGAAATAAAGCTGAAATGAAATAATAATAGTATAAGGAAACCTTAAAGGGGTCATATGATGCGATTTCAAGTTTTCCTTTCTCTTTGGAGTGTTACAAGCTGATTGTGCATAGATAAGATCCCTGAAGTTGCAAAGACTAAAGTCTCAAAACCAAAGAGATATACTTTATCAAAGTTAAGACTCTGCCACGCCCCCCTAAAACAGCTCGTTCTAACACACCCCACTTCTGAATCAGCTACTGTTTTGTTATTAGTTTAAGTATTTGCTATTGACTGTTCAAATGCGCAGTTTTGCGCATCGTGTGTGTGTGTGTGCGTGAGCGAGCAAGAGAGAGAGAGAGAGGGAGAGAGAGAGAAAGAGAGAGAGAAAGAGAGAGCGAGAGAGAACATTAAAACATGTCAACATATTCTGTTACACCAAATACACAAAATAATGATCTTTAAAAAAGCATCATATGACCCCTTTAACTTAAAAAATAAATAAACAAATAAATTGAAGTCCCACTAATTGAAAAAGGAAAAAAAGATCAGCTAAATAAAATACTTTTAAAAAATGACAAAAGAATAACTATATTAATAAAACAGAAAAAAGCTAATTTAAAATATTAATAATTCGATTGTTTACAGACTATAGAAGTATTAATAATCTGAATTTGTTATTTTTAATAATTCCATTATTTACCTACTATTATAGAATCATTCATATTTTGAATAGGCTTTTTTTTTTATTTTAGTTTTAGTTTTAAAATTTAATTAAAATGAAAACTGAAAATAAAAACAATAAAAGCTACTTCAAAATATGAATAACTCTATAATAGTATAGTACACAAGTACACAGTACACAAAACAACAGCCAGAATATCCTTTTGGGTTCCATAAAAAAAAGAAAGTCATACGAGTTTGGAACAACTTGGTGGACTTTAAATGATGACAGAATTACATTTTTGTGTGAGCTATCCCTTTAAGGTCTCTGAGTTCCCCGTCTGGGAAGTTCATGAGTCACATGTGAAAGAAAAGCTGCATTGAACTCTCGAAACATAATCAAACGCACACACATACACACATAAACACCCAATGCGGTAAACGTACTGCTGAATTAAAACAATTATCCCTCCAGATTCTCGTAGCCTGACCCCTGATCAGACCAATCCCCTGCAATCACTAGCAGATGTTCAAGTAGCCACACAGATACACCCAGCTCCTAATTAAGCTCATTTAGCTCGTTTCATTTCCATGCAGGACTCACGGACGCTGATGTATGGCAAGGGTTCGGGGAAACCGATGTTAAGCCCATCATTAAGAGTGTTTAAGGCAGACTAAGTAAGGTGGAACAGCAATGACTAGTGTGACAGCTGACATGAGAAATAATAATACTGTCCAGGTGCTTGAGAAGGTTCCAATGATCAAAGTGTGTGAGTGACATGAGGAAGGGAAGAAGTTGGAGCATATCTAATATGTGAGTTCAGCTCAGACCAGGGCAATCAGCAATTACAGGGAAGGTTTTAGTGATGCCAAATTGCATTACCATTTAAGAGCAGAGCGAGGAAAACATATCCAGCCAGAAGAGTTTCCAACGAGAGTGAGATTAGGTTTCACTTATTGATTTTTGTTTTAAACTGATACATTAGTGAACCTAATGCTTTAATAATTTCAAATAAACTGTCCTTCCCCAAAGTTTTAATGAGCACCACTGACTAAATGCCAAAGTTATGAGTAATATGTACATGTGTGTGTTATAAAAGACATTTAAATGAATTGATGAGTGAGAAAGAAAGAAAGAAAGAAAGAAAGAAAGAAAGAAAGAAAGAAAGAAAGAGCAGGTGAGTGCTTTTAGTTTAGTTGCTAATGCCAATTAAAAATGTTATGCATTTATGAATAATTATCTGTATTGTTTAAACCAAATAGATCCAGAAAAATGTACAAGTTAATGTAATCAACTTTTTTCCCAAGAGAAAATTCACACTTTACAGCAGCACATGATATAAATCATGTAAATGTTTATTTTTTTTTAAATTGCGTCCTTTTGTCATTAAATGTATGAAATGATTTAAAACATTGTTTTTTTTTTCCTTTTCTTTTGAACTGCATTATAACATACAGGCAAAGGAAAAAAATATTTTTTAACATAAAACTTCTAAACATCTGTCTTATATAGTTCCTAGTGTGAATAAAACAAAACAAATAAAACAAAAGTACTTTATGTGTTCATAATTTATTTTCTACATTTCCTAAATCAATAAATATCCAGAAAAAATGTTTTTCTTCTCATAAAATAATTTTAGGAAACAATATAAAGTGATTTTATCCTTGTGTTTTTTCCTTTTCTTTTGAACAGCTTTGTTCATTTCATCTTTGCTTAAGTGGTACAAAATGGCAGATTTGTATAACAGACTGAAGAAAGAGGGAAAAAATGAAATAAAATCACAGAGTTAAAAGAAAGAGGAAAAAACATTGACTATGAGCATTTCAAATGAGACAAAGTATGGACTTCTCTCTCTCTCTCTCTCTCTCTTTCTCTCCGTCTGTCTCTCGCCACAAACCGCAGGCTGTTCAAGGCAACTTAGAAATCTCTTACATCTGGAAGAGTCATAATTCATGGGATTTCTCTTGACAGCCATGACAGGCATAGGGGCAGCCAGAAACAACTGTCTCCTGTGTTGTGCTATTTGCACAGAGGCAGGAGAGGAGGAGCAGGCACAGGACCACATCCTTCTCCAGCAGATGCGAGCAGCGGAAGCCCTTTTATTCTTTGCCAGTTACTCCATGAATAGGCCTTAAATATTATATAGACAGTAGCTATTGCTTCCAAACAGAAATTCCGGACTGTCTGCTAAGCTGGAAAGCACATGAGGGTCCATTGTTCTAGCGCAGAGGTCACGCCGCGCTCTCTGCCCGGTTATTCATCTCAAGGATTTCTCACATGTTGGACGGAGATTAATGATTGGAGCTGCACCCCGCTGTGCATGAATACGATATCATCCTTTGGCCAGGGATTGGCTTTTTTCTCTTTTTGGGGGGTGAAATGTATACCGAGACCAGGCTGTGTTGGATTTGAAATGGCCAGGCAGGGAATGGTAGGAGAACTGCTGAAATCACAACAGTTGGTGGTGAAGCCCAAACCAGATCCAAACAAGGTGCTACTACCTTTGAAATCATTTATAAAGCCTCATGTCATTTTAATGCCGTTTTCTTTCTTTCACTGAACACAAAAGGAAATGTTTTCGATCTCTAAGCCGCTTTCTCTTCCATACAATGAAAGGGAAGTGTGAGATTTAATGCTTTAAAAATATATTTTAAACGGCCCCATAAAAGCAATCCGTACAACTTGTGCATATTTAAATAATAACTTAAATATTATTCTCTACACCAAACAAAGTTATCATATGCCTTCAAACAATCTGGAATATATTGCACAGGTCATATGGACTTTTGGGGATGAAAGCATTCAGAAAAGCATTTTTTATTTATTTTTTAATATATATAGCAAAAATTCCAAATTGCTTGACGGCATATACAATAACTTAATAAACAGACTAATATTTAAATCAATCTGTATTGGGTGAAATTATGCACACACAGACATTCAGCTTAACATCTCTTTTTGTGTTTCACAAAAGAAAGAAAGAGTAAGAAATTATTTGTTTATTTTTTATTTTGTGTTTTAGGCTAAACATTTTTGAAAACTTTATGAACTCTGTTCTTTATGTAATGAGAATGGGAAGTCTCAAATGCAAGAACACAAAGGATTCCTCGTGGGGAAGCCCTGGCTAAGAGTTTCCATGTTGGCCTGGCTGGTTGATGTGGAGCATATACTCCCTGATGGATGATCTTTTGGTAGTTGAGATAGTCTTTCCAAAAAACTACTTCACTTTCTCTCCCCCTCTTTTTCTCCTTCCAGACAGCCCAGCATCTGACCCTCAGGCCACGGGGGTTTAACAAAAATCCAGAGCTGCACTGGGTGAAACAAGGACGAAACAGCAGCATCACGGCACTAAAGACAGCGAGAGAGCATCTGTGCGCGCGTGTAAGAAAGAAAATGTGTATTTCTATGTATTAGAGGAGGAGGATACAAACACATACAGGGGAGAATGTGGTTGTGTAGTCATCACCAAATGACTACAGCCCCATTGACTCCCTCTGCCAATGCATTGATGAAATTAACAGTTGGATGTGCGAGAAATTTCTTCAGTTAAACAAGGAAAAAACTGAAGTCATTGCATTTGGAAACAAAGATGACGTTCTCAAGGTGAATGCATACCTTGACTCTCAAACAACTAAAAATCAAGTCAAGAATCTTGGTGTGGTTCTGGAGACAGACCTTAGTTTCAGTAGTCATGTCAAAGCAGTAACTAAATCAGCAAACTATCATCTCAAAATCATTGCAAGAATTAGATGTTTTGTTTCCAGTCAAGACTTGGAGAAACTTGTCCATGCCTTTATTACCAGCAGGGTAGACTATTGTAATGGTCTTCTCACCAGCCTTCCCAAGAAGACCATTAGACAGCTGCAGCTCATCCAGAACGCTGCTGCCAGAATTCTGACTAGAACCAGAAAATCTGAGCATATTACACCAGTCCTCAGGTCCTTACACTGGCTTCCAGTTATATTTAGGATTGATTTTAAAGTACTTTTACTCGTTTATAAATCACTCAATGGCCTAGGACCTAAATACATAGCAGATATGTTCACTGAATATAAACCTAACAGACCACTCAGATCATTAGGATCAAGTCAGTTAGAAATACCAAGGGTTCACACAAAACAAGGGGA
>NW_015552633.1:735790-759741 GCF_001515605.1 Sinocyclocheilus anshuiensis | reverse complement strand
ATACATAGCAGATATGTTCACTGAATATAAACCTAACAGACCACTCAGATCATTAGGATCGAGTTAGTTAGAAATACCAAGGGTTCACTCAAAACAAGGGGAGTCCGCTTTTAGCTATTATGTCACCCTCAAGCTTCCAGAGCTTCCAGAAGAGATCAGATGTGCTAAAACATTAGTCACATTTAAATCTAGACTCAAAACTAGCTGTGCACTGATTGCACTGTATTTTATGTATGTATAATCATTTTCTATTTTTAACGGTTTTAAATTCATTTTAAATCAATTTTTAAATCATTTTCAAAGTTTTTAAATTGCTTGTTTTATTTTTGTGATATTTTTTTTATGATTATTTTACTTTCTTTTATGTAAAGCACTTTGAATTACCATTGTGTACGAAATGTGCTATATAAATAAACTTGCCTTTCCTTGCCTTGTGAGAATGAAAGTGGTCTAAGCTCCTTGACCATGTATTTTGAAAGGGCCCATCACATATTGCTGCTTGAGACTGTATATGTACAAAGCAAATTAAGTGACAAACATTTGTCCAAATTTATACATAATCACAGACAATTGTTCAAAAGATTGGGGTCAGTAAAAAAAAATTTTTTTTTTTTTAAAGAATGCTTGCTGCATGTATTTGATAGAAAATATAGTAAAAACAGAAACTTTGTAAAATATTATTACCATCTAAAATAACAATGTATAATGTAATTTATACCTGTGATGGCAAAGCTGAATTTTTGGCTGTGATTACTCTATATAACATTTCTTTCTATTACTAATAATGAAAACAGCTATGCTGTGTAATATTTTGTGGAAACCATGATATCATGGTATATCATGGTTTCCACGATATACATATATATTAGGATTCTTTGATGAAAAAGGTTCAAAAGAACACCATTTATTCATAGTCTGTCTCTAAGACAGTCTGTCACTTCTGATCAATTTAATGCATCTTTGCTAAATAAATAAATAATCCCAAACTTGCACCATAGTCTAAATAGTCTAACATTTTCTAAAGATTATCCATGAAATATTAAATCAAATATATTTTTTCCCAATATGGTAGTTGTTGGATGTTTTGTGATAAGCTTTGATTCTAAATGTACAAAATATGATTACGAATACCATAATTATTATTATATGTTGAAAATTGATTAAAATGTACTAAATGTTAAACCTTTTTGCATTTTTTCTTCTCTAGGGGACAGCTTAAGTAGTGGTAGAGCTTATTCCTGCCTCCTGTGAGGATGTGGATGTGTATGAGAGAGAGTACTGTGAAACAAACTGAAAGGAGTGGTATGTAGTAGAAAGGGAAAAATCCAAAGGGCTCTGTTCATTGTAAATTCCTCAGACCAATTCAACTATGACAACACTGTGAATGCACACATCTTGATCTAGATCTCTAATCTTAGCTGTGCTTAACTGTGCTTTAACAACACAACTGCTGGGACAAGTAGAGGTAAACTTAAATGTGCCATACATACACATCTGATGAACAGACCAGACCAGAGCAAAGCTAAAGAAACAAAATTAATTGTAAAAAGCACAATTCAAATGACTTGACTTGGTTGCAAAATTCTGAAATTTTAATAACAGAAATTTAAATAAAATAAACAGAGCAAATGCAAAGCTCATTGCTATGGTGGTTTGTTTACTTTTCTGTTTTTCTTGTTATGGTTTTGATGATACACTTTTGGGAAGAAATGCCAGGCTTTTTTTTCCTTCACCTTTTGACAAATGACAGATTCTATTAGGGCTGCACGATAAATCGCATGCGATATTTAATGCGCATCCGTTGGTCACTGACGAGTTGCGCAAAACCACGTTCATATTCACGCGATTTTTTGCACAGCTCGTCAGTGAACAACGGCTCTGTGTAGTTAATGCTGCTCAATGTGAAAGCCCGCAGGTGATGGAGATTTACCGCTGATTACAGAACCTGCTTTCTGACAAGATGCACATTAAATATCGCATGCGATTTATCGTGCAGCCCTAGATTTTATGCTGCCAAGCTCTAAAAAAGAACAGCAAAACAATTATAAAAAGTAGTTCATATGGGTCATTTATTATTGCCAGAGTCATGACCTAGCAGTTTGCAGAACTTTCATTCATGTTGAGCCGCATGACGCTCACGTTTTGCAGGTTTTCACAGATCTTATCCTATTCCTATTTCTTCCCTTTCTCCCCAATCATTCCATGTCTCATCTTCAGTCTCGATCCAATAAAATAGTGACAAATGTCCAAGTTGTGCATATCTTTTGTGGCAATTATTGATGGTGGCTTGCTGACTGTGCATTCTGTAGATTGCACCAATTTCAGCTTGCCTATGATTAAATGTTGATGTGCTGTTGGGGAAAACACTTTGGTACTCATAATTTAAAGTAGTTAAGTTACAGTCAAGCTACATCTATTATAAACAAAACTAGCTAATTACATTCAGCTATTTAAGATGGTCATTTAAATATATCAATCAGAGTTACACAAAACAATAATTTAAACAAAAACAATGTATGTATCTGCTCATTAAAAACAGAATGTTCGTCCAATGTTAGTCTAAGTTCTTATTTGGTTATTATATCCTAACATACTAGAAACATTCTTTATTTTTTGGTTTCAGTTTTTTATATTCATAAACTAACATTCCCAAGATGTTGTACAAACCTAAAGCAAACTATTTCCATTAAAATAAATAAATCAAAATAAAATGTCTGTTTTGGGAACAGTCTGAAAACTAAAAAGAAAACTAAAAAGCTTCCAGAATGTTCTGTGAACATCATACAAAATAGCAAGAAATAACAGCATTTAACTAAAATATCCTCTATAAACAAACATAAAGTACCACATAAGTGCTACTGTGCAAGTACTTTTTGAACAAATTCATTTAAACCTGCCTGAACTATAATAATCAGAATGTGTCATATCACTCAACTTTAAAACTGCGTGCATTAAATGTGAAATAAATACAAAGTAGTATTCTATACTCTTAGAAACAGCAGCTTGTTAGTGAAAATTTATTTGTTGGAAATGTTGCTACTTTTAGTTAGTTTCTTCCCAACATTTCTCTACCTCCCACCAATTAGAACCTTCATTACAATTCATACTTTTGTATTTGGAAAGAAAAAGAGAAGGAATTAATTACATAAGCAGAGTTTGCACCCTTCATTTCAGTGTTTCTGTGAGACAATACTTTGCTGCACTCTAAGGAACTGCAGGCAAATTCATGAAGACACATCTATTTCGAGATCAAACGCAAAACCAAATAATAAGAATGACGGCAAATTGACAAACACGCTCCCACTCGAACGTTACCTATTGACTTCTGTTTTAAAACACAAAAGCGAGCAAGCCGTAAAATACGAGCGCACTTTTAAGATATATGACAGATTCAAAAACGGGCGTGCTGCGTGTTGTAGAAAGATGACATTACATTTGCCGACAAAAAAACAGACGGATCTTTTCATGGGAGAAGAAAAAAAGAATGAAAACAAAACAAAACGGAAAGCCTGTGATCACTGGGTTTTTGATATCGCTGAAGGTGTTTTTTCTTGACATAAGAAAAGTAAATGAATATGTATTCAGCATACACACACAGAGACAAAGAAGGGCTCAGGGAAAATTGTGAAAACTAATGCCGTAATGTTGGTTTCAGTATAAATATCTGCTTTAATTTTGCATCAGATATCCAAGCGATGATGGGTTCAGGCTACGGAGTCTGCTGCTGATTTGTATGTTTAATGCGCCGCATATATCTCTTCCTTAGATACACTGCCTGTGTCATGCTTAAAACAGCTGCAGGCGAGCAAGGCAAATGAAAGAGGAAAAAAGGTATTTCCTCTGCAGATATAAACAGCTACTGTCGCTCTCTCTCTCTCTCCTTCTCTGTCTGAGTCCGTTTTCTCCTGTGAGTTTAATGTGTTGGCTCACATCACACAAATGCACTGTGTGCGCCATAACTCTGCCTGGGCCTCTCGATCTTGCACCCCATGCCAGGAAATTAGCTGTGGCATTTCCAAGAAAAATTCCTTCTAATAAAACGGCTCAAGTAAATAAATAAACAAATCAGTGAAATATTTATGCAGCACGCTATGTTTAAAAACGGGCGAAGTTGATCCACGGTTATTTGCCTTATCGAGGAGTATCTAAAGCAATCTCCTGAGGATATTAACCAAAATACCGAGATGCTTTGCTACCCAGCTGCTTCGATATGTGATGTCTAGATATTTGTCATATAGTATATACGTTAGATCTTAAAAGAAGAATGAAATTAAATCTGCAAATCATACCGCAAACGGGTCGAGGCTGGAGGAATACGCATTAAATGTTGAGTTGGGAGCACGTTTAAGCCTCAGATGTAGGCGTGATTCAGTGTGACGGGCACACACACACACAGTTACTGGCACCACAAGGACAAAATCACATAGATGAAAATAGCAGATTCGGCATAAACATCTCCATTCTCGCCGCCATATGCAGCGACTATTCCTAGGCATCAAATTGATATGCATTAAAATAAGGCAGAGTGCTTCTCTGCCCGTCTGTTTTGACTGCCATATTTATTTGCTGAATTATTTTGATTACTGTGAGCGCCCGGCAGGGAAGCCAGGAAAAACGGCCGCATGCCGTATGAGCGTGAAAGCAAAAGTGGCCACGGTAATGTTATGGCGTTCATATGTATAGAATCGCAAGTATTATGAAGCCTACGAAAGGGTGACGCCAGTCACAGTCAAGCTGGGGAAAGGTCATAAAACACGACCACATGATCTTGCTTTATTTTCAGATTTCTTTTTTAGTACAACTGCAATTCTAAAGCATACAAATACAGAAAAATACGCTTGTGTAACTAAATAAAAGAAAAAGAATATAACAAAGAGTGAAAAATTGAAGGGGGTCTGAATACTTTCCGTACCCACTGTAGTTCTACACCCACAACTCCCATTCACTTATATGTGTTTCTTTAACTACAGGCACTTTTATGTCCCACTAATTAAATTCTATTAAAAAGAAAACTTGTATTTATTTATTTCTTATATGGAGATGAAATAAACTGGAATGGAATTATTTTTTACTACTTTTCAAATGTCTGTACATTTTTTTAACCTTGTCCCAAACAAACACTTATTAGTCTTTTAGCAATATTAGAATAAGAAAATCCATCATAAAAAATATTATCATATAAATGCACTAATGTGGACAAAGAGTCCAATAAAAACAATTTACTGGCAGAAACTTGTTTTAAAAAGTATGTGAAAATTTTTTTTTTTTTTCACACAATAAATATTGAAATAGTTCATACTTATTTGATTAATTTTTTACCACTTTATAATGGATTTTCATATTGAAAGTGTACATCTGAGATGAGGGTAAAACAATAAAATATATGCAGGTATTTGAAAAGTAGAAAACAAAGATGAATGTTTGGTAAAACTTCCTTAATGTGAAAATATACTGTGAACAAATGCTGAGACATATACTGCAAGGGTAGTGTTTTATTAAAACTATTAGTTCTTCTGAATATTTTTACAGATTTGAAAAACAAGACTCCAAGGACCCATAAACACACATAGACATATTGTCTTCTCTACAGCTATGTCTACCTGCAGTATGTAAAATAGCTTTCAGGGATTCATCTGTTTCCAGGATATTTCTACCATCATCCATCATAACTTTCATTAGAGAATACAAGAAACTTACGACATTTGATGTTTTGGAAAAATAACAAAAAACAGCAAATATTTTCGATTACTAGACAAATTAAACAAACTAGTTACATGTGTTTTAAGAGAGTTCATTTGTATTTATTTATTTATTTTACTGTGCACAAGGCCAAAAGTGCCCACTGAGGAAACACCCTAATGCAGAAAAAGGTTGAAAGGCTGAAGACCTGTATAGCACACCTGTACATACAATTTATTCTTTTTTTGTGGTTTATATTTATGCATGTGTATTTTATTCACATCTCATTTTTATTATCTGTGTGTTATTGTTGTCTCCGTGTACTGGAAGCTTGTGACACTATAACAAATTCCTTGTATGTGCAAACATACTTGGCAATAAAGCTCTTTCTGATTCTGATTCTGAAGACCAGCATTGTATTATGTCTTTGACCTAAAGACTTTCTCTTCTTCTTGCTCATCTACAGGGAGTCTAAAGCATTTCTACAGTGTCCCATTGAGCTTAGAAACAATGCTGGTAAGTCATATAGGGAAACAGTGAGGATTAAGGCACTGCGTGATCTCTCTTGCTCTGTTCTTCTCTCATCATTTGGCTCTACTGTGTCAGGGTCCATGCGAAACGGCCAGAATCTCTCTATCTCTAATTCCCCCATCAGATGCAGAAGTGAGCGAGCATGAAGAGATCAAAGATGAGGAGAGAGAGAGATGGGGCAGTATGGCGGGGCTCTGAGAGAGGGCTAATGAAGGCTGGATTGACAGTGCATAGGCACCTTAAAGGCCGTGATCTCAGCATGAAGCTCATGCTGAAGAACCACAGGGTCACCACAGAGATACGATACAGATATATTTGATCTCTACTGAGATATAGAGTCCCTTAACATTCCCTGTAACAGATGTTCAGGTTTCTGTTTAACTTTTAAGCTGAAAATCCAAACTCTGTTTTTATTCCATAATTAAAATCATTTGTCCCTATTATGTTTTCTATTTGAATAGATTTTAAAATGTAAAAATTCCTGTGATGCAAAGCTGAATTTTCAGCATCATTACTCCAGTCTTCAGTGTCACATGATTCTTCAGAAATCATTCTAATATGTTGATTTGGTGCTCAAGAAACATTTATTATTATTATAAATGTTGAAAACAGTTGTGCTGCTTAATATTTTTGTGGAAACATGATGCATTTTTGCAGAATTGAACAGAAAGAAAAACATTTATTTGAAACAGAAATCTTTTGTAACAATCTTTACTGTCACTTTTCATTAATTTAATGAATCCTTGCTGAATAAGTATTATATTAAATAAATAAAAAAAAACTTTGAATGGTAGTGTATATATACATTTGAACACAACCATTCTTTATTTCCTATGCAAACATTTCATTTTCTCTCAGTTGCTTCCCCAGGATCAATTAATAATGCCTAGGGGAAGTAGTCTGCTGTTTATTCCACAATATTTTGTCCTCATTAATGATTTTAGTTGCTAGTTCATTAATAATTTTGACTGAGGTGATTCTTCAAGGCAATCAATATCTTGATCATACCTGACCTCAGCTTTGCCTTTAAAACTTCAGCCTTGCCTTCAAAAGAGCTTTAAGCGAGGTCATACCTCCATACCCCAACCCTGCCCCACCACCAGCAACATCCTGGAGCCAATGTCAAGTGCAAGGCATCTAATAATGAAGTCTCCCTCTGTCACCAAGAGAAAACTGACAAAAGTGAGTGATTAAAGATGGATCTAATAGTTGCAAGCCCATTAAGCTCTTTTCCATTGGCTTGACCCCAACTAAAATTCCAAATAAACTGCAGTTTACTTAACCACAGTTGTGGTTACAAGTCCATGGGATTGTAAATGAAATAAAGACATCCCAATCTGCACCATAACTTTCAAAAAGCTACATTTAGCATGTACAATATGATACATGGCTGTGTGTTGGAGGAGTCTGTCAATGAAAACATGGAATTTTCCTTCAATGCATTAGGAGGCCCGATCATTAAGGGTTACGTGATGTGTCTGCCTTCAGTAAAACTTAAGATTCAATACGTGTTTAGAAACCACTCATAAATCTTTTCTTTTGCTCATGACCCTGGAAAATGTCAATCGTCTGGTCAGTCCACGCGCTGCTTCGTGCAGTCCTATATGCCTGCACTTTCTAATCTATTTAGATCCGAATTCAGAGAACATAAATTACAGATTGAAAAGAAATAAAAACATGGAAGCATATCTATTATGTCCTAAAGCAAACATGGGTTTGATATATAGTGGACCATTCATGAATAGTACAGATGAGACACTTAAGGCAAGACAATAGCATAATAGATCGTGGCAAGAGTTGAATCAATAGACCTTATAAACGGAACGAGACTCCCACAAGATATTTTAACGGAGCCATTGAAGGAGGAGGGAAACAAATGAGCCACTAACAGAAGAGGCCACGGACCCGTGTCACGGAGCGGCCATTATTAAGATCCGCCAGCGGAAAGATGGAAAGGTGGAACGAAAAAGAGACACGAGCTGTCATACCACTGTGATACTTCCAAGACGCAGAAGCTCATGCGGGTGCAGAGACGAGGAGTTGCATGTTTATAGATTTCTTTTATCTTCTCTCTCCCGCTATAATCTCCCCCAGGATATCAGAGGGGAGCATCATCTCTACCAGCAACACGTCACCCAAATCCTGCCAGACAGCCTGGGCTTTGTAGGTGGCTCTCGCCTTCATCCATGGCCTTTGTCACATACACACACCCAACCCTTTCGCTGAGCCCCCTACACGGCCGAGCCGCGAGCCCCGGCTCCCAGCTTTCAGCACTCTCCCTGAAGTTAGCTTCAGCTACTTGATCCAGCCTCGTGTTCTTCACATGCCTCGACATTTGCCGGGGCCTATTATCCTGGTGGGGGCCTTATCATATTCTCCCATCAGAAGCTGCAGGAGATGGCAGGAGATGGAAGTGCTTTAGACTCCCCCGTGGTCCCTGCCCGTGTCACCCTTCTCTCCCTCCTGCTAAGATGCTCCCCGCTGGCCTCTCTCTTCCTGGAGATCTCTCCAGACGCTCCAATCACACCTTCCCTCTCATCCTCCGGCCCTCCAGATCTCTTTAAACGCCCCGCGCTCCACCATCTGTGGAGGCTAATCCCACAAAGGCGGGCCCATGATTAGGTTGTCAGGATTTATTAAGTTAAGAAGTAGCAAAGTTTCTCCTGACGACCTCTGAACTCTTTCTCTGAGGCCCATCTGGTTGTGAGGGCTGGCCCTGACCCAGGGCCGTACAGAAACCTAGTGCTAATGAATTTGGCCCAATTCATCAAAACCGGGCAGATTTAATCAAACCGACATGAAGGATGAAGACTCTTGCGTTATTTCAAACACACTGCGTTTGTCAGTGTTTGGCAGACTTAACAGGAAACCAATGACACACTTGGAGAAAATAAATAAATGTAATTTAACAACAAGACCTGTTCAAAGCATGGACGAGAACTATAATGGCAAAGAGGAACAATATCATTAAAACGGTTTAACAGAGTGCTAAAAACTTTAAAGGCCTGTTCACATCAAGAACGATAACTACAAAGATAACTATAACGATAGCTTAAGCAGGATGGATTCTGATTGGCCGTCAATGACTTGTTCATTAGCTTAAAAAATCTTTCTGAAAGTGATTCAAGTGACATACTTCCTCTGCGTCGTAATGTCTATTGTCATAGAATAATTATTAAAACTTGATATTTATTGTGATCATTATAGCTATCATCCTTGATGTAAACAGGCCTTAAGAGCCAATCAGAATCCACGTAACCTGTAAAAGCTTGAGCATTTGACACAGCAGGCAACATAACTCCAGCGAATGCTTAGAATAAACAGACAAATATCGTCTGTTGGTGTGGACGTTAATATAGTTATTGTTATAGTTATTATTCTTGGTGTGAATGGGCCTTTAATATTTTTATCATTCTGAAAATGATTCCAACGATTTTGTGTGGTGTGGACTCCTTTAAACATAAAACAATTTTTAAAACGTTATCGTAATAGTTGTCATTTTTGATGCAAATGGGAATTAAGGCTACATTGTTAAAGCACATTTATTTCACTTATTTTCTCCAAGCGTGTCATTGGTTTCCCGTTAGGCCTGCCAAATACTGACAAACGCGAGCAAAGCAGAAATTATCGTTATCGTGCTTGAATTCAAATTAAAGCAATTATGACCTATAATTCTGGAGAAAAACACAAATTCGCACTAGCGCCAGCATGGACATTGTGAAATATTCTGGACACAATAATACTGTTCATACAGCAAAGCAAAGCAAATCTTTACGTTTAATGACAGAGCGCTGTGCCGTGGTAAATCCAATGCATTTGGTATTGATTTTTCCTACCATCTGTATTCCTCATATCTTCAGTGTTCATTATGTCACGTTAGACATTACCCCCCTCCTTCCCCTTCCCCGAGAGGGTCTTAGCGAGTTCTCCCCCCTCTACTCTCTTGGCTGTTGGAGACGGTGATATCTGCTGATCGCTCAGACACCTGCCTCGCGGACTGTGTGATCTCTGCCCTTCATTTCATACTGGGGATATAATTTAGTGCCAATTAGTGCCAGATGTTTGGACACTAATCGTAGCAGGAAAAAATATATATTTTATATCTCATAATACAGATTCACGCACGCTATGAGTCAGGTGGTGTGTGAGCACATACGTTTACATGTCTAAATAAGGACATACCATAGACTACACTGCAAAAATGACTACCTCCTGATTTAAATTTATTTTCTTTTTCAAGTAAAACGATCTTTATATATATATATATATATATATATATACAGTATATATATATATATATATATATATTAAAACAATCTTGGATATAAGTGTATTTTGTCTTATTGGCTGCACTGGTATATCTTTTTCACTTGTTTTAAAGGGACAATTCATCTAAAAATCTCATTTACTTAGCCTCATGTCATCCCAACTTGTATAACTTTCTTTCTTCCATGGAAACACAAACAATGATATTTTTGGAAAATAACTCAGTGTTTTTATCTGTACAATTAAAGTCAGTAGGGTCCAGTGTTGTTTTGGACCCCACTGACAAAAAACAGAAATATCTTCCAAATATATGCTCTTTTGTTGGTTTTGATTGCTTCTACTGTCCTCATTTGTAAGTCACTTTGGATAAAAGCATCTGCTAAATGACTAAATGTAAATGTAATATGCTTTGTGTTTTCCTAAAAGAAATGTGATCTTATTTCAATTGATAACATTCCCAGATTCCCTTCGCCCAAGGGGAAGTTTGGTCAAATGTTAAATTCTAAGGATTTTGTCCCCAAACTATAGCCAAGTAAACCCATACAAACAAATACTTGGTTTGTTTCACAAGCTAGGTGTCTCATTATCAGACTCATCTCACTTATCAGAACTCATCTCAGACAATCCACTGTAGTATATACTTCATATAGCTTCTGTTTATTCAGTAGTTCTACTCATGTGACTGATTGAAGGAACCAATGAATACAAGAGAAAGACAGAGAAACCATGCTGTGTAAAAACAAATTAATCACCATTTAAAAACCACAAATAGTCAGCAAATCTGTTAATATCTCATTCTTTTAAGACCCCAATGATGCAAGTGTATCTTTTGCTTAAATATATTTTAAAACGTTCCTTAACCTTCTCAAAACCATTTTGACATACACTACCATTGAAATTATTTTAAAGAGTCAGAAGTGACATTTGTGATGTTTCAAAAGATTTCCATTTCAAATAATTGCTGTCCTTTCTATTAATCAAAAATCCTGAAAATTATAAATGTTATTTGAGCATCAAATCAGCATATTAGAACGATTTCTGAAAGATCATATGACACTGAAGATTGGAGTAATTGCTGCTGAAAATTCAGCTTTACCATCACAGGAATACATTACATTTTAAAATATACTAAAATAGAAAACAATTATTTTAATTGTAATAATAGTTTACAATATTAATGATTTTAATGTATGTTTGATCAAACAAATGCAGCTTTGGTAAGCAAAATGAATGTTGTTGAAGCTTTAACCTTCTGTAGACTTTTCAGAAACATGACTGTTATCTAAAATAGGTATAGTTACCCATCAAAAATGCAGTTTAGAAAAATACAGTAGAATAAATCAAACTAATATCTGTAAAATAAATATACTAAATCTAAATCTCTTAGACCACAAGCTGCAGCAATGCTACATTTTTCCTTGAAGAAGTTAAAATTTGCTAAGATTAGGAAAGGCAATATAAAACATACTTAAGCAAATTATGTTTTTATTTTTATTATTATTATTATTATTGAGATTTCAGATCCCAAACAAAACTCAAGTGCTTATTAACAGATCCTAAACAACCTAATCTTCTGAAACGACCGCAGAAATTGAGCATCCCTATATACCAGTAACCATGAAAACTGTCCATTAAAAATAAGTGACACGATAGCAGACGCAGTCACATTTAATTACAAATATTGTATTATCTGCACCAAACTGGGGGCTGGATTAGACTCAGATGAAGATAGGCAGTTATCTTTGAGAGTATGACAGGTCAGTGACTGAGCTTCTTATTAAAGGCGAAGGGGTTTAAGAAAGATGAACGAATGAGCCCATACTGAAAAAAAGAGCAGGTGCACTTGATCTCACATATACACCTTACAAATGAAGGAGAAAGCCGTCCACTTTCAAATCCAGCCTCATTTCGTGTTTGTGTTTGCTTAATCTATCGTGATGGAAGGAACATTAGCATAGAAACTAGCGCTGGTTAAGGCAGGATGGAGGTCTGGATTGAGTCTCATAACTCCCCACTTGTAAAAGCCCTCGTCGCACCAATAGGGTTGAGATCTATTTTCTATCCCAATTAGACTGCAGGACCGGCATGGGAAATGTCCTCTGGAAAAGAAAAGGGTGAGAAATGGAAGATGAGGAAAAGCACAAGAGGCCAAAAGAGAGCGATCCGATATTTAAAAACCCCGAAAAGTCGTGGATAACAATCTCAGCAGTGCTGGCGGCTGCCGTCCACTCCGCAGTGAGATTGATGTGCTCAATCACGAGATTTATCCCGTAATGTTTACAATAAGATTCCAGCGCCGAGGCCCAGTTGGCCGCATCGGGCTGCCCAGAAAAAGCAGCCCGGTCTGCCAGGGTAATTTGTCCTGATGTAGTAAATAACAGGGTATAATGAAAATACCCCTGATGTATTCAGGAGCCCTGATTGATGCGGGATGAAGGAGGCC
The DNA here is from genome assembly GCF_001515605.1 of Sinocyclocheilus anshuiensis. NCBI lineage: Eukaryota > Metazoa > Chordata > Actinopteri > Cypriniformes > Cyprinidae > Sinocyclocheilus > Sinocyclocheilus anshuiensis. Next base: position 746,822 of record NW_015552633.1, on the reverse strand, counting down.
TGTGGAGGAGAACTCCCTATCTCCACATTTACATACTCAGAGCCTCTGCACAACCACCCTGACAGCTGCTGCCAGTGCTCCACACAATTTTAAAGCAGTTATGAATTACCGCTGACCCTCCCTGCCCCCACTCACTAGTGCGGGAGATGCAGGCATATTGAAAGTCATCAGTCTGTGGCAGTCATTCTTTTTAGCATGATGCGGTTGGCTTGGGGGCTGCGGAGGGAGGGGGGGGATTGGTTTCAATCATACGCAAAAAAAAGTGGGGGGATGCGGGTTACAACAACAACAAAATCCTTCTAGTGTGCTAGCATGATATTTGTCAGTGTTTATACATAAAAAAATTATCCTGAAAAAAATGCTTTAATTTTCCATCTTTTATTTTTTGGGAAATTTAATATTCAGCAGATGGAAGATTATTTCTGTCATGGAATCAAAATATAAAAATGGTAACTGAGACTTTTTATTTCATAATTCTGACTTTCCTTTTTACAATTGTGAGTTTATATTTCACAATTCTGACTTTTTTCCTCAGGATTCTGAGTTCGCATCTCGCAATTCAGAATTTTTCTCACAATTGCAAGTTTATTTCAACAAATTCAGACTTTCGTTGTCAGAACTGTAAATTATAAACTCACAATGAGATGTTTTTCCTCAGAACTGCAAGTTTATATCTCAACAATTCAGTATCTCACAATTTATTTTCTCAGTATTGTGATATAAACTCACATCGCACAATTCAAACTTTTTTCTAGAATTGTGGTTTACATCTCACCAATGCGCCTTTTTCCCCTCAGAATTGCAAGTTATAAACTCGCAATTGAACATTTACTTTACATCTTGCAATTCTGAGCTTTCTTCAAATTTTTAATTCTGAGGTTACATCTAAAAATTTGGACTTTTGTCAGAATTCTGAGTTTTTATCTCACAATTCTTAAGTTCTTATAAAATGTGAGATATAAACTCAGAATTGTGAGAACTGCAAAATGTAAATCTAAAATTCTGCAAAAAAAATGTGTAACAATTCTGAGATTTAAAGTGATAATTAGCTTTTTATATTTTTATTCCATGGCGGAAATAAGCTTCTATATCAGCAAGAATTCCCAAAGTAAGTGACATTTTTTGAGTTCTGCATGCTGCATCAATTAATAAGCTAAAGCAAGACCAGTGTTCACATTTTCAAACATACATTCGCCATTACAGTCACTCAGAGAGCGACAGAGCGTTCAGGTCCATTCTTCGCTAATGCACATCCCTTACAATTACGTTTAATTGTGTATATTTGCCACCCTAAAAGAAAATCTCAGATAAAATATCAAAAGGCCATGTCTGAGGTAAAAGGCCCTCCATTCACACACAAGAAAAAAAGCGGCACATTTATGGTGTGGCTATAAAAAATTAAGGCGAGGAATATTTGCTGATTTTTTTGCAATCAACACCACTGTTTGACACTGTCTGAAAATGTATGTAAAGTTCAGGGCGGTTAGTCTCTCTAATCAGGCCTATTCATTACTGCTCTGGCTTTCAGAGGCACCGGTCGGGCTTTTTATTAGCCGCAGTGACGAGGTAAGGCGAGAGAAGAAGACAATGAAAGGTTACAGTGATGAAAGCCTGAATGCTCCTCACTCATGTATCCTTTCGACATCTCCTCAATAATTAACCGTGGGGGTGAAGGGTGCAGGGGGGAAGTGTCTTTACTTTTGGCCTTTTTAGACCTTTGAAATGCATATCAAACATAGGCTTGCTTCCATTCCTGACAATATCATTTTATTTTTCTGCACGTATGTGTTCATACCTGTTCTAGCCAAGAGCGAATATGTGGAAATGAACACTCGTCAAATCAAATGCAAGTAATATTTGGAATTGGCAAATAAAAAATAAAAAATAACAGTTACTGGTGGGTGACTTTATTAAGAACTGCAACATAATGCACTGTTTCAACTGGTAACCCTCACTCTTTTATCTGATGTAGACAACATGAGAAAATCAAATCAGACTTATTGTTTAAAGATTTTTGTGTTTTTTTTTAAATACGTCTCTTATGCTCACCAAGGCTGTATTTATGTGCTAACATATAGAGTAAAACCAGTAATATTGTGAAATATTACTATAATTTGAAATACCTGTTTCCTTTTTAAATACAGCTCAAAACAATTTATTCCTGTGATGGCAATGACTTCAGTTTTCAGTGTCACATGATCCTTCAGAAATCTTTCTAATATGCTGATATGGTGCTCAAGAAACATTATTTATTATTATCAATGTTGAAAACAGTTGTGTAGTTGCACAATGATTTTTTTTAAACAGGATTCCTTTATGAATAGAAAGTTCAGAAGTACAGCATTTATTTGAAATAGAAATATTCTGTAAAATTCAATGCAAAAAAATCAATGCATACCGAATTAAAAAAAAAATCCAAATTATACAAAATATTGTTTCATATATATATATACAGTATATACATATATATATATATATATATATATATATATATACAGGTTCATTTCATTATATATATCTATGAAAAACATTTATTTATGTTTAGAAATTATGCAAAATGGTTTTGATTTGGTGTGATTCCATTGTGAATAAATTAATCTGATTTGGTGAAGTGATCTTTCTCCATATTTTATGAAACTAAACTATTTGGAGATAATTTCAACACCCAGTGTTTGGCAAGACAAATAACAACATTCATTTCTTCAGTAATCATTTTTCAGTTCAACAGATATGAACCCCAACCCTGTTTCCGCCCCTTCTGAGCATGAGAATTAGTAAATATTCTTTGCTGCCATGCTATAATATTTGACTCGAACTGCGGCAGAGTACGTCGGAGGGCAGACACAGAGATTGAAAATGGAGAATGACACCACGGGAGGAAGTCAGCATCTGCAGTCTGCATGCATCTCGGGGTTCAGTCCAAGACAATCATGTAATGTATCATTCATATTGCTGCAATGCTGCTGCTGCAGCCCTCATTTTCTCAGTTGCTGCTGTCCGCGAATGAGAATCCAGCAAACGCTCCCCGTCGTCATGTTCCCCCCCATCATTCAACCCACAGTGCTCTTCTTCAATCTGTCACCCAGAGAAATGCTCTGTAACACACACACACACACACTAAACGCAATCCAATAGCAAATACAGATTTACACAAAAACAAAGCATTTACTATGAATGTAAATCGATATTAACGGTCAACAAGTACTCTGAAAAGATGTTTTTTCTTAACTTTCCCTTACTTTAACCTTGAAAACAGACGGCGGTGGTAATTTTCAACAACATCACAGTTTATCTTCTAATTCCAAAAGTCATTCTCGGTAGAGAATAAAAAAAAATTACGAAGAAGAAAAACATGAACGCACATTTATTTGACCTCTCATTTGGCTACTGAATAGAGTGTTCAATCCTGCCTCTTTTCCCCCATCTAAATGGACGAAATGATCCTTCATTTTAAAACCTAATCAGCAGAGACCATTAAAGGTAGGTGCGAGATATTTCTTGAGCTATGGCTGATTATCATTCCGAATGAAGGACTTGTTTGGCACCGTCTCAGGGGGGCAGGAGTCATTCTTCAAGGTGACGCACCTCACTAGAGGAATATACTCGCAATTTGCAATTGAAAGGAGTCAAATATACATGGCCATCCTCAGCCAGCCCGGATGGAAGCGGTCCATGTATATTCACAAGCATCCAGATGGACTCTCCCCTTTATCTGGGGAGGCTAAACATGGACACGGATGGCTGACTTTCTGTTTGCAGCTTTAATAAGACAGGGAAATTATCGATAGCAAAAGTACATAAAGGAAGGGCGAGATGAATTAACTCAAAAGGAATGAATAACAGGGCCCTCCCTAAGTGGCCCGCAGGTCTGAAGGAAAGGCTACGCTTGCACGCGAAATTAACGAGTCGGTAGAAATCTCATTTTGGAGGGTGAATCTCATAGATGTTCCAAACTTCAACAGAGTTCAGGGTTAGAGGCGCGAACTTCTGACAACAATTTGAATGAGGAAATCATATTTCAGTCTACGCACAGGCTCTGCCTGGAAGAAATTGGCAAACCATACAGTAATCACCTTATCCATCATGGTAATCCTACATACACAAGAGGCTTTGGGCTGGAAGATTCTTCTCCTCCCTTTTTATGAGAAACATGAAGTCATATCCTCTCTGTAGCTCAGGTATTCAGTACCCCCTCGCACTCTTTTGTGCGTTTGAGCAGTGGTGACCGAATGTGTGTGAGGTTAACGTCATTAGCGGTAAGGTAAGCAAACAAAACACACGCTTTATTACCTCAAGACAAACATTAGCAATGACAGTGTGGGCAGAGCGGAGGAATCTGATTCTGGAAAGGTATCTATCCAACCTGAACCCTTTCACTCTTATCACTATGGCCAAATGTGCTTTTCGCGAGAGGAGCTTTTTTTGGCAGATACATCAGCAGAATTTTGCTAGGTGGTCGAACCCGGTGCACCCAGGTGGGTCACCTTGCAGTGCATGCTGGGATTCCCCACATAGATAATCATGCTCCTTAATGCCAATACAGGCTTAGACACAGCTCTTTAGCTACACTAAAGCCACTAACACCGAAATGCACAAAAAAGCAACTGCTGACTGTTGCTTGTTGCTTTAATCCATCAAACATATTAGTGGGTGAGATTATAATCAACAAATCTTTGAAATCAGAGAGGAATTTTGTATCGCTAAATGGTTGTGCCACTTTTGAGCACATAACAGCAAACCAGCATAATATTCAGTGAACAGACATTAAATGTGTCGAAATATTTACATTTTATTTATTTTCAGCGTAAACAAAATTTAATTGAATAATATTTTGCGACGACCAGCTGACTGTAAATGATCCCATGTTTTTTATGGTTACTCAACAGATAAAGAAATATTGATTAGATTGATTTAAATTAGTTTTATTATCTTACCTGTCCAGCATATTTGTATATCTGCCAAAAAATAAATAAATAAATAGTCCACTACAACATACAAAACACTCGGCCTAGCAATAAGATGAGCTACAATATTTCGCATATTTACACATTGGGAAGTCATAAATGTCAGATGTGTTCACGTCTGTGGTCAGAGCAATTTGGCAATGTACCATTTCTACAAAAATTCAGTATGTTTTTTTACGATTTAATAAAGAATGTGCATCAGATGTGTTTTTGTTTTTTATGTTAATGAAGGTTCTGGAAATTTAATCATTATACATTTTATTATAAGTTTACAATACTACAGTTTATGGTACATACAACTTAGTTTTGGTGTAAAATGAAAAAAAAAAAATTATATCAACACCTCTTAAATACGATCTTCCCAACATAACTTGAAAGCACCATTAGGCCACCGAATGTTGTGAACTACTGCCCAATCAGAATCAAGTATTCCAGAGAGATGTGTAAATGGTCATATGGTGCGTTTAAGTCATGTCAAAAAGATCGTACGTATGAGTGCATGAATGGCACCACAGTCAAAATTACAAATTTGAGCCCCAAGTTTACTGTTTTGTACATTTTCGGAAAATTAATTTAATTTTTAATTTTTTTTTACAAAATACAATAGAATTGTCAGATTAGGATAACGAAAATATACCGATTCAATTTACAACCCTTCATAAATTGAATAAAATCACATCAAAAACACACCTGCGCATTCTACATTCATCATTTTGTAGAAGTACTTTGTGCTGCAAAATTTCGCAGATGTATTTGTAGAAAAGATAGATCGCCAACTTGCTCCGACCAGTGATTTGAACGCACCTAATGTTGACTTCCCAACTCGTAAATACAAACTTCTCAGGAGAACTTGCACCAATACAGGCCACCCCCTTCCTTCAGCGAATGGGTTGCTAAAACAACGCAGAGCATTCAAATGAGCAGCACTATAAGCGGCACAATTCATTCTTTGTAAATATTCCCCTGAGTTTCTCTTCTTGTCAGAGAATGGCATTTTTACTGATGATATTTGCACATGACACTAAAAGAGATTATCTGGCAGGCGCCCATGATCACGCTCACAATAAGAATGCATTAAAACAAATTTAGCTTAAGATTAAGACAAACAGTGACCCCTCACTGAACTGCAGAAAAGAAAATTAAATCACACAAATGCTTTCTAAAGACTATTCTGCATTAATCCTTATATAGCGCTGCGTGAGCTGCAAGCGGACATGTTCCGGTCTACCCTTTTTACACAAAATAATCTCGCACTAGAAAAAGCAACATAAAAAATCAATAGGCAAAATGGGAAAATGCTTTTCTGGGTCACATTTGAATATATCTTTTGGAGCTATTGATTTGTTTTTTGAGTGACCCAGCTCGGACCATTCTTCGCAATTAACACGCAAGGAAAATTAAATTCGGAGGGGGAACTATTACACATGTGGCCAGTTTTATTGGATAGATAAATGAGCTCGGGCTCTGATAAAGAAGGGCGGACTTCACCATAAGTAAGATTTATAATCTGACTCCAGGAATCAAGTAAATTAATTTTGCTATATTAAACTCAACCTTTAACCCACTCCGTCTCTGATTACCATCCATCCAGACTCGTGCACTTGAGGCCGGAGCAGACAAAGGACTTCACGGCAAGGTGGGGGGAAGGGGGGTGAAAGCGATAGGAAAAAAAGAGAGATTGAGAGACTGATGATATTTCTTCAGCTCTGTGCAGCACATATCTCTCACCCCATACATGATTTTTCAATTATTTGAGCACGTGCAGACGTGCTGGGCAGAGTCAGGGAGCATGGAGCCTTACAGATGAGTAAAGCATTATCACACATGCTGAGACTCTCTGCTTTAAATATTATATACAGTGCCAAGTAGTATCATCCAATCTGCCGTCATAGCACACCTCTAAAACCTTCACTCTCTGGCTGGGCGCAATGTGCTGAATCCCAACAGAACATTCGTCATTTCACATCACAACTAAAACGATATTTCAGACCTCTTCGCCGCAGCTGCACATACAGTGGGGTCCAAAAATCAGAGACCGCATTGAAAATCTGGGATTCAAAATTTTGTTTTGACAACAATAAAGAAAAATGAATAGGACATAACTAAGAGTCTGCACTATTTCTAGGTCACTAATCAAGTAAGCATTTTGTGACTCTGACCATGAGGTCACTAAAGGTCAGATGTTTTTTGCTTCAACTGATTCACAAGACTCATGTTGGGGGAAAAAAGATCATCAGGTTTTAACTTCTGCAGCCATACTGCTGTTTTAGAGCAAAAGATGTCTGTTTTTCAACTGAACTTATGCTGATACTATCATTTATCTATCTAAATAAATAAATTCTCAGACTTTGGAGCAAGCAAGCAGCTCCACTGGTCAACTAGCACATCCACACACATACATCAGTAGAATAAAGTGTTAGGTTACACAAAGATTCCAGCTTGCTCCAGTAAGGGCCTCTGAAGTTGACAAAGATGGAAAAGGTGCTTGAAATTCAGAGGATTTCCGAAACCTTAAAGCTTTCAATAATTCATCTTATATCTGTAAAAGGGAAAGGGAGAAAGTGAGGAGAAGGCGAGGTAGACGCGTAGAAGCGGTCTGAGGTCCATACCAGAGACCTGCGAGGCTGTTACCTCCACTCCGTTAAGCAGAAACAGAGACGGCAATAAATAGCCCTTTATTTGTTCCACTAGATTGTTCTAGCATTCAAGCTCAACTTAATCGCTGGCCAACCAGTAAACATCTCTGAGGCTTTAATTACAGAGGTGTACTCATACAAAGAAATAATAAATGGATTACACTACCCAAAAAAAATAGAATCTTTAAATAGAAAACATTATTTAAACTGCCTTGAAGCTTAAAAAAAACACTTAAAAAAATCTCATTTGATCAAGGGTGGCTGGGGCTAATTGTCACACTTTTTACTCCAGTGAATATTTCTCATGCTACCTTCATTTTCAATTTGAATTCAATTTTTGCATAGGCACAAGTCTTAGCAGCAATAAATAAATAAACACAAACATTCTTGAACCACCTTTCCCAGAGAAAAGGACTGAACGCTGTACACTGACCTCAAAACACATTGATACTATAAAGTACTGTAAAGTGTTACAATGGAACGTGCCACTGAACAACCTAACACACAAAACCAGATAAAAGAGAAAAAAATACTGAACATTAAAAGTATTGTAATTAATAAACTGTACAAATGTATAATGAAAACAAATTTGTGACAACCTGCCCCAACCTAGCTATGAGAAAATAATCCTGCCCTGAGAACCAAGGTTCCAACTTTCAATTAAAATACATCGTCTTTCTTTAAAATACATCTCGTTAATACTTAATTTTCTGCATCACTTATTAATTTCTGTGAAAAATTACATTTAAAAAAATGAACTCATCAGTGCAGGATGTAACTTTAGTACGACTTTGATTTAACTTATACATATACAAATGTATACATTTATTTTTTTAAACTTAAAAGCAACTAATGTATTTATTTATTTGTTGAAATGTTTTACAATGCATGTTTACTTATTGCCTCAACAGCCAAAAAAAAAAAGATTTTCCAATTTTAGCATAGAGGACAAAAAATATCCTAAAATTCACAGATTTATACATTACTTTAACTAGCTTAATTTAATTAGCTTAACTAGCTGTTTTAAGCCGACATACAAAATCACTGCTATGAGGAAGTCAGAAATGATGCTTGCAGTATCCTAATAGTCTGCATACTAATTTATATCTATTCATATAAAATTCAAGAAAAATCTGGTGAGCCCTGCATGGCCTGACCCCAAACACCAGTGGCGACGATTCCAGTTGAATCCTTTGAAATACACCAAAATATTGTCAACACAGCCACAATCGATAAGCATCACGCCACGCCACTCTCCAAACCTTTTTGAAGTCGCTATTAATCTGAGGCGAGAATCAAAGCTCGCAGTCCCTTCTTATCTCATCCGTGTGCCCTTCTAGAATATTCATAAATGATTTTCGAAGCCTTTTGTAATTCATTGTAGCGAGACAAAAAAGAACGGATTCATCCTGGCCTTTAAGTGCAATAATTCCATTTCTTCTTTGCTATGTGCCCTGTCGATAGCATTCATAATTGATAGCCTTTTCGGAGCACCTCAGGACACATTAAGTTTTATTCCTCTCATTCGTCAATATATCTGACCAGGTAGATTTCATTATTGACGGCCGCTGGCCACATTGTGTTGTATAATTAAGTTCAACTTCAAAACTTCAAACTCTTTTTCCGTTCGCCCCGTGCGCGGTTCAACAGGAAGCGTTTGAAATGACCGCTTGGCGCTCTTAATTTAAACTGCTGTTTCATTCCTCTCGGTGGGTGTCTATTTTATTGTTAAAGGTCACCCTCATTTGTCCGAGCCAACAAAGGCAGCCCTTAAAGTTGCGGGTGCTTTTTGACAGACAGTGGTCCTCTGTAAGTGATGGCCTTAAGGACAGGCATGGCACTGAGACACTCTCTCTCCACAGTGAGGGCAATAACAGATAACAAATCACACAAACCCACACTTCTCTTCCTGGCATGATTGACGACTTCACAGAGGGCACAACTTTTCAATGTCCTCAGATTAAAAACCCCTCAAACAAATGAGGGCTAAAAATACTAGCCCAGGGCACCTGGAGGGAGAGCCGCCGCTCGCACGTATCTTTAAAAGAGAGAGAGAGAGAGGGGTGATGTGTGACATAAAGAAAGAATATATGTTAGCAAGAAACTTGGGGAGAAATATAACGCTTCGTCCCGATCACTCAGTCATTCAGATTAGAAATCTGCGAGATAATACTGTACGTGCACCCCAAATCTGATATAACATTTATTGAAGCCGTTCTGCTGCTTTTCGAATGCATTGCTAAACTGACCTCACGGTTTAAGATTCACATAAGGGGGGAAATGATCTATAGCTGGTTATTAAAAAAGTTTGATTTTACTGGTATCACGCGACCTTAGCGTATATGACCTCTATTTTCACAAATGGCACAGGTCTCTTTTTTTAATAGAGTCATGGTGAGCTATATATCCCTCAGTTGCTCTCATAAAGCAAAGCAACCGCCTGACTAATACCTTCGCATTTGCGGCATGCTTGGTTTTTTTCCTCTCGCTCTCAAATGAATGATGCCACACATACTCAAATGCACAAAACAAACTCTAAATGGCCCCGTGGCTCATTTCCGACCCCGATTCATCGGCACAAAAGCAAACGCGCATGTTTCTCGTCATTCGCATATGTGACACAGAAAGCATCTTTAAAAAATTGGAATGACCAGCTGTCAGAGGATGGTAATTCTAGAGCACGAGCCGTTTTAGCGCATTGATAATTCTTACAAATGATCACTAATAACTAGGATGGAGGAGTATACGAGCGCAGGGAATAATCAGACGCAGGTCTCCCTGTTCGTGGTTACATTTTGCACAGTTTAAAAAAAACAAACAGGGCAAATGTCATTCAGACAGAAAATTGTATATATCACTGAATATGACAATTTCATTTGAGAGCATCAGAGTCCAGTAATCGAAAATGACAGAGGCAAACAAAGCATCAATCATAGCTGACCTTTTGGAGCTTTATTATCCTACTGGATGTTCAAGGAAACCTGAAGGCCTCTGTTACGCCACACCAGCACAGAAACAGTAACATCAAAGCTTGAATTCCCTCTGAGAGAAAAAGAAATGAGAAATATTGGTTCATCAAATATAAAATACACACATGTGCTTTACTCAAAGAGCATTTTGTGTCAAGTATTATGTTTTTATATGTGGGATCCACCAGTGAAATTAAGGAATGCATGATATATTATGACCATATTGGTTATCAGTCTATATCTGCTATTTTCTTTACTGGCTGCCTGATATTGAATATTTAACTAGCCAGATTTATAGAATGGTCCATCGCTTTCCTTTCAAGAGAGATTGTCTAGAGTTGTTATTATGCTTACAGCTTACATGGAATGAGCTTCTTTTTTTAAGCTCTTTCATTAGATATAAGATTTACTAATATTTTTCATTATAAAACGACATTGTCGGCAAATTAGCAAAATCTTTTAA
>NW_015552633.1:731941-735240 GCF_001515605.1 Sinocyclocheilus anshuiensis | reverse complement strand
GAGAGAGAGAGTATAAAATAATAAAATTATTTAATAATAATAATTCATTAATAAATTATAAAAAAATATTAATTAATAATATTTGTATTATTATATAATAATTACAATTCATTATATATAGCTATAGGTAACAGAATATGCTACATTAATACATGTAAATTTAGATTTTGAAACTCATATCCAATCTCAATGTGGTCGCAGACCTTCGGACCTTACAAGTTAGCGCAATTTTATACCTACACATCAATATGCTTGATCCATGCAATGGATTTTTCACTAAAGAAACAATTACAATATTTTCTAATGTTTTAGCAGTTTCCAGAATGTGTGCACATAATATATTAATAACTATAAACTGACCAGCCCAGGAGAAAGAGTCTAGCGTTCACATTCACACACAGAACCGCTACAAACACTTCCACATATTAGTGACAAACACACAGACAGTTCTGTTTATTGTCTGGTGTCAAGCTCCAAACAAAAGCGTGCAGGGTTCAGAGAAAGTTGACTTTCCAAATGTGGGCTCGTACTAGTGCGACACATATTTCTCTTTCATGAGCAAGCGGTTTACTGCCGTCTCCTTTTCTGCGCTTTGATTAAATGCCCAGTGCGGCGGTTATGGACGGTCTACAGGCAGCACATCTGGACTTGTGTTTAATTTCATGTCAGGGTAGAACAGGAAGCACCTGCCTAGATGAAACCATTTCATCTAGGGAGCAAGAAAAAAAAACACATTCATCCATCTGTGGTGGAAACATATGTCAGAGTTGTCACATTTAAAAGAATATCAACAAACAGAGAAAATCTAAATTGCTTTAGAAAAGCCAGTCTTCAAAAATTAACACACATTTCGTTTAACCTAATGTTATCGCATCTGTCCGATTTGCGGCTGAATGAAATCCATTCTCACGGCCTCAGAGTCTGAAACTGCAGTGAAATAAAACTTCCAGATGTTGGTTACTCAACATTACCAAATTAAAGGATCTAATTCTGACTCAATCAGTCAACCTGTAGGATATCTCTAACAACCACAGCTGTGTGTTATAGAACCATCAAAACCTGTAGGCTAATGGCCATCAAGCTGTTGAGCACATGTTACTGTCTGTGATGAGCATAAGTGTTAGCATAAAAAAGTATGAATGGAAGATGCACATTTAGCCAAAAAATAAATATATAAATTCTTACTGAAATTAGCAGCAATCATGTGAAACTGATCATTGATGAGCTGCAATAACTATTAGAAACACAGAACACTTTTGCACACTACATTATCAAAAATATACAGACACCGACTTATGATGCTTATGTTTTGCTAATTCAGCTACAACCATTACTAACAAGAGAATACAATCAGGTATGAAGCCATGCATGTTAGAAAAACATTTTCATTAGAATGTTTCAAGACAAAAATGCTCATGTGCACAAACAAGTGTCCCCAAATAAATGCTGGTAACACTTTATTTCATGCATTTGGTGTAATGAGATAATGACCACCCCTTTTGTTTTTTAGCATTTATTAAAGTTAAATACATATAATAAATAAAAATATATTACTTAGTACACTAGTGTTCATTATTCATTCATGTTAATTTGTACAACTTGAAATACTAAAAATGTTTTAGTGTGCACTACTATTTCTAAATGCACTACCGAGGCTTGGGGTCAGTTAGGTTTTAAGAAATTAATACTTATTATTTAGCAAGGGTGCATTACATTGATCAAAAGTGACTAAGACTTTTACATTATTACATATTTCAAATAAATGCTGTTTTTTTACTTCCTATTCATCAAAAAATTCTGAGAAAAATGTATTTCAGTTTCCACAAAAATATTAAGCAGAACAAATGTTTCCAACTTTGAAAAAGAGTAGAAATGTTTCTTGAGGACCAAATCAGCATATACAGTAAGAATTATTTCAGAAGAATCATGTGACACTGAAGACTGGCGTAATGGCTGCTGAAAATTAGGTATTGCCATTACAGGAATAAATTACATTTTAAAATATATTCAAATGGAAAAACTGGTATTTAAAATTGTAACAATATTTCACAATATTACTGTTTTAACTGTATTTTTGATCAAACAATCACAACCTTGGTGAGCACCAGAGAATTCTTTCAAAATCATTGAAAAATGTTAGCAACCTCAACCTATGGTAGAACGTTTATAAATTAGTAGCAACCTAAATTAAATAAAAAATATATAAAATAACTGTTCATTGCTAGGTCATTAAACCTAATACATTTATTATTGTTTAAAAGGAACCTTAATGTAAAGTAAAAAGGTTTACTTTGATTGACCTGAATCCTGACCTGAATGAGTTGGAACATCAACTGCAAGCCAGACCCCATCAACCAACATCTCTGTCTCCATGTTCCAACATCTAGTGGAAAGAGTAAGAACTGTTATAACTGGACCAGCTCACTAGTAATGGATATAGTTTTGAAATTAAATGTTAAAAATGCACATATAAACATGATGTTTGGGTGTAGGTGCTGCATTTATCAAAAACAACAACAACAACACATTAATGGTTGAAGCTTCTGTCTCTGCTTCACGTAAAAGCTGGTTCCATAAACTGTCACAACTGAGGCAAAGTCCAGGAGGCAAAGGCCTTGGCTGACCTCTCTCTCTTTGCATGTAGATCTGTGCCTCTTTTGCGAAGCTCCACTTGCCAAGCCTCGTTAGTTTCACTTCTCAGATAGACCGAAGCCCACTGGCCTTGTCCAGGCATGCTGTGATGCTTTCCGCTCCGATTTATTCATTTGTTTAGTTTTCCATCACTGCATTAAACTTCCTGTCAGTTATCTGGACGGACATGTGTCTGAGACACCTGGTCCTGCAATTGGAAGTGCATTTATTCGGCTTCTGAAATGACATCTCATGTTAAGCGTCTAACAAAATGCAAACAGGTATAAACACCCCAAGGCCTGGAACAAGACTTCATTGAACACGAAGTATGAAGGAAAAATGTCATAAATCAAAAGGTGTTTAGCATGAGACCAATGGGAAAACTGCAAAAATTAGATGACCAGGTGTCTGTTTTATCCCTCAGATGTCACTATACAATTGGCAAATTAATACATTTCTAAAATCACATTAGTCAAAAGCATCACAGCCTAAATTTTTAGCATTCATATTTTTTGTTGAAGCCATGAAACTAAAATGTTGTTAACGTCGACACTATATCAATCATTACAACTTCAGGAGTGACTTCACACTCAGAACAATCATTTAGACTCGCGCCTGAATTCAAATGTAATGAAAATTCTGTCATTAATTACTCACCCTCATGTCAT
>NW_015552633.1:711773-731688 GCF_001515605.1 Sinocyclocheilus anshuiensis | reverse complement strand
AACAATTCGTCTCCTCCGCGTCACCGTAGCGCCATTTTGGAGAGTATCCACTGAACGCAAACAGCGTATGATATTCTGTGTCAGCTGCGTCACGCGGATATGTTTTCTACGTTGTTTATGCTTTGATTTGAACGAAAACAACGCATCCGCATGACGCAGCTGACACAGAATATCATACGCTGTTTGCGTTCAGTGGATACTCTCCAAAATGGCGCTACGGTGACGCGGAGGAGACGAATTGTTGAAATATGTGAGTCAGAACAGCCGGCATTGTAGTCTACTCTACCAGGATCAGGAAACAGTCCTCCATAAATGTGCTGGACACATTGGAATATTTGGGTAATCCACAGTGTGAAGTTGATGTATTTCCTCAGCGACCAGCACGGATGAGCTCTAGGCATGACGAAGCGGATATCGTCCTCTTTTGGAAGACCAAACAAAGTAGTTTCGCTTTCACAACGAAACACAGCATCTCCACAACATGGCGCCGGCGGCTACAGCGAGAATAAAAGTTATGCCTTCTTTCTTTGTGTGAACATTTGGCCGGTGTTATGCAAATCTTCCCACATCGTGACGTAGCCATGTGGGGGCGTGTTAGAACGAGCCGTTTTAGGGGGGTGTGGTTGGCTCAACTTTTATAAAGAATAAGTAAGGATTTGAGACTTTAGTCTTTGCAACTTTACAGATCTTCTTTATGCACCAAGAGCTTGTAACACTCCAAAGAGAAAGGAACAATTGAAATCACATCATATGACCCCCTTTAAGGTCCTTGCACACTGAGTCCAAATTTTTTTCGTATTCATCATCCTTTCCTATCAAAATGCTTGCTACAGATGCGAATTTTTTTATGACAGACAAAAGTTTCGGAAGCAGTGTGTAAATGTGATTGACACAACGCGAGGTCATACTTATTTTAAACATGCGAAAATTTCTGACGAGAATTTCAGACTCAGTGTGCAAAGACCTTCAGACCCAAAATGCTGCAGTTTGGCCTTTAAATACTACACTACTGCTGAGGTGATTTAACTGTCAAAAATAATTCAACAGTTATTATAAAAACATGGCAAAAAATTACTATATTTTAAATTTGCATTAAAGTGAGGTAGAAATATATAAACAAACCAGAGATGAAGTCAATATATCTGATGAATAGTGTCAGAAAAAAGCAAATAGGGAGCACAAATTGTGCACCCTATTAACCAGTTCTGAATCTGTTTCTTTGAGTCTGAACTCAGAAATTGTTTGTGTGTGAGAAACAAAGAAACTAGATGATTCTGGCTTGCCCTAACTTGTCATTCCTCATAGAATGTGCTTCAGAACTCTATCATGACTAATAATAAGTGACGGATAAAGATTAAAATATCTCACACACACATTCCTTCCCCCTTCATCACGTCCAACTCATCACCTCACTGATCAATAAATTAAAGACTTCATTTTTAATAGAGTGCTTATCTGAATTTCTGCATGCTGAGTCTGCACTTCCTGTGTCCATTACACCGCCAATGTGCCACCTGGGGAATCATGGGAGATAGGATTAAGAAAATGAATCACATACAAGAAAAAAAAACACTCTTAGTAGAACAATAGCCACCAGGAGCATCTCAAAACTGATTTTAGTACACAGAATGGTTCATTTAAAGCTTTTTGATTTGATTCTCTTTAAAGCTGAAGTGTGTAATTTTTAGTTAAAATCCTTTATTGTATTGCAGCATAATGTGTGATGAAAAATATAATTAAGCCAATTGTAGACTGATTCTTTTGAAAACTGTAAACACTGTGGAACTATTCAAACACTGCTGTTTGATCATTCCGACCAGCTTAACATAGCAACAGCTCAGCCAATGGAGTGAGTTTGTGGGCGGGGCACTCTGTTTGACTGGCCAATGGCAGATGGGGGAGTTTTTCTTGAAAACCAGTTTGAAAACAGTTATCATTTTTGCAAGTTTAGTGATGCTAGTGGTGAAGAAATCACACTTTCTTTGTGTAACATGCCCCTTTTATATTATTGTACATATTTAATAATGTTTTAACACATGGAATAATTGCTAGTGAAAAACAAGGTCCAGACCTCATGTGGCATTTAACAAATAACTAATAAACCAGTAAGATTAGATGTGTGAGTGTGACATTTAAACAAAACTGAACTGTTATTACATTAAATACAGCCCAGCTTTCTAGTGTGGCTGTGGGGGGTAAACTTTGAAACTGTGGGATTGATTGTACTCTTCTCCATGTTATATTGACAGATTTACTTAAGATCTACATCACCGTGCTACGATTTAACAGAAGAACTAAGCCGACAGTCTTTTGGAGCCTGTTGGTTACGGCACAGATAGGGCAGCAACACCTCCGTCAAGGTCAGCCTTCAGAAAGCAGCTAGATGCTGCCACACTTTTGTCTATTTAGATAAAATTGCCGCATTCATTGTGTCTCAGATAAAGCTTAAAAGACAGAAAGGAAGAGACGGAGAATGAACGTAAAAAGAAACATTGGCACATCCTCAAGATTTTCTGCGGAACATTTTATCTGTCCATGACGAATTCTAGTGCTCACTCACCACTTTTGATATTTTCTCTTTGCCTTATCTTGCGTCTCCCCGCCGCACGACTCGCCACTTTGGAATAATGTGCCACATATGTAATGACATTGCTTTTGTGTGGCAGATTACGCCTGTATTTTTTGCCCCTCGTCAAATTGAAATATGAACACTAGCGTGGCTTGGTAGATTCTCACTATATAACGTCAAAAAAAAAGCCTGTGCCAAAGCCATCTTTGAGGAGACCACTGAAGCTGCCAGAGAGATGTACATGGGCTAGAAATACACCTTTAACGTGATCTCTCCTTGCCTTTGATCTGACAGAGTTAAAGCCTCTGCCATGCAAAATGAAGAAATACAGATAGAAATCCAGATGAAAGTAAACTTAAAGTTGAATATGTCAAATCAGCACTACTAGCATCACCAAACGGAATTGCAAAAATAACCTGTTTTAAACAGGTTTCCCCAAACACTCTCCTTGTCTGCCATTGGTCAGTCAATCAGATTTAAAAAATGAAATAAAATAAAAATAAAAATTGGGGGAATGAACCTGTGAATGGTTTGCTTATAGATGCCTTTGCATATTAGGCTAAATAGATAAAATATCAAAAATATTTTACATACATCACAATTCAACTTTTTAGAGTACATGGAGTAATTTATCTGCTTGCTTTTGCTTAATGCATTGAATCTTTAGTTCATTATGAATACATATTGCTTTTTTCTTCTTCTGATGAAGAACTATCGAATTACAATTAAGTGACTTCAATCTGCTTTTGTCTTTTCATGCTGACAGAGACTAATTACCCCTGCTTTGTTCAATTTATGAAGTACAATAATCAATGCATAATTGTGGATTATATTGTCTGCATAATAAACACATCACTTCAATTTCTGTAAGCGAGCCACAGACTTGAAATGAAAAAATGGCTGTGGAGATGCATGTAATACATCACAATAAAGAAAAGCGCATAAACAAAGAACATTTTAAGGTATTTAAAATGTCTTGAAAAATACATATTTAAACATTTGCAGCTGCGACTTTATAAAGACCCTGGAGGAACAGGCAACTCAACAACTCAAATTCGACCAAAAGTAAATGTTAAAACATTAAAACAAAAATTCAATGTTTTAATGTTTCAGTGAGCAGGATAACGTCAATGCCTACAGGTAAAGTGATGAGAGCCGGCTTTGAAAGCAGCCGCGTTTAACATGCCTCACGGATCCTTCTTGAATAATGCAATGATACCGCAGTCTTATTCTGAGAGGCTATATTTACAATACACACAAAGGATCATGTTGATAGAACTAAGTCAAAGACTGCTGAGCGGAGCAGAGGCAGGTTAAGGACAGAATGACATGCCCGCTCCACTTTCCAACCAATCAGGTCTGGAGCGGACAAATTTAGCTGTCCCAATCACCTCCACAGTGATGTGATGTCATATTCAGGCCTAACAGCTTTCTAGCTGCATTTTTAAAGGCAAAATCCTACATTGGAATTAGTCATTTTTGCAAATTCGGCAGCTTAGTCTGTGTTTATATTAGCTTAATTAAACTGAAAATTCTTAAAACAAATAATGATTTTTCAAAAACAAATCAGTTTAACAACATTTATTGTCCATCACTAAAATGTGACTTCGGTCTCTCTTCAGTTCAGAGGATTCTGTCAAAAATACTGCAAATTCTGCATAGGGTCAGATGTTTGAATTCACACAGAGAGACAGGTTCAAACACAATTTTTATATTATACATATAGTAAATAACAAATTATCACATAAAATGAAGATTTTGTTTACCCCTAACCCATGTACACAAAAAACAAGCACATAAATGCAGTCCAAAAAAAAAATTTCAAATAAGGCACCATGGGTCCTATGACTCATGCATTATATTGCAAGTCTTCTAAAGTTGTTTGTTAAGAACAAAATGAAATTTAAGCAATTTAATTTAATTACAGGGAGATTTGCCATTGATGATGTAAAACCTGTTGTAGTGCACCCTTTTTGGAGAGATTTAATGAGTGAGCAGTGACGGTGGAAATTTTCAGTGAATAATGACTTAAATTACAGTTTGTACCTCACACAAAACCATCAAATGAGTTCAGAAAGGAATAAAAAAAGCTACAATAAAATAAATACATTAATAAATAATTTAGGCAATGTGAAGGTGAGTAAATGAATTTCCACAGCTGTAATAAATGATTTGGAGTATTAAGCAGATATATATTACACTTTACAATCAAGTGTGGTTTAATTTCTAGACCTTTAAAAAAGATCTACAGTTTTGAATCACTACATATTACAACAACTCTCCAGTTTTAGTTAAACTAATGTTGATTCACAGTGTGGCAAAAGATTTCAAAGTGAAAATCTGCCGTCACCTCAGACCTCACAGAGGAGCAAGTCAGTAACTTGTTACGGGATACGGCATGTGTTTCCGAACTCAGCTAAGCTTTTGACTGATAGCTCGGTGCATGACAGCAGCGGGACACATGTGAGCGGTTTCACTTCCACTATAAACAGCCGAGCCTGCACAAATCAAAAACAGGGGAGTCCGTCTTCCACACTTTTTTTTTCAAACATATTCTTGCAATACTCAATTCATTTTCCCTGTTAAAATCCGCTCTCCGTTTTAATCCTACAGTAAAATGACTAGAATCCCATTACTTGTCTGACATAGTTGAGAGCCCTCATCATAAATACTGCATGCCGCTGGTTTAAATCATACAACTGTATTCCTACTGCCCTCCAAAAGCCATTCTGTAATAAGAGAACAGAACAAGTGTTGTGGTAGTTGCTGTGATACAGTCTGATGTCTTTTCACAACATTTATTTTTTTCATATCCAAGCAAGTGTTTTTTAATCTTATAAACTTCATTCCAGCATGGAATCAGAACAAAGTGAGAAAAAGTCACCCCAGTAAATCTAGTAAATGTAATTTGTTCTTGTGCATGTGATCAAACATGAATTAAAGGAATAGTTCACCCAAAAACAGTTCAACTTTTGGTCTGTTTCTAACTCAAAGCAATCAAATGGCTTTATATGACTTGGAATACAGCAGCATAACACTCTTATGATAGTGCTTCATTTGCATTATTTTTGAAGCTTGAAAGCTAAAGTGCCCATTCATTGGAACTGCATTGGACTATGGAAAATTTCCACTTTTTCTTCCACGGAAGAAAATAAGTCAAACAGGTTTGGAACGACACAAGCATGAGTAATTCATGACAATACTTTCATTTTTGAGTGTACTGTCTCTTTAAATGATTGCGGATTTTGCACAATAAAGAAACAGCAACCTGCATACAATTTAAAACAAAAAAACTAACTAAACAGCTGTTCACACAAGCCACATTTTTATGTTTAAAACAGCTAAACAAACACATTTTTAAAAGTTAAACGTGACACGGTCTTAAAAAGGAGGTATTCATGGCGCAAGATGTTAAAAAACCCTTCTTTTTTTAGACAACAATAAATAAAGCATAGAACAGCCTTAATGTGTCTTGTATAAATATAATCTTAGTGGTGAAAGATAACAAAAGACCACAGAAATGTTAACTGTTGCAAAGCAGCACCTTTTCAACTCAGTCGTTTGGTGCTGAAAACGAACAACATGTGGTCAGTTAAACGCTTGTTTCCTAATCAATCACTGAAAGACATTTTCCTCTCAATATGAAAAACATATTTACTGGCACATAAAAGCTTTTGTTTGAGTGGAGCGGTTTTCTCATGCAAACGTGCTGTCCTCTTACGCTAGACTCATCTGATGGATAGCAAAGATGAGGGTCCTGATAATTTACATCTATTTATCACTCACAACTGTTTTTACTGCTGCTGATGTCATGGCTGACTCAGAGGAAAAGAGTCCAGACGCCGCAGCCTGAGAGAGAGAGAGAGAGCGAGTGGGAGAGTGTGAAAAGATCCCTGGGCGTCTTGATAAAAGAAAGAGCCCTTACTCAATCCATCTTCGGCTTTCTCCTTTTTTGTTTCTTTCATTCTATTCAATTACACCTCTAATATGCGTCCGTGCCGCACAATTAAAGTCTCATATCAAAGACGAACCCCAACGCCAGATACAGCAACAGATCCGAACAAAACAAATGGAGTTTCTGAAAACGTGAAACATCATCAGCCAGTGTACATGCTATTACGAGGCCTCGGGTGAAACATGTTGGATGGGCCACTCCAATTTTCCATCAATCAAATTACTCTTTATTGTTCGCCCCATGCGACCTCAGGCAACACAAACCCAGAGACTGTCAGTTATGAAACATTATATTTCTGCTGTCATATTGCACCCCAGACATGGCTATTACAAAGAGACGTCATACCGCCACTGACTTTAATATTCTTTCATTTAGACAGAGGTTAGTGCTGTTGCTTCTGTGCGACAGCATCTATTTTAGGCTCATAATGGCATTATGTTACACTAATTGTATTAAACGGCAGTAAGCTAGTTTATTATTTCCAATGTAATGTTTCTTCGGAATGAAATTTGTTACAGGAAATTGCATATAATAGTGTTTTAATGAGTCTGCTGTAAATGACCTCATCATTAATGCTTTGCTTTATCCTTTAAATTACTTTCATTTGCACATAAGACTGATTAAATCACAAAGGTGATCTCAAGAGCCACAGACTGAAGACTGCATTTCATTAGCCGCAGATATGATCAGTTTTCAGATAATTGTGCGCAACCAACAATTGGTATTAAAAAAACAAACACAGTGGAGGTTGATTCAGTAGGCCTTTGGCCACAATAACAAAGTGTTTGTATCACTTCATATTCACTTATATTAGAACCAAGAAAAGCTTCTTTTTTTTTTAAAATATGCTTTATGGAAACTTCTGGGAATGCATTTAAGTCATCACATCATAGCACACACATAGCTAAACTGCCATAGCAGGATACTAATGACGCCAAGGACAAAGTTTTGATTTGGAAGGAACATACTATAAGGCACTTTGGATAAAAGCACCTGCTAAATGAAGAAATGGAAGTTATAAACTGTGTAGCACACATTTCTGTGCACCACAAGAGTATGTATAGTAATATATTGTGATCAGATGGGAACTCTGCACATTCTGCCTCAGTTATACAACTGAGAGTGTACATAATGCATCCTCCTGAAAGCAAACAGTACCAGTCAAAGTTTGGACACAGCAACTCATTCTTTATCATTACTATTAATAGTAATAACACTACAGTTGAAAATGCAATTAGTTGACATAAAGTGAGGAATCCCAATGCCTTATTTAAATAAAATATTCTAATTTAATTATTATTATTATTATTAAATAAAAATATGTTGTGGCCACTAGTTTAACTAGTTAACTAATAACTAATATTTGCAAAGTTGTAATATTTACTTAATTTTTCTAATTATCAAACAGGATTCCTCACTTGTATTATCTAAAGTCAATTAATCACGTTACATAATAATAGTAAAGTGATCAACTATTAAAAAATAAAAAACAGAAATAGTACTATGGGAACAATGTTTTCTCAATATAGCCAGATTGCAGCTCTCAGCCAACTTCACAAGGTGCATCCTGGGATGCTTTTACATCAGTACTGAAGGAGTTCCCATTTGTGCTGGTCACATGCTGGCTGCTTTTCCTTCACTGCTTGATCCAACTTTTCCATAAAAAAAGAACATAATAAAAATTGTGTTTCGTTGTAAATAAGTATGCAGTGCAATGTATATTTATTAAATCATTAGTCTGGAGATAAAAAAGGATTAAGAAAATGAGAAACAAATTCAGTCAAGTGTGTCCAAAATTTTAACCAGCAAGTGAAGAACCAGAAAAAGCCTTCAATGTTCAATTCAATATGAAAACACTACTGAAAAAAAGGTAATTTCCTGTTTGTTTAAACTTCCAGAATGAAGAACAATTTTCACAATGCATCCATAAATGTCCATTCACACAGTCACAGTTACCATCCATCCAAGACCCGTGAGAGAAAAAGCGTGAATGAAGCAGTGGGTTTCCCACAGGACTGTCAGTGCCACACTCAGCAGAGCCGTCCAATCTGTGCCAGCGAGGTGCGTTTCCACGTGGGCAAGGCGAGGAGACGTAATCATGCCACACCTCCTGGTATGTTCCCACGAGAAGGAGGTGGTGGGGGGAAAGCTGTCCGGGGCTTGTCATAATGTTCCTCTACAAGATCCTCCAAGATCCTTCAGTGCAGGTGTTCCCTTACATCACATCCTCTTGTACTTCTCCCCTCCTCCCTCAGCCCTGCCAGCACGCGCCCTCCTCTGCGCCCCTGCCATTATGCACAGACATGTAAATTTGCTTGTTTTGCATGCCCCCTTCATTCCAGCGCTACACAGCGTATGCATATATGCAAAACAGAGGCACGCGCCCGGCTGGAAAATCCACAAACACACAGACGGCAGCCGGTGGAGGACGGCACGGAGGTTCCTGAACCGCTTCTATGGGAGAAGAAACAAGGAGAAACATGGCAACATCCAGCATTGACTCATCCGCACCAGCTCATTAATTGCCCTTGGCTGCCTCAAGAGTGCTTTTTCTTATCTTTTAAGTGCAGAATTGCATATTCGAACGAGGTGGCACTGGAGTAATCTGTGGCGGAATAAAGACAAACAGAACTTTGCTCATTTCGTCCGCTTCCCAGTCCGTACCGGTTTTCTGGGAGGAAAAAAACGAAGGCTTCATTAAAATTGCCAGTTGTCATCATGCATATGACATGTTCTGCATGCTGAATATCATTAGCGGCTAACATTTTCCCTCTCGTTTTTTCCCCATCCACGCCAGCGCGGCTCCGTGTGCCAGCGACGATAATTATCAATCGGAAAGGACGCCATCAGTTTCCACGGATCCTTGTAATGGGCTTGACACGCGCATATTTGATCACGTTTTTCCCCACATCCAAAATAGAAAATAAAAGGGAAGAAACACTGAGGAATCCTTTGAAGGTCCCTTGTGTGATCTTTTCTGAGTTATGAAGACAGTCCAACGCTTCTCTCATTTTCAAGTGTATTTTCCTTCATGTAAGGGGCGGGGGGAATAAACTGCTTTGCACGCATAATAGCCTTTAATTCTTCCCGACATGGCTGGCTTTCTGATCCATAAAAATGAGCTGCGTGCGATTTGCATAGCCACATTCAAATGAGCTCCATTGTGCCGGGAAGTGTAATTAGCCCGGCTCTGCGCGGCTGGGTTAAGGTCTCGTTTGCCAGCCTTCCTCATTTAAAAAAGCGGCATTGTCTTCACGCAAACTAGCATTAATTCCGTCAGGAGCGACGAGAGACTGATCCTGATGAGCCGTTAGTTTATTCCGCCGCGCTGTTTGTTGGCTAATTTACACCATGTCCCTGCTGCTCTTCCCTTAAGCTATCCTCTTTGTCTTGCCTTGAAATTTACAAAATCTTACAAGAAATCAATACTTAATTGATTATTCACTTTTCCGCAGCTTCAAACGGCTCGTGCGCATTAGATCCCACAGCATTCCCTTTTTCTCCCGGGCAAGCAGAAGGCAGACAGGCAGCAGGCTGGAAGCAGGGAGAAGGCTGGCTAGGTGGCAGAGCTCGTGGAGGTAGGAGCAGGCGGCTGTAGCGAGCAACCATGTAAGGAGCTTAGTGGCTGAGTGTGTACACTGGCAGCATCCCGACGGGAAAACAATACTGTTCTTCACAGGCAGGAAAAGTTCCCATGTGAGCAGGATCCATTTCAACGCTCACACTGAACTCACCAATGGAGGAGACTAGAGGATATGGCTACAAAAAAACAACAAGAATCATTAACACAAGGACTTTTTTGGACAAGTATTATTTATTTGCAAAATTTTCTCCTGCGTGATTTCGTGATCGTTGACCAACGTGGACCAGGCAACCTGCCACCTGTCCCCTGGAGTACCCTCATTGAGGTGGGGGCAGGAACGTGTGCTGCCCGTTTCTGACACGCAAATGAGGATGGGAGGCATGTAACGTCATGAGCAAATTGGCAGGAAGGGAAAGCGCGTGTGAAGGAAGCAGATGGCAGATCTGGCGCCATGCCAGCCCTGCCGCTGCGAACATGCTGAATAACTGCACACCGCAGATTCTGCCACTTGTTGCTCCTCTGGGCCCCCTGCCATCGGCTCACGTGCGCTCCATACGCAACAATCAGAACTTCCGCAAACGGGAGCGTGGGAGGGACCAAAACGGAGCCTAATGGGAGGCTGGCATTCATGACTGTGGATATGCACTGCATGATAATAATGTGCTGAGTAGACAGACACGCGTCCGCTCGCCTGCCTGCCCGTGTGCCATGGAAATTAAGTCTTCCGGAAAGCAGCGTAGGATGCCATGCAGGAAACCCGCTAAGGAGAGGACAAAGCCTGTCCCAGAGCAACCAGGCTGGGTTTGGAGAAGGCAAGCTGTTGGAGGAGTTGAGTCAGAGCAGATTGTTCAGTAAACGCCTGATGGTCTGGATAAAGGGAGACATTATGGGATACCCAGGGGGCTTTGCAAATCAAACGCAATGTTTGAAGTAGAACAATTTTGAGGTACATTACAGGGAAGCGCAATTTGAATTGCCAATGAGGTGATGCATATCTGCATGTTAATTAGAGCGATGCGAGTCTGCAGCCCGCAGTCTGTTACCAAGCTCGTCTGCAGGAACCGGCGCTCGTTCCGAATAAATTACTGCCTTTTGTTCTGTCATTTTGTTTTCCGTTAAAAACCAAACGTCGAATATGTGGTGAAAAGGAGGCAGGCGAAATTAAAATTATTGATTGATCTGGTATCCGTTTGAGAATCTAATTAGACGAGACGTGGACAAAAGCTGATATTGTAATAGATCGTCTCTGTGTTAGCAGTCAGATTGCGCTGGGACGGCAATTTATCTTCCTTAACACAACCTGGATATTAAAAACTGTAATCAGGTAAAGGAAAGCTGCTGTACTTTGGGTTTTTAAATACAGATGATGAAAATTCTGCTGTTAAAAAAGGTAGGTCTAATGGGAACAAGCACTTGTGATCATTTAAATTCTGCATGGTGACTGCACTTTAATTTTTGTGCTATTATGTAAAGTGTAGTACTGGCCAAAAATGTAATAAATGCTTATTCTTCCACTATTTAGAATCTGTGTGATTATTTTGTATCCCATACGGTTATGCTCCGAGAGATAAATGGTTGCCATGTGAACATAAATTGCTTATTTATGGTGGCGGAGAAAAACGAGCAGACTGAGGGGTCATTATAATAAGCACCGATAATGAGAGAGCAGTCAGATGTGGAAGTCAGGGCTATGTTGTGATATAAAAACATCACGTAACATGCAAATGTTGCTTACGACTGCTTCATCAGCAGCTGATGTCCTCATTCGGTGTATGGAACCAATATATACGTCGCATGTCACCCTCCCATTTCAATGTCACTCACCAGCAAGGGGAATTCTGGAAACGTCTAATGCAAATGCGACTGCAGTCGTCTGACTTTTCATTCAACGAGCGTGGCAGCAACGTGTCCTTGAATTAGAGAAATAACTTCACCCCACACTCCTTACTCATAAGAAAAAGTGCAGGCGTTTGAGCCGCGTCAACTGGATACCCTACAGAGAAAAAATTTAGCCAATGGCTGCATTTGTCATGCTGATCTAAAGGTATCCGATTGTTTACTAACCCAGAAGAGAGCCGTTACTCTGGCGTGGTGCTCATTTAAAAACAGGAATAGAAATAATTTAACCTTAATTCCGATACATGCGTTCTCATTACGCTTTCGACTCTGTGCTCATTTAGAATGTAAGAAAACATCAAGGCCTCCATTGTGGTATCATCACGGTAATGGTCTTTCATTTTGCAAGGTCATTAGGGAAGATATTAATGCCGGCTCCTGTTTTTATATGCATAGCTAGGCAGCGGCTAGGTCACCATGTTGAACTCTCATCTCTCAACAAAAGGCTTTCCGCTAACCAGCCCCATCCACACACATCTTTTAAGTGCTCTTTTATGCATATTTATGCATGAGTGTTGACCCAAAGTGCAACCTGAAGAGAGCTGGTGAGGAGGAACACTAATGTGATCCACTAAAGGTATAAAGCACTGCTATGTGAGCTGTGTACTTGAGTATGTACCTGGAACGCTCATAGGCATCCATTCCCTCGCTCGCTGACAGTGTACATGGTTTATCAGCTTGTCTTTTTTCCAGGGGGGTAAAAACACACAACAGTGGTGCTGAGGGAAACACTGTGAAACCATGCAGAGGAGACTTTATCGTTTAATTTAACGTTCTTCAAAGCTTGAAGGGTAATTGGGTACATTTTTACTAACTAAGCCATTCTTCTAGCTGGGGCTTTGGGTCTTATGACGTGAGTTCAGCCTATGAAAGACATTGAAAACTGGTAAAATCATCTTAATTCATGCATGTTATGTTTGCTTACACATGTCTATGCTCAAAAGTCAATATCTGAAAGATCAAAGTATGGGGTTTAAGCTATCAACTTTTTCATTAAAACAGGGATTTTGCCACAGACATTGTACCTCACCTAAATCTGCAAAGTAAATACGAGGATTTAGAGCTCTAAAATGATGTGTCTGCAACACGGGTGCCACCAAAAGGTGACATAAAGCCAATATTCTTACAGCAGACAGGAAGCAACAATTCTCCGGCGTTTCCATCTCATTTACATACTCTGTAAGTTGTCCTCCCGATGACCTGCCTGGAAATGCATATATATCTGACGTGATCTCATTAGTATTCCGACACAAAGTGTGGTTCTAGCATTTTCATACGTTTGCATAGACCATATCAGTAATGTACAATATCAATGTATTGACAGCATCTAAAACATGAATCATTTATGTACAGCGTCCAACTTAGAGACAGAAATATTTACAAATCCGTTAAAAAAAAATTTAATACATTTTTTATTATAGATTTTTTCTTTTCATTTATTGCAGTTTACTTAATTTTTTAAAATAAAATAAAATGCCATCCCATTTATTTAATGCAAATAATCTAATTTGACAACAAAACAGAACAAATCTATTATATAAAGAACAATTGTGTCAACAACTGTGAAATCACATACACAAATAAATGAAACATGGGAAAAGCCATCTATCACCAATAAATAAGGCTTAACTTTTGGGATTGTCGCCTTAAACGTCCTTAAAGGGGTTCGTATTTAAAAGCGTTTAAGTTTTGGATGCTGTCAATGCAATGCTATTGTACATTTCAGTGTCTATCCAAACATACAAAACTGTTGTTGCTTGTTTTAGAGTCAAATATGAGTACACATCAATATAAATTAATCAATATATCAAACATTATAAAATACAGTTGTGGTCAATTTTACATACACTTTTTGTAAAATGTTAATTATTTGACCAAAATAAGAGGGATCATACAAAATGCATGTTTTTTTTTATTTAGTACTGATCTGAATAAGATATTTACATATATAGTCCACAAGAGAAAATAATAGTTGAATTTATAAAAATTACCCCGTTCAAACGTTTACATGCGCTTGATTCTTAATACTGTGTTGTTATGATCCACAGCTGTCTTTTATGTGAAATATCTTATTCGTAAAAAATAACATGCATTTTGTATGATCCCTTTTATTTTGGTAGAGAGATTAAAATTTTGCAGATACTTTTGACCACAACTGTATGTTTGATAATAGCTTTTTCCTAAAAATTAGGAGCAACAAATTGTAGCGTTCATCTCGCATGATGCATCTGAGATAAATCTGTGCATTTGCATCAGAAGTAGGGATGAAGGATGTCAATTGCACTATATCCTTATGAGCAGATGACAGCCTGCTCCACTCAGTAGACTACAAAATCATCCTTCAAAGTCACAGATATCCCGCAGAGCAAAACAAACATCTCACGCTACCTCATATGGACCTCGGTCCACTCTAGGCACATGAGACCTCCTGTAAACTGATAAATCAGCCCCCTCTGAGAACAACTCCTCGATCACTGATGAGACCTTCAAGGCACAAACCTAGCGAGAATTCTCAATACATGACATTAAGGAGCTATTATGTGCGCCCGAGAGTAGGATTACGCAGTGTTATTTTTTTAATCCCACTCTTTGGAGGAAAGAAACTAGAAACGTATTTGTGAAGGTTTGAAAGGCCAGAGGAGGAATGGTACACTTCCTCATAATAACAGAGAGAAAACTAGTCCTACCTTGAGCATTCTGAAGAGCCATTATGAAGGTAATTGATTGATTTGCTGAAATCTAAAGGGAAAATAATGTCTGCAACACGGGTGCCACCAAAAGGTGACAAAGCCAATATGCTTACAGCAGGCAGGAAGCCACAATTCTCCAGCATTTCCACCTCATTTGCATATGCTGTAAATTGTCCTCCCGATGACCTGCCTGGAAATGCATATATATCTGACGTGATCTCATTAGTATTCCGACACAAAGTGTGGTTCTAGCATTTTCATACGTTTGCATAGACCATATCAGTAATGTACAATATCAATGTATTGACAGCATCTAAAACATGAATCATTTATGTACAGCGTCCAACTTAGAGACAGAAATATTTACAAATCCGTTAAAAAAAAATTTAATACATTTTTTATTATAGATTTTTTCTTTTCATTTATTGCAGTTTACTTAATTTTTTAAAATAAAATAAAATGCCATCCCATTTATTTAATGCAAATAATCTAATTTGACAACAAAACAGAACAAATCTATTATATAAAGAACAATTGTGTCAACAACTGTGAAATCACATACACAAATAAATGAAACATGGGAAAAGCCATCTATCACCAATAAATAAGGCTTAACTTTTGGGATTGTCGCCTTAAACGTCCTTAAAGGGGTTCGTATTTAAAAGCGTTTAAGTTTTGGATGCTGTCAATGCAATGCTATTGTACATTTCAGTGTCTATCCAAACATACAAAACTGTTGTTGCTTGTTTTAGAGTCAAATATGAGTACACATCAATATAAATTAATCAATATATCAAACATTATAAAATACAGTTGTGGTCAATTTTACATACACTTTTTGTAAAATGTTAATTATTTGACCAAAATAAGAGGGATCATACAAAATGCATGTTTTTTTTTATTTAGTACTGATCTGAATAAGATATTTACATATATAGTCCACAAGAGAAAATAATAGTTGAATTTATAAAAATTACCCCGTTCAAACGTTTACATGCGCTTGATTCTTAATACTGTGTTGTTATGATCCACAGCTGTCTTTTATGTGAAATATCTTATTCGTAAAAAATAACATGCATTTTGTATGATCCCTTTTATTTTGGTAGAGAGATTAAAATTTTGCAGATACTTTTGACCACAACTGTATGTTTGATAATAGCTTTTTCCTAAAAATTAGGAGCAACAAATTGTAGCGTTCATCTCGCATGATGCATCTGAGATAAATCTGTGCATTTGCATCAGAAGTAGGGATGAAGGATGTCAATTGCACTATATCCTTATGAGCAGATGACAGCCTGCTCCACTCAGTAGACTACAAAATCATCCTTCAAAGTCACAGATATCCCGCAGAGCAAAACAAACATCTCACGCTACCTCATATGGACCTCGGTCCACTCTAGGCACATGAGACCTCCTGTAAACTGATAAATCAGCCCCCTCTGAGAACAACTCCTCGATCACTGATGAGACCTTCAAGGCACAAACCTAGCGAGAATTCTCAATACATGACATTAAGGAGCTATTATGTGCGCCCGAGAGTAGGATTACGCAGTGTTATTTTTTTAATCCCACTCTTTGGAGGAAAGAAACTAGAAACGTATTTGTGAAGGTTTGAAAGGCCAGAGGAGGAATGGTACACTTCCTCATAATAACAGAGAGAAAACTAGTCCTACCTTGAGCATTCTGAAGAGCCATTATGAAGGTAATTGATTGATTTGCTGAAATCTAAAGGGAAAATAATCGTGAGAGTGCTATTCAGAAATGGCATAAAACGAAAGAGCAACATTCATTTTAGCTAATCTCTACATGTTCGCACAGTGCACTGTGGGAAATGAGAAGTGTTTTCTGAGTACCATGGATCCTTGGCATGAATCTTGTTGTCTAACTTGTGGTGGTCTGTTAAATGACTCATCGCAGAACCCATTTAAGATATGTATCTTCCCTTTTAAACCAATCTGAGGCTGGAAGGAGAAGGGTTTGGGTAAGATCTACTTTGTTTGGCCTCAAGCTCTAATTTCACTAACAAAAAATAACCAACATTTTCATGGTACAACCAACACTTCACAAACAAATAGGTTATTGATGTGCTGCTCATTTTTTGTTTTGTATTAATTTACTCCAAAATACACTAAAAATGCAATTCATACATATGATGACCTGAATACACCTCTTCCATGATATTTTTAATTTCTGAAAAAATTAATTAAATTGATATTTTTGGGAGGACAATGTCAAAAGCATAAGATTGATACAATTTACCTAAAATTATAATGAAGAAAAAAAATACATTGAATGCATTTCAAAATCTTTTATAATTTATAATTATTTCTTATTAAACAAACAAACAAACGTGGTCCCACTAGCATGCAGAAAATAAAACAGGAAATTATCTCATACAGAGAACCCTGTTTCAATGTTTTAAGGTCAATGAGTCTTAAAATATTTGATAATTTTACCTTTTTGTGAAAAGGTAAATTTAGCTTAGATTGTAAAATCATGTGCTTTGACTCTCCAAAAATGATATAATATTTATGAATTAATAATTCATTATATTTGTAATAAATAGATAAATAGATAAATAAATAAATAAATAAATAAATAAATAAATAAATAAATAAATACTTAGAAAAATATAAAGACATTTTAAAAGAAAGATGTGTCATGTATATTCAAGGTGTAAAAAATATATATAATGTTTACTTTTTCATTTTTATATCGCATGAAATGTTTAAAGTCATACAATTTAAACCTTTCTTGACAATGTTATAAAATGTTTTAAATTAAATGAAACCAAAATGAATAAACGAGACATTTCTACATGTCTGATGTACATTTCCAATGTCTTTTAAATAAAACTTCAAATGGATTTTTTCTTTTTATGATCATCAACCCATATTCCATGGTAGTACCATGAAATTATCGGAAACACCCGTTTCTACATGTTTCAGTATCATGGTATTTATCAACGTACCATAATATTATCATATACAATCCCTGTACAACATCTGTGAAAAACCAAAAATGCAAAAGAGTCACATTAGTCCATTAAACGCCTTTCCATCACCAAGAGTTTACTCAAACACACTGAGTAACACTGAGTACAGTCCCCACACTGTACTTCACATCATGAGCCATAGCAAATATTCCCAGTGAAATGAACACGGATTATGACAACATGGCTGCAACAGTTCGGCACAGTTAGCCCCAGAGCACCAGTGTTATGACACAGCTGTCTCGCCCCGTTCCTGCCCGGCTCTACTATGCCGCCCAGTCTGGCTCTTGTGTCCGGAGGACACCCTCATGAATTTAAACCAGCTTCCTGCCATTGCACAAGACAGCAGCTTGCAGCCTGAAATTATAATGCAAATGAAGCCTGTGAATTGTTATCATGAACATGGTTATGGTAGAGTAACCATAAACCTTTATCGCCAATAGAGCTCTTTAATTAAAGATTCAGAAAAAGAGAAACTGTGCAAGCACGCTTCTTTGAACGCAGGTCACACTCATGGAGATTATTGTAAATATGGCCATTGTGAAAGAGTGCACTTCAGGGGAGAAAAAACAAATATTTGGTCCCTCCAGTCCTGGAGACTATGCGTGATGATCTCCATTTTAATGCACTGCGAGTGTGTGCGTGTGTAAGAGTGAGTGTGTGTGTGTGTGTGTGTGTGTGTGTTTTCAAAGGGATGAATCTCCATTCCATAAGCTCTGATGCCTGGTGTGGTTTTTAATGTTTTCAGATGTAGAGAGCGAGGCTGATACAACGCAAATTACTGCAGCAACAACAACAAACACCTCGCGCTGCTGTCAGCCTGAAAAACAGCCCCAATTACATCTGCTGAGAGCAATTGGGACATTTTTAGATTTACGTTTTTCAGACACAAAGGAAGAGCAGTTGTTTACATTCAGCTGCAATGCCCCCATCTGTTTTTGTCCATTATGACAGCACTAATAATGGACGAATGTAGCTTTTGAAATACTTGTGATCTTCGTTTGCACACAGTGCGCCTTAACCTTTGGACGATATGCATGTTTGTGCCTACTGTCATCTAAACTGTTGCAGAATTATTGATTTCATAGGTTTGATTTGAAAAAGTAATGATTGCTTCCTTGGAGGGCTTGATTAAAGCCCATTGGGTATTGATGGGAACGGTATAAAGAGCCATACAGAGCTTCACAGCATCACAATCAGGCTGATTGGAGCTCCAGCATCACCCCTGCATGCGGATTTGTACCCACCTTAAGTCAAATAGCCCTCCCCCTTCAATCAATAAGAAGGCATCCAGTATATCAGCCCTGTCTGGGAGTTGAATTTCAAAAGGCAGGAATTTGCTGCTGACATCTCAGCTGGATGTAAAGGCATATTTTGAGACAGCTTACCTGCGAGGGTTTTAGACTACTTAAAAGAGTGAGGAGTGATGTATAATGCCTCTGCGAATAGTGTAAAAACACAACCGTGGAGCGTGAGCAGAACCTGTTTAAAAGCAATTCTGACTGTTTGAAAAGTCAAAGTTCAAAACAACTTAGGTGCACTTTAAATAAACTAATGTTTTGCTCATTTAAAAAACAAGTTGAATAAATAGTACTTTTAAATGTTGAGATCACATGACCAACTGTAACTACCACTAAGAATAACAAAAATGTTTACTTTAGTATTTTAGGCTAATTGTAAAAGTACATCTAAACAAAATAAGAAA
Organism: Sinocyclocheilus anshuiensis; assembly: GCF_001515605.1. Lineage (NCBI taxonomy): Eukaryota > Metazoa > Chordata > Actinopteri > Cypriniformes > Cyprinidae > Sinocyclocheilus > Sinocyclocheilus anshuiensis. The sequence goes on along the minus strand of NW_015552633.1, from coordinate 712,298 downwards.
AATAAACGAAAGAACAACAAACAAACGTTTGTTCTAGACATAACCAGTCAAAATCAAAGGCGCAGTTCAGAACGATGAAACAAACTGTGTAACAACACAAAGCACTGATATTGTGCAAACAATTAGATTAATAATGAGGTATTCATTAAAGAATGTCAATTTTATGCTTGTGTAGCTTGGGAAAACAAATTAAAATTAACAAAACAAAAACACAGACATACATTTTGCTTTGAAGCAGCAGCAAACAAATGTTTTCATCCATGCCTATAGATGTCTGTATAAAGTTTGAGACCTGGAACAAATAACTGCAAACAAAACGTATATACATAAAGACATATTGAGTACACTTTTATTCATAATTATAAAGCCACATGTAAGATGAATGAAGTTGTACTACTCCACAAAATATGATTTTATAGATATTTTCTTTTGAGTTTCAGAAGATTGGCCCTATTTCACAATCCCTGGGTTCTCAGAAGCACAAGTTGTCATAGTTGGCAAATTTTTTTTTTTTTTTTTTGCATT
>NW_015552633.1:705591-711763 GCF_001515605.1 Sinocyclocheilus anshuiensis | reverse complement strand
TCCATTAGCAAAATAAAAATCCACAATAGTGTTTCTATTACTTCACAAAAAAGAGTGAAAAGTATCAAATTTGCTATATCACTCCCTCAAGCCTTTGTGCCATTCATAACCAGCAACTAAGTAGCAGCATTAACTAGTTTTTTTGTCATTTAATGTTTAAATTGTACACAAAAAGTATGGTGTTAAAAATGTACAATAAATTTAAATGAAATGCACATGAAATTATAAAAAGAAAAAAAAAAAGATTTTTGATGTTAATAACTGGAAAAGTGTCATCACAGTCTATGAAAAGGGTCCATAAAAGTCATACAGGTTTGGAAAAACATGAAGGTATTTTTCATTCAGGGTGAATTAATACTTATGGTAAAGAATTAGCATTTGTCTTGTTTTCCCACCTATGTGCATGATCGCTTAATACCTACACAATCTCATCTGATAGGACTCTGACAGGCTATCTACAAAAGCCATTTCTCATAAACGGACAAAAAGTTCAAATTATCGTTTGACTCGAGGCCAGAAAACAGAGCTGCCGTGTTCAAGCGAGGGCTTTCATCTTAAGTGAATTTAGGCAGTGCAATGCAATTTCACAATCCAAATACTCCAGCTGTTTAAAGTTAAAGTTCCAAGGTAACCATGGCGCCCCTCACCAGGACCAGACGATAACATGTGGAATAAGTTTAGATGCGTTCTTCCAAACATTCCCACTGTTTCTACTTTTAAGGATCTTCAACACCGAGTCTATACTCACATCAGGTAAACACGACACAGGTCACAGATAAAACAATATATACAAGCAAAAAATGTCTGGAGTTTAGAAAGGAAAAGAGACAGTAAGTAACCCCTCTATTAAACTAATTTAGACTTGTTAGGGGTTACTTGTAAAGCCAACGCTAATTACTACCCAACTTGATTATATTTACAAATGCAATTGAGTCTTGCCCAGAATACTTTTATCTATGGATGTCAATCACAGACACAGCATGAAAAAAACAAGTATCCATTGCCTAATTACGCATAGTTAGTTTATTTGTGAATCAGTCTTTCTTTCTTTGCAGTATGCGGCTTAAATTTTTGCGGTCTTTCATTATGACATGAAATACAATGTCCATGGAGTGAAGTAGACAGTCTGAAATAACATAAATAAGTGTTTTAGAAAAACAGGTAAAGGTGGGCCAAGAAAAATTGGAAAAAAGAAGAAATAAAGGACTGAAAATGATGCAAAGCTGTCCAAGGAAAACTATTTTACAGTACTGCAGTTTCTCATGAGAATTTTTGTGCAATACGTACTCATAAATTTACAATACAATGCTTTGGCTATGCGTCTAGAGATGGGGCGTTGGGACTTTACAGACTCTGAGGACTGATGTGAATCCAACACGAGGTAAATAGAGACAGACACCCGTAACTATCGGCCCTGTAAGTGAATATATAAGCCAGCTATATTCATAAATATTATATATCTTCTATAAGACCAAGCCAAAGCACTCAGACAATATTGTACCATATGGGAGATGAATTGAAAAGGGTAAGGATGAAAAAAAGAGAAAAGCACCAATAACTGTATAACATAATTTATGGTACCAAAATACACAACACAGAAAATAAAAGAGTAAACAAAGAAAAATGGAGTGGAAAAAAATAAGAGTGAAAAGAACAACGTAACAATAAATATATTAAAGTATTAAGTACTCATATTAGAAAATGAATGAAATTAAACAAAATAATGCAATGGGGAAAATACACACACACATACATATATGTGATGTGGTATGTCTATACATGCATATACACATAATACCACACCTCAGTGGATATGAATGAAAATGAGGAATGGGCGAAAAAATAAAAAATAATTTTAATAGATGTCTGGTTACAAATACGGTTTGTGTAGCTCATCATGTTCCCAGAGGCTGAAAGATGAACATAAAGAACATTATTAGAAAGTGCAGCTCGTTCCAATAAAAGCCTTGGTGCTGAGCAGACCTACAAAATAAAACAGGGTTGAGATGTGTGCAGTGGGGCTGGGCTGTAAGTGTGTGTGTGAGTTATGGAGGGGATGCACCAGTTCTAGGAGCACGTCCCATGTGCAGGAAGGAATGATGAATGTGCTCAGGTGATCAGGCTCCTCATTAAATAAAATGTAAATGAGGGGGCCAGTGAATAAAAAAAGTGGGTTCTGGCAGCATGGCGGGGATCTAATAGAAAGCACTGGACATAAAGCAACGGCAATGACAGTTCTTCAGGGCACAGCGGCGTGCCTGGGGTGAGATTCAAAATGAAGCACCCAGAAAATGAGAGTCGAGCAAAGAGGGAAAATGGATGGCAGCTACAGCCGCTGGAGCTGGAGAGACTAGCACGACGGATCTTCCTGGAAAAACAAAATAGCTTAAAGCAGCTGAATCTAACACGAGTGAAAATTAAAAATGGCACAAAGACAGAGAAGAAGAGAAAACGGAGGGGGAGGGAAACATCCCACTCTCCAGACTGTCTATTATGCTGCTCAGAAGGAGCCTGGCTTTTGTTAAGGTTATTAAAACAAAGAGAAACACTGAGAATTTATCATATTGGTTGAGGGTTGTTTAGGTTTCCTAACCCTGGAATGCAGAGACTTTGCCAAGTCTGAGTGTATAAGCAAATTTTAACTTTTTACAATTTTGTAGTCACATTGTCCTCACTATTTCCCCTTTTCCACCAACAAGGTGGCGGTACCTGATCCAGCGCCAAATCCGAAACGCTTCAAATTGTTTTCACTGCGGTTTTGGGCCAGAAAATGTGACTTTGCCCCTAAAACTTACCCAATGTGGCAATATAACATTGATTCAGTATGAATTGACTTCTTTGAATTTTATATATTAGGGCTGTCAAAAATAATGTTTATTTCAACAATATTTTCCATTTAAATAATAATAATTAAAAAAATGTATAACAATAATAATACATTTTTTTATTATTTTTTCTCTTCCTGAAGTCTGACTGATATCAAATGCCTTAACTAGCAATTTTCTTCTTATTGTGAAAATGAATGTGCAAAATAAACTTAGCTGGTGAAAAATACACTGATTCAAACAGAGTGTCGATACTAACAGAGACCAAAACATCATTATATTACTAGAAACACTATATTCACTAAATAGTCCTAATAAATGTTAGATATGAGTGCAAATTTTAATTGTACAAATTTTAACTGTAATGCTGAATGGCTAAAAATGGCTATAAAATCTATCATAATTGGTGTATTTTCTAACTATACATATTTTATTTAAAATACAAATTATATATAATCACATTTCATATATATTATATTATATGTGACCATGGACAGCAAAACCAGTCATATGGGTCCATTTTTTTAAACTGAGATTTATACATCATCTGAAAGCTGAATAAATAAGCTTTCACTGATGGTTTGTTAGGATAGGACAATATTTGACCGAGATACAACTATTTGAAAATCTGGAATCTGAGGGTGCAAAAAAAATCAAAATATTTAGAAAATCACCTTTGAAGTTGTCCAAATTAAGTTCTTAGCAATGCATATTACAAATTAAAACATACGTTTTTATATATTTACGCTAGGAAATGTACAAAATATCTTCATGGAACATGATCTTTACTTAAAGCTGCAGTCCGTAACTTTTTTTGTGTTGAGAGAAGTCCTCTCTCATCCAACACTGTCGTCACTCCTCCTTTTATCCTTCCGGAGCTCCTCCATGGGACTTGAGACCGGTGAGTGGCGCAGGTGTCGCGCATTAGCATTTACTCCACCGGCCTCGCTCCGTTCCCACGGCTCTCGGCCCCGCCCCTCTCGTCACATAACGATACACCTATAATATAATAAGTGTTTATATTCAGACTATTTTAGACTGGTTCGGGTAGGTACCGCTGCGGAGTAGCCCGGTACCTGCGTGATTCGTCATAGACATAAACAGAGAGAAGTACCTCCGGCTACAATGTTCTTCCGCAAGACCCACGCAGTTCTGTTTATTAACCGCTAGAGCGCCAAAAGTTATGGACTGCAACTTTAATATGTTAATAGATTTTTGGCATAAAAGAAAAATCGATAATTTTGACCAAAACATACTGTTGGCTATTGCTACAAACATACCCGTGCTACTTATGACTGGTTTCGTGGTCCAAGGTTACATATATATATTATATATTAACATAGCACCGGCATCAAGGAGTAAACAAGTTTACAATGAGAAAAATGACAAAAAATTTTAATTCTTGACTATAAGAATGCCTATATGTATACAAAAGAAGCAGAAAAGGGCCCTGGAAAAAGCTTGTTGAGTTCAAAACTGCTGTTCTTTCTAAAACACACAGGACACTGAGCCATACCTGAAAACATGAAAAATGTTTCACCCCACAAACGTCTTTGTAAGAGACCACAACACTGCCACAGCAATCAGAACTCCAGGTGATCTGGAATTAAGTTTTTTGTAACCAAGCACCATGGTAACAGACGTCACACTGATTGAGTCCACCCACATTCATTCACACACACACACGCACACCAATAGATATTGCTGGATTAATAAATGTCTGACAGAGCGCTCACAGATCTCCTTTCCATCCTGGAAACGGGGCAAAGCCAATTCCAGCCTGTGACAATCCTAAATGTGAAAAATGGGTTTCTTATTTCTTTACTTTTGATTTTCTCTGATAGTTCAGAGGTATTTGTTCCTCACAATTACATTTCATACATAGAAATGCATTTCTGGAGCCACCAATATACATACACACACACAATTCCAGAGACAGCCATTCAGGAACCGCTGAATGAAAAATGTAAACCTTTCACAGTTTTATTCAGCAATTGTTAGTCGATGCAGTGACTAAAACGCAGATATTAAACACAGACTGGGTGCTCACATTTGTGACCCTGGACCACAAAACCAGTCATAAGGCTCAATTTTTCGAAATTGAGATTTATACATCATCTGAAAGCTGAATAAATAAGCTTTCCATTGATGTATGGTTTGTTAGGATAGGACAATATTTGGCTGAGATACAACTATTTGAAAATATGGAATCTGAGGGTGCAAAAAAAATCTAAATACTGAGAAAATCGCCTTTAAAGTTGTCCAAATGAAGTTCTTAACAATGCATATTACTAATCAAAAATTATTTTTTTATATATTTACAGTAGTAAATTTACAAAATATCTTCATGGAACATGATCTTTACTTAATATCCTAATGATTTTTGGCATAAAAGAAAAATCAATCATTTTGATTTCATTTTGAATGTATTTTTGGCTATTGCTACAAATATACCCAAGCGACTTAAGACTAGTTTTGTGCTCCAGGGTCACATTTGTGGTTTTAGCTCTAGTCTGACTGGTCAGGCAATGCAACACATGAGTCAACCAACACAAATGATAATGTCATGCACAATGGTCTATAAAATCTGTCTAACAATCTAAAAAAGATAAATAAATAAATAACTGTGACCTGTCGGGCCATGTCTCTAATGAGTAAAACAAGGACCTGAGGTAACCTGGCTCCTCATAACGCTCAATGAGCTTTTCAGTTTATAGGTAGTTTGTTCATTCAAGGTCATGGTAAAAAGTACTAGACTCTCACTAGGTTAGGGACTATTTTTTGAATATTTTCACATAGGCCTACTGAACATTACAATTCCAAAATTTGGGGCAAGAAAAAAAAAATGCTTTTATTTAGCAAGAATGCATTAATTTAAATAAAAGCGACAGTAAGGACATTTATAATCTTACAAATATCTATATCTTTTTAACTCTCTATCAAAGAATACTGAAAAAAAATACACAAAAATATTAACCTGTACAAATGTTTTCAACATTGATCATAAGAAATGATTCTGAAGAAATGAGCACTTAATCAGCGTATTAGAATGATTTCTGAAGGATCATGTGACACTGATGACTGGAGTAATGATGCTGAAAATTCAACTTTGCCGTCACAGGAATAATTACATTTTAAATATTAAAATAGAAAACAGTTATTTTAAACTGTAATAATATTTCACAACAATACTGTTTTCACTGTAATTTGGATCAAATGCTTGCAGCATTGATAAGCAAGACTTCTTAAAAATATTAAAGGGGTCATATGACGTTGCTAAAAAAGAACATTATTTTGTGTATTTGGTGTAATGAAATGTGTTTATGCGGTTTAAGGTTAAAAAAACA
>NW_015552633.1:696120-705241 GCF_001515605.1 Sinocyclocheilus anshuiensis | reverse complement strand
ATTTTCCACATACTGTACATTATTGTTTCTCCTCTATGCCCCGCCTTTCTGAAACGCGTCGATTTTTACAAAGTTTATCGTTCTGAAAATCGAGGTGTGCTCTGATTGGTCAGCGATCCAGTGCGTTGTGATTGGCCGAATACTTCAAGCATGTGACCGAAATGTTACGCCCCTTACCATACTGCGATGCCGTGTCCCGGTGCGACGAGACAAAACCAATGGGGGCGTGTTTAAACGAGGCGTTTTAGGAGGGCGTGGACGAGTCTTAACTTTTATAAAGAATATCTCTTTGGGTTTGAGACTTTAGTCTTTGCAACTTTAGGGATCTTATCTATGCACGAACAGCTTGTAACACTCCAAAGAGAAAGGAAAACTTGAAATTGCATCATATGACCCCTTTAAATTAAATTTAAAATTTTACAAACCCCAAACTTTTGAATGGCTCTTGCCATTTACCAACTGCAGTTTACAGCATGGTTCTCAAGCTCCAAAAAGGACAAAAATATAGCATAAAAGTACTAAAAAAAGTGGTCCATGACTCATGCACTATAATCCAAGTCTTCTGAAGTCATATGATATGGAACATAAAACTGATTCACTGATAATTGTATGGGCCACTTTTATGGCATTTTTTGTGTATTAAATATTCTTCAAAAAGTCTTTCTTTGTGGGGGGAGAAAAAAATGCATATTTTTCAAAAAACTATAAGATTCTAAAAGAACTAAAAGCTTGGATATTTAGGTATCAAAATGTTGCATGAAATTCATTCACAAGCAAAACCATAGATGACTTCTGTATTTATATCATCTTTTACATTTATGCGGATCGTATAGCCTCCGTGTGTTAGGTCGTTTTGAAATCGAGTATCTATTCCACCTGAAATGTAAATCCACCTTTTCTGACTTATCTGAGAGGTGTTCGTATACCTTTTTTTATAGCGGAACATTTTGTTTCTGAAGCTCCTCACTTTGTAGAGAGGTTTTCGGGCAGCGTCCTTTGATCTTTTTTCCTACTGCCCTTCTGAGTTTCTGAGGAGAGAATATCTGGATGAGTGTGTCTGATTCTAAGCTTCATACTTCATTTCCCTGAAAAGGGACCAAAAAGAATAAACAGAATCCAAACACTCACACAGATAGATTCAGACACTCAATAGCGCATCTCAAAGGCATAGCGGTAACATCGACAAATCTCATGAGTAACATACCTGCAAGGAACTTGAAATCCACCTCTCTTTTCCTCCTTCTTAAAAGGTGCTGCTTTAATAAAACATGCAAAGCATTTTAAAAGCGCTTTACAGTGTTTTTTCTACAAACACGTACAAAATAAACTCCACACAGGCAAATTTGTCTGAATTAATGCAAAAAAATGCAAATTTTCCTCTCCCCTTAATAACTCCCTCTCTGATGTCATGGGAATAAATGTAACCGTTTATTTGGTTTCATCTGCAAATTCTGCACCTGCAGAAGGATGCTATCAAATATGCAGTGCTGATGAGAAAAAGAGGCCTTATGGACACCAGTAAACATAGAGATTAAAAAAAAAAAAAAAAAAAGAACAGAGTCAACGTCTCACCTGCTTCCAGTACTGAGATCCCTGAATGAAGACACTGGCTTAACATTGGAAGATTGAGCGACATGCTAAAAAAGACTACTGAACAGGCTAACGGCATTCCCAAAGGCCCCGCTATGCTTTCAGCAAGCTTGTTTATGAAGGTTTACCTTCCACCCATCCTAGGGGTCCACGGTCTACAGACTTATTGCACGTGGAACATAAGACCACTAGCTCATGTTGGCTGTTAGCTGGTGTCAGTAGTCTGTTTGAAATGGAATTTCAAATCTATATGTTCCGAGTCTTTGTTTTTCTAGAAAGGCCTTCAATTTAGACCCGCAGGTTTGAGGTGAGAAACAAACAAGCATGACTTACTCTGCTTTACATGCTAACAGACAGCATTTGTCGTACATTAAATCCAACAAAAATTTGATTGACAAAGACAAATCCAGTAAGGACGTTTCATACAGGGGCTCTGAATAATTCAATTCATTTTTAATCAGGGATGAGACTCCAGGTCTATCTTCTCTCTGCTGTTTGACGAGTGTAATTCATCAGGGGTAAAATCTAGTCAGTCAGGGAAGTGTCACTTGAGGGAGAAATTGACCAGTGGACCTCATGCATCACCATCCACCTACAGCGGACTGCCCGCGTTCTCCACCATTTTACCTGGCTCGAGTTTCCACCCATGTATCATCAGTCATTCAAACCAATTAAGAGCTTCTCAATAAAAAAACGTACGGTATTTCTAAGCAAGACTGAAAGAGGTGATCCAGAAAGCCATTTTCCCTCAAAATCCCATTAGAAAGGCGAAAAAGTCTAGCTGATGTCATAAAAGCAGGGGATTTTGTTTAAGGACTGGAAGGTATTACAGAGCAGATTACTTGTGGCTTATTTTCTTTGTTGGAAAATTACATTTTGGAGTACTGGCTTTCAGCCGCACAGGAACGACCAATTCTCATCCGACCAAGTTTTAAAGTTTAAGGTTGCTGTATAGTCTGCAAATAATCTGGCTCTTTGAGATACCAACAACTTTTGCCAACGTGCACACAGTGACAGGTTGTAATCAAGGGTTATCATGCAAATGTGCACATTTCTATGTGTTTATACCAAACGGTTCTATGTCTTGAGGATTTGTGGGTAACGAAATGGTGCCTGATATCGCATCTCTCGCTTCTCATCTTGACATCCCGCTGCTGTTTTGCTCTTGCTACAGTCGACACTACATGATTCTATTGCCCTTCATGCCGTAGAGTCAATGGAAAAGTCAATAAAACTTGAACTGCTATCTAATTTTGCTACTCTGACAGAATAAAGTGTGATCTTTTGAGGTCCCTGCAAAGTTTCCTTGCATCGTCGAATCAAACTCGGAGGGCCTGGCTAAATCAACGGTTTTATTTGTGGATGGCTTACAGGAGTGGAATTGGGACAGGTTAAGTCAGAAGACCTTTAAAGAAAACGGTGCTTACTTGCTCTTGACCGGTCTATGACCCTTTCACCTGTCATTCATTATAGGGTGGTCTCTAAACACATTATCACCTTCACCTAGACCTATAACTCCTGCAAACTTCACAATGGGCCTCTGCAACTTTCTTTACTGGCTGAAGGTAAAACAACAGTGGAAAACAGCAAAGCTTTCGCGAATGAATAAACAATAACAATACAACCAGGGTAGTCGCTGTAGCGATTTATCATACGAAACATCGCTTGTGACATTTTCACTTTATGTTCTGTCAAAGCATCTGAAAATTTTAGATAATATTTGATGCTAAGCATGGGAGTAAGTTCGACCACAATATGTAATTTATAAGGTAACACTTTAATGATATGACACTGATATGACAAAATTGATTAATATTGCATTAGGCATCATCAACTAACAATAAACTGTTGTTTTTTACAGCATTTATTAATCTAGGTTAATATTAATGTCTACATATAATAAAGTTTTAATGTTTCAGGTTGCATACATTAAAAAACAAAAATTTAAAAGCAATAATACATTATAAAAGAAACATGAATTAAGAATGAGCAATATAATTTTTGATGAATTACCAAAATTGAATAATAAAATTACAATAAAAATTTATAATAAAAAATTACAAAAACAAAATTAATAATAAATGCTGTTAAAATTGTTCATCATGTCCGTTCATGATACCAAAACCATTAACTAATATTGCTTAATGAACCATATAGTGACTAAGCAAAATATTAATATTTTCCCCTGGAGCAGAGGTCTATGGAGATACATTTAAAAAAAAAACAACTGAAATGTCTTTTATTTTAAAAAATAAGCATTCACTATTGAAAAAGCATTATATAACAATCATATTTGATTTTCTTCATTAATATTTTTATTATTTTTTTATTTATTTTAGTGTTAGAAAGAAAATATCTATATAAAAATAACCCTGAAAAACCCCTGTAACTGCTGTAGCACAATATCTAGCATATAGATATTTATTAGATGAACATTCATATTCTAGTCAATGTTAGCGGTCCAAAAAAATATAAAAATAAAAATAAAAATTGCTTAAAAGTTCAGCTAACTTCACACACAATTGAGGCAAAAATCTTTTCCTCTTCTTCTTCTTCTTAAGAGGTAGTGATCAGCCAGATATATGATCCCAATGAATTACTAGGACAAGAATCAATGGGCAGCAGGTCTTGAGGTGTGGCACGGGAAGCCTCTGTCATCCAAGGATACTCTTTAATATATCAGCACATTTATCTCTGACAAAAGCGCTGTGCCAATCTCCCAGCTAATTGAAAGCTTATGAAAGCAAGTTATTCAAATGACAAAATAGATCCAGGCACGCCAGCCAATTAGGGGCTCGCGCACCGGCGACTGCTAAGTGTCAATGTGTCTTTGCCTTTGCGAGGGACTCCTCTGAGTCCCTCTGGCCTCAAGGCCACAGAGGTTTCATTAGAGAGCATGTCCAAAGCTAATGCAAATGAATTATGGATCTCAAACAAATGAGACCTGGATGGACAGGAAGATTGAATGAATGAACGTCTGTGTGTGTGGGTAAGCAAATTTGCTCTAAGCACTAGCACAGATTGGGAAAAAATTATATTTTTTTATTTAACCTTTCCCAAGATAGTTTGCTCTTTCATACATTAATATACAAGTCCAGCAAGTTACTGCAGCTTTATAAAAATAGCAAGTACTTCTCTCGTACAATCTACTCCCTATAGCTCTGGACTCCAAGAGAGGCTAACAAGGGAGCATTCATTATACCTGAGACAAGAATGGAATCTAAATAACCAGGCCGAGCCTCTGCCAGAATACATTGAGAGACCAATACGCTTTTAATTCCTTATGGGCACAATTGGCAGGTAACAGAGGCTTTCATGTTGAGAATGACTTTTATATAGAGATCCATCTGAAAAGCAAAGCCCAAGACATAAAGGGACTGCACTTTACACTGTGTGACTACCACATAAAGGCAAAAGGCACAAATGATCCCCAGTGTCTGATCAAAGCCTCCTTACAGCATTCAGATATATATTTGAAATGGAGCAATTACAATGGGAGCCCAATCCAGGTTGTTATGCTCTCTGTTTTAAAAAAAAAAGGGGGGGGGGAGAAAAATTACGGAACATTTTATTTAGTTAGTCTGACTCACTCTAAGCAAATCCATATGGCACATGTGTGCAAATGTCAATATTTAACCAAAATTTTGTGATTGTGCTCGTCCAAGACTTAACATGCACAAAGCAAACAGTGATTTCAGACGTGTTTTTGAATGAGCCTCTGACATTTTAACGCCGACTGATGGAAAAAGAAAAACACACACTGGTTTTCACTCTTCAAGAGGTGTATTCAACACCAATGAGTTCACTTAAATGGCTTACGGAGGAATTTAAAGCTCATGTATGTGCTAATACTTTTTCCTATCTGACTTAATTTGCAGAGACAACTATAAGTAAGCCATTTGCAGGTTGATTTCCGCAAAACGTCTAAACGCTGTGACACTTTCAAAACAGTGAGTCTCACTCGCTAACCGCACAAATAAACAGTGTATAAATGTTTTCACACAAAAATCAGGATTAATCAGTAAATTCACACTGAAATATATTTAAATTCATGAATGAATTAGGAGATAAATTTAGAAACAACCAAAAACCACATACATACAAAAACACATGCATACAAACACATACTCCTAGCATCCTTAGAAACAAGTATTTCTGTAGCAAGTAAATTAACAAGTAAGTCAATATAAATATATATATTATAATATAATTAAAATAATTGGAATAATTAAGTGACTATAAAAGTCTTGAATATTCAGAGTAACACTAAATGAAATAAAAATGATAACAACAAAATGAAGCCTGCATAAAAATTTAAAGTAAAACTTAAAAACTAAATACTAACAAAAATGAAAGAAGTTGACAAAACTTGACAGAAACCGTAGCATTTAAGTTATTTTAAAGTGTCACCAGTATGAAACAATAAACTACCTCAGAGTGCTTTGCTAATGAATGTTAATTACATGACGTTCATGCACTCATTTGATTAATGAATGGACGAAATGTCTTGAGATGCATTTTAACGGCTCATGCCGCAAGATGCTTAAAAAAAGGTATACAACTCAACACAATGCAAGAATGTGTCATGTCAACTTCTTGTGCATGCTTTCTCTGTCCACCTGCATGAAAAGCAATGAAATGTAATTATAATTTGTATATAATTTATTCATAAATGTAAAAATTAGATACATTAGTGAGTTTATATTTGCTACTATGTGTCTTACTTTGCAAATGATAAAGATGACACAATGCTGATAACTCCTTAGGCCATTCAATCTGGTCCAGTTTCAATTGTAAAAGTAGTGCGAACAAGTTATCGGTAGAGCAGGACGAATGATAAGACGACTTCAAGCTGCTATAGCAAACAGCGCCCTCTGTTGGTCAAAACAAACACCACATAGAACTTGTATTTCCTGACAAGCATTATTTTCACCATGTGGGCTATTTTGAATGTACAGTGAAAAAAGAGGCCGTCTGATCATCCTTCACAAATGGCACAAATCCTGCCCTTATACCTACCACATGGTACATTTTCTATTTTCAACATCAACCCTGTATGTTCCTGATTATAACGGGCCTAAATTGAATATGAACCTAAGTTACAGAAGAACATGTGCGACAGTCAAGTAGTCCAATCTGAAAACAGGGCTGCACAGGCTAAAAGAACCATTACATTTCATGTGTTTTCAAACTGCCCTCCTACTACTCTAAATTCTTGGGAGAAATAAAATAACAAACCACACAGTCCCGTGGTTTACGTGTAGCCGTACCTCTCTTTTATAGAACGTTTTCAAGCATATTTCTTTCATTACAATCTGCGGTTTGGATGGATTTTATCCTCTAAAGCAGTATTTACACTATAGTCTTAACAGTTCACTCCATATTCCAGCCAGTTTTGGACAATAATGGAGAAATCCTGCTACCGCCTGTCATGCGTTCATGTCACCGCTCAAGAAAATCTCTTTAAGAAATAGTGTTTTTGTTAAGCAAAATGCAGAACGTCCATTTAAACAACACTGAAGCCAGGCTTTCAGTTCCTCAACCTTCCCGTGACCCGTACGGAACCGCACCGGCTGTAGCCGCTACTGTATGGCACAGACTTCCCTCCGGAGGCCAGCGCAATCAGGACGATTTGGTGGAAGCCAGCAAACATCTGCCAGACACGTTTGGCCAAAACACAGAGCTGTAATATACATTATAAGCTATACATGTGGAGCACTGGGTCGCATGGATACACCGAGCACACAAAAGACAACAAACTAAGAAGCTGGTGGTTTTCAGGAAGGATGGTTCTGGATTAAATGAGGGAAAACACAGGAAACATCTCATGGGGGCATTAAATACAGCTCGTTCTAGGTGCTCAGCGATCTTTATGAGGAAAACATTTCCTTTAGAGTGAAGGGAAGGGAAGGCATAAATGGTTTCTGTGGACTAATAAGAACAGACTATGAGTTCTACGTAGCTTTAAGTGCTGGCCGACCACTAGATTCACCAATTTGGAGAAGAAAAACTAAGGAAACCCAGCCTACTATTTCATGACTGCAGATCTTAGCAGTTAAAAATGTAGATAAACCAGATGGTCTCTTAGAGAGCATGGAATTTGCATTTATTTATTTATAATGGTCTAAAACACTTCCCGGTGATTGTCTATATTGGGATTCTAGCTGAATGCAGCAGCAGCAGGGTTAGAAACGTTCTAGAAAACCGCACATACATGAACAGCCATGCCAAACCAAGTTCATCAGGGAGTTCAGGGCTAAATCAATGCATACTTCCCTCTCAATTAAATTCATTCCAGCAATACAAAGTTTAATTGTTTTTCTTTTCTCTGATAGCTGAGTATAAGGATATGGTATATGGATCAACTGAAATATGGTGTTGTTTCTTGATAGAATGCTTTAAAAATGGTCTTTTGTGTGGTCTTATATAGTAAATGACTACATGTAATTTGGATTACGTAATCAGATTCCAAAAATTAAGACTGCAATTAGATTACATTACATTTTAAAATACTTGTAATCAGACTACAGTTACTTTTTTATTGATTACATGATTACATATCAGAAGTCAGAAATGTTTTATTACCAAGTATGTTTACACACACAAGGAATTTGACTTGACAACAGGAGCTTCCAGTGCAGAAGAAAGTATGGACATATTAGTCACATAATTTAATAATTCTCCCTAATTCCTCTTTTTCATCTTTTAAATGTTAAATTCTAAAATAACCTACACATGACATGCAGGTAAACAAATATTTCATTTTTTTTAGTAAGTGTTTTATTTTGATTGCTGTGATTTTAAAATGATTTTAATTTTACATATTTTTGATTTAATTAATTATTAGCTTTTCATTAAACTCAGCATTTTCATGTTGTTAATAATGAATTGAATATATTTTATTTCTCTTTGTACTTTTGTATCAATATGGTACACAAATTTCTATTTAAATCAATGTGATAAACAAGTTAGGTCAATCTAATCTAGGTAATCTAAAAGTAATCCAAAAGTAGTCTAATTATATTACCTAAAATGTAATACAATACAAAAAAACTACAATTTTTTTAATGTAATTTGGAAGCAGTAATCATTAATCTACCCAGCTCTCTCTCTCTCCACACACACACACACACAGTCTCAATGTATTTGTTAATATTACATTAATAAATGTGAAAATCATGCTACAAAACACAATTTTTGACTAAATATATACAGATTGCTTGTATATATATATATATATATATATATATATACACACACACAAATTAAATTAAATTACATATATAAAAAATATTTTATAATAGGGATAGGGAGTGCCATCTTCAAATGAATAAATCATTCCACTGAAATAGTTTTTGCTCAGGACACATGGAAATTTTTCTTGCCCATGGACTTAAAAAGTGAATGAGCCTTGACCATTATTTTCATAAAAGCAATAAAGACCTATAATTACAAAAATGCCAATAAGAATTTATCTTTCAAAAATCTATAAAGCTATTAAGGGTATAATTAAAAAGATCTGTTATTTTTG
>NW_015552633.1:689722-695974 GCF_001515605.1 Sinocyclocheilus anshuiensis | reverse complement strand
AAGAGAGAGAAGATAATTGCATCTTATGACACCCAGAGGTGCCCGTGGGCTGAAGGTACGATGTGAAACAAAACAATTACATTTCATATCCTTGAAATTGAACAGATTCTCTGAAATATGATATTCAGCCATTGAACTTCTACGTACCTAGCAGCTACTTACTCCTCACTAACCTATCAATTACTTTTTGAGCATAAAAATAAGTGTTTGGGAAAAAAACTTTTCTCTTTTTTGGTGCCTGGTGCCCTGCTTCCCCTTCGTCATGGCCAAATGTTTTGATCCACAACTTATTTAAGCCCTGGATATTAAGCAATTTTCCTAGGCCTTTAACGGAATTTGATTCCCTGAGGTCAATCCTCCCAGAAATGGCCATTTCTTTACATTACCGGCTCAGGTATGATGCTCCCACCGCATCCCACCCCCCCCGTCCTGCCGGGGATAAATAATAAATGAAAGTGGTATTTGAGTCTTCAAATCATCCGTCGTGTCGGCAGCCCTTCCTCTGCCTGAACTTTGAGAGATGTGTAGTGCAGCCTTCCCATGCTAAAGGTTAGCCGCTTGGACAGGAGCCCCGCTTTACGCTAGCGAGCGCGGGTAGTTTATAAGCATCTCCTCGGCATGTCAATGAGAGACTTTTCATGGTGTAAATCCTTTTTTCCCTCTCTTCAGGGGTGGGGCCAAGTCAGGAGACTGAGAACAAACGCAGGAAAAGTTAGCATGCTCCCTAAGTATATATCAGCAGCTAAGCTGCTATTTCGTATTGATTTTTCCTGAAGCCATGTAATTTTGAAAGCTTGTAACAGAAAATGAGGTAAATATCATTTTATTTGCTCAGATGGTCTTAGATTGGATCGGCATGGGGGAGAAGTAGCGACAAGCAAATGTGGACCAAAAGCAGCAATTTCATATAATTGTTTTCAGACCTAACTAGAACAGATCACTTTTCCTATCAAATTATCTTCCGAGAAAAGAGGAAGGGAAGGTCTATTTGGTTAATTAAGAACCATGAAAACAGAACCAACTCAAAGAGACAATTACTCCTCTTATGGGAAATAAGGCAAGGCACTCAGACAAGTTTCCAAGGACCCTTCATAGGATCATCTAAGAATTTAGAGACGCAAGTATGACGGCGATGCCTGATGTCATGCTGTGGTTCCAAAAACGCATAATTAAACGAATGAATGTCTTGTGAAGTGCGGCCAATTACTTTTAGAAAAATAAAAGACAAATGCTTAAAATAGCATCTAAACTAACTTGGTTAACAAGCTTGCATCTCTGTTCTTTTCCATTTCAAAAACATAAAAAAAATATATGAATGGGGTAATACACCCAAAAATAAATGAAATTCATAAACACTCATCTAAACTTTTACTAAATAAAATAAATCATCAAATAAATCATATAAACTTTTTTCTAAATAACATCAGATGGCACTGATGTTCATTGTAGGACCAAAAAACAAAGACATTTGTTAAATATCTTCTTTTTTAAAGACGTGTAGAAGTTTGGAACAAAGAGAGAGAAGATAATTGCATCTTATGACACCCAGAGGTGCCCGTGGGCTTAAGGTACGATGTGAAACAAAACAATTACATTTCATATCCTTGAAATTGAACAGATTCTCTGAAATATGATATTCAGCCGTTGAACTTCTACGTACCTAGCAGCTACTTACTCCTCACTAACCTATCAATTACTTTTTGAGCATAAAAATAAGTGTTTGGGAAAAAAACTTTTCTCTTTTTTGGTGCCTGGTGCCCTGCTTCCCCTTCGTCATGGCCAAATGTTTTGATCCACAACTTATTTAAGCCCTGGATATTAAGCAATTTTCCTAGGCCTTTAACGGGATTTGATTCCCTGAGGTCAATCGTCCTAGAAATGGCCATTTCTTTACATTATCGGCTCAGGTATGACTCTCCGACTGCATCCCATCCATCCCCCTCTTCCTGCCGGGGATAAATAATAAATGAAAGTGGTATTTGAGTCTTCAAATCATCCGTCGTGTCGGCAGCCCTTCCTCTGCCTGAACTTTGAGAGACGTGTAGTGCAGCCTTCCCATGCTAAAGGTTAGCCGCTTGGACAGGAGCCCCGCTTTACGCTAGCGAGCGCGGGTAGTTTATAAGCATCTCCTCGGCATGTCAATGAGAGACTTTTCATGGTGTAAATCCTTTTTTCCCTCTCTTCAGGGGTGGGGCCAAGTCAGGAGACTGAGAACAAACGCAGGAAAAGTTAGCATGCTCCCTAAGTATATATCAGCAGCTAAGCTGCTATTTCGTATTGATTTTTCCTGAAGCCATGTAATTTTGAAAGCTTGTAACAGAAAATGAGGTAAATATCATTTTATTTGCTCAGATGGTCTTAGATTGGATCGGCATGGGGGAGAAGTAGCGACAAGCAAATGTGGACCAAAAGCAGCAATTTCATATAATTGTTTTCAGACCTAACTAGAACAGATCACTTTTCCTATCAAATTATCTTCCGAGAAAAGAGGAAGGGAAGGTCTATTTGGTTAATTAAGAACCATGAAAACAGAACCAACTCAAAGAGACAATTACTCCTCTTATGGGAAATAAGGCAAGGCACTCAGACAAGTTTCCAAGGACCCTTCATAGGATCATCTAAGAATTTAGAGACGCAAGTATGACGGCGATGCCTGATGTCATGCTGTGGTTCCAAAAACGCATAATTAAACGAATGAATGTCTTGTGAAGTGCGGCCAATTACTTTTAGAAAAATAAAAGACAAATGCTTAAAATAGCATCTAAACTAACTTGGTTAACAAGCTTGCATCTCTGTTCTTTTCCATTTCAAAAACATAAAAAAAATATATGAATGGGGTAATACACCCAAAAATAAATGAAATTCATAAACACTCATCTAAACTTTTACTAAATAAAATAAATCATCAAATAAATCATATAAACTTTTTTCTAAATAACATCAGATGGCACTGATGTTCATTGTAGGACCAAAAAACAAAGACATTTGTTAAATATCTTCTTTTTTAAAGACGTGTAGAAGTTTGGAACAACAAGTGCTATTTTAGTATCATTTATATATGCTATTATTGTATAATATTTTGGATTAGCTTCTATTTTTCTATTTTCAGTTTTAAAATTATTAATTTGTTATTTTAGTTATATTTAGCTTATGTTATTTCTATTTAGCTATATTTTTATTTTAGTTTTTGTCATTTTAGTACTTCAACTTTAACTTAAGTTCCTTAAGATTCCATCTATTATGTATATTTTATTTAATATCAGCTTTATTTAATTTATCCAAAACAATTTTTAATAGTTGTAGTTTTAGTTAAGAATAACAACACTGGAAATGACATGAGAGTATAGGACATGTTTTTCATTTTTTGCCTGAACTGTTCCTTTAAGAATATTTGGTTTTCAGTAGTAAAGCTTAAGAGCCTTAAAAGCCCTATTTCAGCACTCCAGTGGTCATTTACAGTGATGACATAGTGTCAGGCTGTTTTTCACTTCAGTCTTTACAGCCTGTGTTATTTTGGGAAATGCTTATTAGCTAGGGTCAACTAATTATTTGGACACTTAATGAAGGTCACTACTGTAGTCACTCTTCTCTCAGAGCTCTATATGTGATTGGGTTAAAGGGGTCATATGATGTTTCTAAAAAGAACATTATTTTTACAACTTAACCGCTGATTTCTAGTCGTGTCCTCTTTTGGAAGGCCAAACAAAGTAGTTTCACTTTCACAACTAAACACACAGCGTCGCACACGGCGGGCTTGAGTGAGTGGCAAAGAGTCGACAAAGGAGCGGCCGGCAGGCTTGCGGCGTGGGGGCGTGTTAGAATGAGCCGTTTTAGGTAGGCGTGGTTGACTCTTAACTTTTATAAAGAATTATCTTTGGATTTGAGTCTTTGCAACTTTATGAACCAAGAGCTTGTAACACTCCAAAGAGAAAGGAAAAATTTAAATCGCATCCTATGACCCCTTTAAAAACTGCGGCGCTTTCAGCGGTGAGTGAATTCTGACAAAACGTTTCTGAATGGCCATTGCGTTCAAGAAATCAAGATATGTCTGTGATTGGTTACATTGCTCAACACTGCAAAAACACGTTTATGGTATTTAGTGCTAGGCTAAGCGCTGCAGCGGGGCCTACATCAGGGATTCCATGACTAACAATTTACCCCCCCCCAATGTCGCCCATGTATGTATATATACATATTTAATATAATTAGTATTTAATATATTTGTAGTTTTCACAAAAATTACAAAAATGAAAGTATCAAACTTTTATTTAAATAATTCAAGTTCTACATACATATAGTAAAGTATTTGTATAGTTATGTATTTATTTAAAACAAGGGAAATATATATTTTGTAGAGGAATATTAACATGATACACTATATACTGTATGCATTTATCTAAAATTTAAATATACATATTTAAAATGTATAAATATATACAGAAACATATCTGTATCTGAAACAACAATATCTGTCGATAGATAGATAGATAGATAGATAGATAGATAGATAGAAATACATATCGTACATATATACATATATATTCAGATACAAAATTGAGATACAAAATAAAAAAAAAATTTTTTTTTATTAAAAAAACATTTATGACGTTTGTATCTAATCATTTTCTATTCACAAATTTTGTCACACATTTTTGCAAATTCAAAGTTCATTTGAATCATTTCTCATGATGGCAGGTATGAAAGTCCATCTCTCTGAGCCGGTAAGACTGTACAGTTCTTCTGCATTACCACACATTACAGTTTCAGCACAGCCAATCTGCGATATATATCTCTGGAAGTAGTTTTGAACTGAAACTTCTCCCTCAGTGGGAATGAAGAGTTTTGGAGGATATCCTATTTTCCTGAAACACTCGACAGAGTATAAGTTTTTCTGCTATGGCAGAAGCATTGAACCGGATGGGGTGGGCGTCTCTCACACCAGCCTGTGCTGCTCTTCCTCTTCCTTGCCCAGGCTCTCTAAGTTGCATGGAAAACCCGGTTTATATTCCCACAGATGTCTAACAAGCTGTGGATATGGTACAGGATTATAGACAGGGCTAGATCAATAGCCTGCTGTCTCTGAGGCATCAATATAGATTATGAATCACAGCTAGGAAGTAGTGGGTGATGGCTGTTGCTGGCAGCTCTGAGGAGCTCTGTGTGTGTGTGTGTGTGTGTGTGTGTGTGTGTGTGTGTGTCGGAGAGCGAGAGTGAGTGAGTGAGTGATTTAGTCTGCTTTAATAGACTCTTTGTTTGGGCAAACACACAAGGCAGTGATCACCACCATCTGCCAGCTTTTTGCATAATGACACTAACATGCACTGATTCTTAATGATAGAGCGAGGACCCGGGGCCAGGACAAATGCAATAGTCAATTATGCTTCATCCTCCCTCTCTCACGCTCGTTCTTTCTCTGGCTTTATTTCTCCCTCAACTGTCGCTGCTCTATTATAACATTCACAAGGCTCACAAGGACTCGTGTACGACTCAATACTGTTTGACTTCCCCAAATCAATGGCCCGCATAAAGATCCGTCTCAACACGTCTGACATCGGCCGTGTTAAATCGTATGAAATCTCAATCGAGGGCATGAGCATCGCACTTCACCTATAATCCATAAACTTGATGAGTTTGCCCTGAGCGGGAGCTTTACATATCCAAAATATTGAAGGGTCTTGATCTGCTTTCCGTTAATATTGGCATGTCTACATCCCAAAGAGCCATCTATCACAACAGGAGAGCACGGTGTTACTTAAACACAAACTAAACATGACATCTTCCTCGCCCAGAGCAGCCCAGCACCAGCCTGTAGCGTAGTGCCCCCTGGCTTGTTATCGCAAAGATTGCTACTGAATACCTATCAAAGGTTATGGTGCCAGAGGTTGGCCCGCTGTAAGAAAAAAGGGGAAATGGGGTCACTAGCCCGGCAAAATAAAGCATGTTGTGTGGCTAAAGGAAAGCCTTTTAACATGCAGGGTGGGCCTCATAAACAGCCCAAAAAATTGGATGACTCGCCAAGTGCTAAATGTGAGTATAATGTAAAACTGATCACAAGTGGTCAGGCGAGACAAATTGGCGATCTGGTAGTTACGTGCATCTCAAATGCATCTCCTGTGACCACTTCATGACTACATTATCAACATGCAGTAATGTAGTGAAGTTAAAGACAATGTAGTGAAGTTAAAGTCAAAAGGTAAAAAAAATAAATAAATAAATAACCTTGGTCACATCACAGCAAAGAGGTAAAAAAAC
>NW_015552633.1:687310-689315 GCF_001515605.1 Sinocyclocheilus anshuiensis | reverse complement strand
CACACATAGGGGAAGAGGAATATATTTAGTAAAAGGTGAACCCAATTAATATTAATAATAATTTTAAAAAATAATAAGAAAAGTGCACATGATCACATATGGTCACATATCCTATCTCTCTCTCTCGTTTTTTTTTTATTATTATTAAACAGAATTTACAAAGACCATATCATGTTTTGATGTTTCCAGTACTTTTAAAAAATGGTAAACAAATTTTTAAAGAAAAATAAATTGCCTCTAAATTGGCAAGGGTGGCAAAGAGTGAATTTTTCACCTATAAATGATTCAAGACAACTCTTTGAAGAACCAAACATCTGTGTGAATGCGTAAGGTGAAAAAATACTCTACTTTTAAAGATTAAAATGTTCATTGACAATGGAATCTGCACCTTAAAACATATCACATCGCATTAAACACAAATCGTGTCTCGCCTCCGACAGATACGGACTGAAAACCGCTAGACCAAAAAAGACCAGTGAGTAATTGGAAAGAGTCTTTCTGAAAACGGCTTATCATGACTTCTATTGCTTTTAATTCCTGGACATTATAGGATGAAAATGGCTGAATTTATTGTACCCTCTCTCTCTTCCTTTTGGGGTCTTTTTTTCTGAGAGGCTCTGGTGCTGTCAAGGTCGGAAGGAACACAGGACGCTGGAAATGATTAATCTGTCAATCTACATCAAAGCTTCCCGCTGCGTTCCCTCCCAATTGCCTCCCCAGCTCAGTGTGCAGAATGATAGGCTCTGCATTCTACTCTTCCAGCTCCAGCGCTCCCACTACAGCAGCCGGTAATATGATGACAAGCTAAAACGTAGCACATAAAATTACTTGTTGGAGCCTGTTTTACATCTCTACCCCAGACTGTGCTTCCCTCTCTTATATCCCTATGGCAGGCCATTTCACCATAAATACAATGATTACTGCTATTTTCAAAGCAGGGTCAAATCGGACCAAAAAAAAACACTGTGCCATCTTTACCTGCCTCCTTGTCACAGAACACCGAGAAACAATAAACAATGTGCTAACGTCCATGCAAAGGGCAAGTATCTCATGAATCAATGTAAAATGTACTATAATTTGAATCTGAGATACGTTTTTTGCAATGTGGTAAACAACAGGAGTGAATAAACAAAAAACTATTTCAATGGCGTGATCAGCAGACATTGCCTAAGCACAGAATCCAAATACCATCTGAAGTAACATTAATTCAGCACACATACACTAAGCAGGCCAAAAATAACAGCAAAATAATTTATAGTGAAAACCGGGGCTATTTGTCACATGTGCTAGTTATCACAAAGACTGTAATTCAGTAACTACAGAGGTTTTGAGTCAAAAACTGTTCTTATAACAAGAGCATTTTCTATAAATGTCATGACCATGTTGTCACATTTATATTGGGTAGGTCACAGACTTAAATGATAATAATTTTATTGATCAATAATATTTTCTGTCGGCCAAAGCAATGGGTTTTAACAAACTAATAAACTTAGTGATGCATATTTGTTTGTCATACATAAATGAAACCGTTAAGAACGGGTAAGATTCGTGGCATCATGGCATACAGTAGTTTAATGCATCTATTTGATTTTATATTTAAACATTGTCAAAATGTATTTATCAAATTTGCTTAGAATCAGCATAAATCTGTTCTTTGGGAGAACAATTACATTTATTCAGTTTAAATGTATGGCTAGCTGTGAAACAACGGAAATTTTGTTTATGGATGGAAATGTTATATTCAATTCAAATACATACATTCAGGCCTAAATATTTTTTGAGTGGACTTTTGGGCTTCACTTTTTTTTTTTTTACTGCTTACATTTTACCTAAAACCATAGTCTATTTAATGGCAGGCTCCCATTGTGACAACTAACCCCATATAATGTGACAACATGTCCGCAATATCAAATAATCAAGCTGATGACTAATGGCATAAGGTCTGATATAAAATATATTACACAACAATGCTATATGAAGAAATAAATAAATAAATGCATTATAT
>NW_015552633.1:675546-687180 GCF_001515605.1 Sinocyclocheilus anshuiensis | reverse complement strand
TAAATAAATAAATGCATTATATATATATATATATATATATATATATATATACACACACACACATATACACATACATATTTTTTTTTTTTTGTTGTTGTTGTTGTTGTCAGGTAGACAGAGCATAGCATAAAGCCAATCAGATTCAAACTTGTTTTGTGCAATATGCATCAGACTGTGCATCAACAGACAATGGACAAACCTCTTTGTTCTATCTCTTATGGTCTAATTAGTGTATGTTGAGGCATACTGTAAATGTTTCTCTCCCTGCAATTAGTACCAGCCTGTTGTAGCTCAAGAGGAAGGACTGGTGCTGTTCAAAGTGCATCTAGAGCATTAAGGTGCACTTAAGAAGGACACTGTGTCTTTATGTAGGTTTAATCAGGAAAAAGCACTCTTCCACATGCACCGACTCCATGAGTGATAACCAAACCACATTACCCACAAAGCCAGCGAATGCTAATTGTGGACGACCAGTGTAGTTTATTAAAAGTTCAGAAATCGGTCCAAGATGCGTATAAAATAAATAAATATATATATATATATATATATATTTACTAATACTTATTAGTATGCATAAGTATTAAGTATTATATGTATTAATATATTATATATTAATACACATAATACTAATACGTCAATCAGCCATGGTAAATTGGATTCTTGAATAGGGAAATCCCTGGGGGAGGGTTGATGCTATCTGGATCAGACGCAGTGTTGATTTTTTCCCAACCCTTCACTGCTCGGTGCTCCTGTGCTCTCTGGGTTCTGTTCTCACTTTAGTACCAACCAAACCATAATACGTATTGATTAACTCATTACTGTGTATTATTTACTTGCTTTGGGCTTGGACTGTGCTTAAAGTCAGCACCTTAGGACCTGTCAGTTTGAGGTGGCCGAGGAGGAAGGCTTGTGAACACCTGCAAGGGAAGGAGGGGGGTAAACGGTTTAGGGCAGAAGAGGTCCCATTTCCTGAATTTGTGTGAAATAGTGTCGTTTGCTGATTCACAGCTACTGGGAATTTACTGATGGACCACAAATCAACAGCTTTTTTTTGCACAAGAGTGCTAAAAATCTGTTGTATGTCTTAAAAGTTTGCATGATAAATATATTTTATAGTCAAACCACACATTTTCTATTTAAATCTATTCAAAAATAATTCAATAAAAATAAATAAAAAATGTAAAATCATAAAAATGTAATGTTAATTTTTTTAATGTAACATTTTAATATATATAAATATATTTGAAATATATAAAATATCATTTATTATTTACTATATATTAAATATATAAAATATAGTACATATAGTAAATATAGTGTGTGTGTGTGTGTGTGTGTGTATATATATATATATATGCCATATAAGCAAAAAAGTATATTTCCATGGTAAACTCTCTAAACTATTTTTAATATCTATAAAACTTCAATTAATATAGAAAAATATATACAATTATTTATACATTTTTCCTACAATATACACAAAAATAGCACTTTCAGTTTAATATTTTAGAGAAAATCTACAATTTTCATAGAAGTTTAAAAATGACCATCAATGACATTTCTGTATATATATATATATATTAGTGTATATAATATATTAATACATGTAATACTTAATACATACTAATACATGTATTAGTAATATATTGCAATTTATTTAAAAAAAATTATATAAGCATATATTAAAACACGCACACACATATACATACACACATACACGTGTGTATTCATAAAATAATAGACATATTTACAATGCATTACTACAAAAAAACTGCTCCTTGCTTGAGTCTGAATCCAGACAATAATAATGACAAAAATTAGTCATAAGAGTGTTTGTTTTGTTTTTTTACAGAAAGCACATAACTGAGAGGAAGGCTTTGCTTTCAATAAACAGATGTAATCTGAGGTCATGGCAGCAATTAGTTTGTATGTCAATGCTCCCATGATGCTCTGCACTGGTTTCAGCCTCCCCATTAGCGGTCTGCTTGCCAGCAAGGCAAACCGCGTGCTGCAATATCCAGATAATCAGAGATCATGCTGATAAATGAAGTTTGATTTCAGGGGACAAGGTCAGGTGCTGAATGGACACAGGTCAGAAAGCTAGCATCAGGGTGAGCCGTCTCCGAACGAGCGCCTCCGACCACGCCGCATGGATGGGTCGACCCCCTTTTAATTCACAAGTCATTTGCCATGTGAAAGTGACACGTCAGGGCATTGTCCGGTCACGTGATCACAGGAAAATTAGACCGGCATGTTTTTGTATATTTTCCGGCATGTCCGAGGCTCGCTTGATTGAGTGATTTCCGATACGGCGTCAGGGCGAATCACAATCACTTAATACGATCTTTGGGAAGTGGGGCTGAAGAGGACACAAGTATTAATATAAGACTGTGCAGAAACTGACACTCTGTCCCTAAGCCCTGAGGCAATATTACTTGTGACCCCCTCCCTCCTTCCTTGATAGAAGAAATGCTGTCTCCATAGCAATTACCTAAGTCTTTTATCAGTCATTTCAAAGGAAGAAAATTAGGGCAATTGTGTCAGGACAGTCATATGGGCAGAAATTGCACACTTATTCGGACCACTTATGTCTGTGACTTTGTTCCTGGCTGATGGGGGCTATTGTTCGCTGCCATGTCTTTGAAAGCTTGATTGGGTTTGAGCAGATGTACTGTACCAGAAAAGGACATCTTTTGTTTCCTCGGCTACTGCTTTTTATTTTAGTTCTAGTTGAATATAAATTACAGCTCTGTCTCTGTTTACACAGAGAGCCTTTTAAACACATTGCACTACTTATTTCACTGCCCGTAACCAAATACGAGGGTAAAAGAAAATCATAGCACATCTGATTAAAATATGTTTTTATCACATCTATGAGTTTTAGCTCATTTTTTGAGAGGCGGCACTTGAATCGCAGCTTAAATTTAAGTAATTGAAGAGCATGCATTAATTACCAGAGCAGAACATTTTACTACTTACAGAGAACTGACACTGCATATTGATTGGAATTACAAGGAGGGGGTAGTTAAAAATCAGGGAAATTAAAATGAGCAGGATTTAACTGGTCAAAATCGTGTAATTAGAAAAGAGGAAGATAATTGCTCACAGGGCCTAATCCAGCGCCCCGAGTATTGTAAGGGAAAAGCCCAGATGATTTCCTTGCACGAGACGATAAGTCTAACTTAGCTTAAATGCTAGCGATGCTCAGCCAGGGACCTGCGAGCCTAATCTATCCCCAGTTCACTGCCCATGCCCTGTTCGCTGTCTGTCTTAGCATATTGATTTCCGAGCTGTCTTATTGGTTCCTAACATAATTATACTAGGAGTAGGTCTCTTAAAACAGCTAATACATTTACACCATGGCATCTAGGGAAGCTTATAGTCATGTCATTTATTCAGGCAGAGGATTGTGGCTGCTAAAAGGCTGCTGTAAGCAGTGAATTTGAGGATTTTCTGAAATGAGAGAGAGAATTAAGTTGCAGCCCACAAGAAATGCCCAAATCAATATGCTCTCATCAAAAAAGAGATAGGCCTCATAACCTATAACCATGAAAATGTACTGCTTTATCTATGGGCTGCTATGTGTGATTGCATGTGTGTTTTATCAAAAAATGAACATCATAAAATGTGAAAAAGGCTCAAGTTAACGTGAATTTCTATTCTTAACCACATTACAGAAATACAGCATGTACTTCCAACTGAAAAAAGAATCAATGGGAAAAAGGGACTTGAATTTATCTATCTATCGGTTGACTGAATAGTGGGTGTTTCATACCAATTACAATCGTTTCAGTACTAGTAATAAATAAATGTTGGAAACACGCTATTCCATTGTCAAATGATAAGATGATTTCAATTTATAAATAAAAATGTTTTTGAAAAATATAAAAATGTAAAATAATTATTGCAAAAAGGTACATAATAATAAACAAACCAAAAATGTGCTAACATTTCATTCTTTAATATTTATTAAATACTACTTACAAAATCTGTAACTACATGTTTCCATTTTTAAAAAGTCAGGTGGAATAATTAGTTTGATTCACTAAAAAGAACCGACTCACTTGAGTCATTCATTCAGCAATCATTCTACACTGATTATGATGTGCGTTTTTGATTCACTAAAATGAACCAGTTCATAAGAGTCATTTGTTTGTGAATCACACTACACTGCTCACTATGAGCCATTCAAACAGAACATGCTTTTGAGTTAAAAAAATGTGAGACACAACAGTGGAATGAAAAAAAACTCAAGTTTAAAACGTTCTTTTAAACTGAACTTTGTTTAATAGACCTTAGTCAGATTAGATACCATATTGAATTTAACATGGATAAAATTATGCTGTGAGTTATAGACTTACATTCTTTACAATGGCATGCACTGTATAAAGGTCATAGATCACATCATTTTCACAACTCACAACATTCAAAACAATTTTATGGTTCTATTTTTTATGCTATAACTATTCACATCCTTGTTTTGATTCTGGTCAAAAATTAAATATGGCATTACCTTGACTTAGATTGGGCCCTTTTTTTAGAACGTTGTGTCATGGGCAAGTAGCAGCAAAGATGCGAGATGTGAGCTAAGCAGTCAAAATCATCCGTCTAGTCTAGTGCATGTTTACTTAAAAAACATACAGAAAAACAACAGAAAATGAAAATACTAAATATCTATTTCGCTGTTGGATAACTTCATCATAAAAGGACAAATGTTTCAGAGTTTTTGTTCTTTGGACCAATAAGCACTGATTAATCTTTTACAATAAGACCAGGGATCTGCATTAAAGTACATAGGGTCAATTTTGATTTGATCTTGACATTTTAAAAATATACTAAGATACTATTGTCACTAGTAGCAGAGAATGGGCTTTATGCTTAGCACAAGATTTACTGTACAGAAGAGCCAGTGAGAAGCAAGGCTAATGCCAGAAACAGCTCCCTTGTGCCTCGTACTGCAAAATTAGCA
The DNA here is from genome assembly GCF_001515605.1 of Sinocyclocheilus anshuiensis. Classification (NCBI taxonomy): domain Eukaryota; kingdom Metazoa; phylum Chordata; class Actinopteri; order Cypriniformes; family Cyprinidae; genus Sinocyclocheilus; species Sinocyclocheilus anshuiensis. The sequence continues at coordinate 682,211 of NW_015552633.1, read as the reverse complement.
GTTTAATGATATGATCACTCAACGAGCGGCCCTGACTGCTTTCCTTTGCATATGCACATCAATGCACATCCTGTCAATGGTAGATCATGTTCTCCTGCATCTTACGGGAGAGGGAAATACAGCAGAAAAAAAGGGTCATTGTCTATTTATTCTTCTCCTCCTAATTGTTGTCAGAGTCTGACCTGAAATTCAGAGACAGTATTTTTCAAAGTCAAGGCTGCAGATGCACTCGGCCATTTATCACGGTTTGTTCCTTATCCGTAGCGCAGCACGGGCATGCGAAGGTCTGTTTCTTCTTTAATTCCCAAGATTTTGTTGTTAATGGAGGAAGCTGCCTCATAAATTAAGGACGCACTCAATTACGGAGCTTGACAGAGGTAGATCAGAGGGCAGCCATTGGTCACCTCTGGCAGGTGAGGCCAAACACCCGCAACACAAGATTTATATGAATTAACAGACATTACTTGAATTACATTATATTGACTAGCGCCACCAGAACCTTTGAATGTGCCATGCAGCCCTTTAACTACGGCTGGGCGATACGGGCAAACATATCATCACGGTTTTTTATTCCATATCATATGATATTGATATTTATCACGGTATTCATTTACCAGAAATGGGGAAGGAAATGATTTCCACTTGTTTGTTAGACTTTGAGAATGAATGTAAATATAACTTATTCACAATGAAACTCCACAGAGTAAGATACCTTGTAATTACTTTAGGGGCCCATAAATCCATTTTATTTTTCCCTAAATTCTGTGTATTCTATTTTATTTTTTCTAGATTCCGTGTTTTATGATTTAATATAAATGTATCATTAAAAATGAATAAATATGACTTTTAAACCATTTAATATTTTCTGTAATCAAATTAAAATATAACAATTAATTAGCAACAGAAGAACTTTTTTGTCGAATAAGATGCTGCACAACAGAACTGTATAAAGTAAAAAATAAATTAAAAATATCTTGGTTGTATGATATTCCTTAAAAACAATGATGATGATGATTGTTGTTGTTGTTACTTTGAGAAGTACATTTTAGTATACAATAGTAATACATTTCTGTCATCATTTCTTCAAGTTACACCAAACTTTTATTTTGCCGGTTTGTCGTGAAGATCTTTGAGTTTCAATGTGTATTTGATGGTAGTTTTTCTCAAATGAAACGATGAAAAGCATGTGAAGTGATCTCTTAGAACAGCTCTGGAGATGAAGTTCATGTTGTTCCTTATATATTGAGTTCTCACATATAGACTTTCCTTATATATTGAGACGCTGAAAACAGTGAACATCACATGCTTAAGTTTGTGTACCAGATGAAACTATGCCACTCATTTACAAAGTAGCATGCAGAACATGCAGACTTACTAGCTTATCTACATCGAGCTAAAATGTCCAGAGCCTATCCTTATTACCAACATAAATTTTAGTGCAATCTCGATATGATATTGTTTATCGCTCAGCCCTATGTGGAACATATTCCCAAAACTCAAGATGGGCACTCATCGTGTTGTATTATACTCAAAAAAAAAAAAAAAAATCATTCTTTCTTCCTGACAATACATTTTTCATTTCATCAACAAAGCGAGTAGAGAGACCCACTGACAATTCATGGCTTTTGCCAGTATCATTTAAAGCTGGGGCTGTCACTTGAATGTCTCATTTCTATTTTATTCATTTCTTCATAGGGATGGTAAGCGCAAGACGGTCCATTCGTTCCCTGAGGAGAGAGGACAGGCTGAGGGGGGGGTGTTTCTGCAGCTGAGACCCTTTCACACACACAAGCCACCGGCCATCAGATCACACCACAATCAGGCATTCCTCCACCTTGTCACTTCTGAGCCAGAACTGAAGGATCATCCGGCCACTGGGGCTCTGTGGGTGAAAAGAAAAAGAAAGCCGAGCATTTACATTTTTCAGCTACCAGCGGATGAACCTTATGAATCTGTCAGAGGTCACATCACATGTCGAATGCGTCAAAGAGCGTGAAGAATAGAGGCTCGATGATAAATCTAATAAAGAAGCTTTGAGTATTAGGAAAAACAGCGTCGGTGAACAAAACCACATTTGCGTTTGAGTGGAGCCACTTATCAAAGATGATCTGAGCTTGTGGCAATCTTGAAAGCATGTACGTCCTTTGTTATGAAATTGCATTGTTCGATAGCGTTTTTTTTTTCCGTGCACGTATTTTTTTTCTTACAAGGTAGGGTATTAATTCACGCTAGACACATTTTGCAAATGACTTTCCTTTAAATCATGTCTAAAAGCCCTGGAAAAACTAATGATTTTTATTAGATTACTATTCTTAAGGATGCATTAGACAAATAGCAGGAAGTTACACTCTGCAGGCCCGGTAATGCAATAAAGTTCCAATTATAACACTTACGTACAATAAGTGGGCTTCTTTTTGTAGCGCTGCACACAAATCATCATTATATTTCTAATGCTATCTGGATGTGAAAGCTTCAGACATGTAATACGTTTTTCCGCAGTCAAAAAAAAAAAAGGGGGAATCGTCCCAAAACTGTCAAGCTGCATTTGTTCGGATATGACGGCATCAATCATACTCTATGGGACGCCCTGGAGGTCAAAGGTTAGAGGGATATCAGCTACCCTTGTTCTGTTTTGCCTTTTTAATAGCCTCTCAGAGTCTAGAAGCTGCAACATAACCGGCGGTGTGTTTACGGGGGTGCCAGGATTAGCCGTTAGCTCATAAATGAGAGCCTGTTCTTTGGCTGTAGGCAAGGATCTGCCTGCCAGGCAACACGGATGACCCCGTCGGCCAGCCAGTCACCGTCTACGAACGCTATCGTGTGGCGCGAGGCGGCAGAACATCACATGATCCCGGCCGCCCAGGCTTTACTGCAGTAAAAGGTTACCGTTTGGCTTCTCCTCCGCTCCGCCCCTTTGGTAACAGACGTAGGACCATGTGACTCTCTGTAGGGAGAGAGGACCAAAGCTAATGAAAGTAAACATGCAGAGACTCAACAGTAGGCTTTCCTTTCAAATTAAGTTTTTTCAAAAAGTGAAAAACATGTTATTCAGAGAGAGTCAACCTGCAGGGACTGGCTGAGAGACACAAAGGCTGAAGAATGATTGAAAACATCAAACGGCAGTGATTTCCATCCCGCTGGTGTGGCCTCTGAGATTGCCTTAGCTGGAGATGTTCATTGGTGTCAAAGGATTCCACATTGAACTATAATGATATTCAAGTATCCTTCTCTTTTTTCTTTTCAAGAAATATACCATTCGCACAACATTATCATTCAACTAAGAAACACATTGAGAATTTATTCATTTCCGTTCTTCGCGGGTTTAATAAGCCTTCGGGGGACTTCCGATGGAGGGAATCCGTTTTCCGGGAACGTGATGATATACACTACACATTTTACATAAAAGGTTGGAGGGCTTTAGCAAGGCATCTGACCAAAGGTCAAACAGAAATAAAGCATGGAGGGTGGTCAGTTGGACGAGACCGCGAAAGGTTGCCAGGCACACACCTCACATCTAAAATAGGATCTAACGTCTCTGCCATTTGCACCTACGCTCCTGCAAACAAAAAAAATCTAATCAAATAAAGTATAGAGAAATCATCAATAAAAAATGGAACCTGGGTACTGCACAAGACCATGAAGGCACAGACTCACTGTAAGTCACAATGGACAAACACTCTTTTGAAATATCCGGTAATCAAAAACACATAGACAAGTCACGATTCACTACTAAAAAATAAATTCCATGACAAAATAACAAAGGAGATGTATAGTGACTAATGTGAGTGTGAATGTTACTACTGGTCAAAAGTTTGGAATAATTAAACATCTTTAAAATATTTTTTCAATTGTAAAATTGTGAAAATATAAGCATAATTTAAAAGAACAGTTTTCCATTTCAATGTATTTTAAAATGTCATATATCCCTGTGATGCAACGCTGAATTCTTAGTAGCCATTGCTCCAGTCGTCAGAGTCACATGATCCTTCAGAAATCATTCTAATATGCTGATTTTGTGCTCAATTATTATTATTATCAATGTTGCAAAACAGTTTATGCTGCTTAATATATTTGTGGAAACCGTGATACACTACCATTTAAAAGTCGGGGGTAAGTATGGAAAAAAAAAAACAGAAATTAATATATTTAGTCAGCAAGGATTCATTAAATTGACAGTCAAAGGTGACAGGAAAGACATTTATGATGTTACAAAAAAAAAAAAAAATTATATTTCAAATAAATGTTGTTCTTTTCAACTATCTATTCATCAAATAATCCTTAAAAAAATATCCACAAAAATATTAGGCAGCAAAAAGTTAACATTGAAAATAAGAAGAACCATTATTAATAACTGTGCACCAAATCAGCATTAGAATGATTTTTGAAGGATCATGTGACACTGAAGTCTGGAGTAACAGCTGCTGAAAATTCAGCTTTGCCATCACAGAAATAAATTACATTTTAACATATATTAAAATAGAAAATGGTTATTGTGAATTTTAATTATAGTTCAAACATTATCATTTTACTGCATTTTTAATCAAATAAATGCAGTCTTGGTGAGCATAAGAGACTTATTTCAACAACGTTGAAAAATCTTATTGATTCCAGTCTGACTGGTAATGTATGTAGGCTTGTTTACAATTATGTGTTTTTGCTCATTTAATAATATTGTATTCAAAACATCTGCTGTACTGTTCAATGATATGCCCTTACCCATAATGCATTAATCTTTTTGAATGACAGCCCTGAATACATATTTGCTTACTCATGAATCTTTAAAGCATCTACAGATGAACTGCTCGAATTGCTCTGACATTCATGGATGTGTCCGTAGGTGAAGATCTGGATTGGCCATGTTGTTTCTCTTTACACTGCGTTAAGGTGTTTAACTGCTAATACACGAGTGCTATCATAATGACCCATGGGAGATAATGGAACTTGGCCTAGAAACATATGCCCGAGACACAGCGGATGTATCCGAGACACGTTCTTGACAGTTTTATAATTAAACTACAAAATAAAACCCAAACAGCTCCATATCACAGTACTTGACACACAGGGATCAGCAAACAACACAAATTTTAAATGAGCTTCATCCAAATGTTGACTTTCTGTCTCGTGTCATATTTGTATGGCTTTCATCCTATTTTGTTTCCTTTTTATGCAACGTTGATGCTTTATTTATTGGGTGTTGTGTTCCTGTACACCTCAATATTCTCCAGGGAAATCAAAACAATTGGAAGGATGATGTTTGATATCAGTGCTCTCATTGTTTTTCATGACATAGGGGCGGAAGGTAAAACCTATGTTTAAAGCGAGAACATTCTAAAAGTAGCTTGATAGAGGTCTGATGATTAATTTAGCAACCAAAAGAGTTGTTAGTTTTCTCTGCAACAGCAAAACAAGCATTCATGTCAGATTTAGTGAGCAAAAGTGCCATGCATGTGCCCCCTTAGATGAACTGTTGAATTAAGTAATTAAATACAAATGAAATATATCAACTTATATAAAATATATTAACCTTTATCTATCTACACACATCTATATATCTATACATCAATTTATCTCTACCTCTATCTATCTATCTATCTATCTATCTCTACCTCTCTCTATCTATATATATTTTTCCATCCATCTTACCATCTTCCATTTATCTTCCATCTATCTATCTATCTATCTATCTTACAATCTATCCATCCATCCATCCATCCATCAATTTCTATCTATCTATCATCTATCTATCTATCTATCTATCTATCCATCTTACAATCTATCCATCCATCCATACATCAATTTATCTATCTATCTATCTATCTATCTATCCACCCCATCTAGTTTACATTCAAATTTGAACAATAAATCGCAAAAACTGTGAAAAAGCTGCCATTAAAGACAAAAGAAATTATGAAACCATCAAAGTAGTTATTTCCATACAATGAAATCACAAGGTAATCATTAGCTAGTTAAATTGCAAATTTCCTTATTATGCCAAACAAATGAGTAAGACATTTGAAACTTAAATATTAAACTATTAAATTGTTAAAAATATACTTTCCCCCTTATCTTACCAAGGGCACCAAGTGATCCTCATTTTCTACATTCAGCGCCTATTTAGCATGGTAAATTCGTATCTAAATCTAAACATCTCAGTCTTATTATAGACAGGGGTGTGAAGTAACGAATTACAAATACTCACATTACAGTAATTAAGTGGTTTTTATCAGTAATTGTACTTTGAGTAGTTTAAAAATTGTGTACTTTTACTTGCGTACATTTTAAGTGATGTATTGGTACATTTACTCCGCTATTTTCCTCCGTTTGTGGTCGTTACATACTTATTTTAATTTTATTTTTATCCATCAACGTGATTGGATAGAGAGTAATAGGTCTCGTGACTTTCGTCAAATCAAATTGTGCATAGAAAACTTTAACCGCCAACTGTTTATCATGGCTGCTGGAAGTGCATTCTTCAAGCATCAATTCAGTCGAATCTTCCTCTAACTTAATATGTTAAGGTAAATTTCGGATTTCTGCTTACTAAATGATGTGTATATATGCTTGCCTATCTACACGGCCTGAAATTTGGTGTGAGGTTGCGGGTACTGCATACAGTGTTAACTCCCGCAAGTGCCACGTTCGGTAAATTCCCACTCACTTATAAG